>NC_071569.1:534835-842724 GCF_026979565.1 Vidua chalybeata
GTCAGCTCCCAAGTGCCCGGCTTGGGCGCCTCGGCTTCTCGTCGGGGCCAGCGCTTGTAGCTACTTCCGGGCACTTCTGCTGCCGTGCTCCGGGGTGGGCTGGCCGCGCTTTGCCGTCGGCCCGAGGGAGGAAACAAAGAGGCAGGGAAAACATCCAAATCCATCCGTGTGGCGACTGGATGCTTTATTGGCCGCGAGAGCCACGATGGAGAAGCCGCAGCCCACTCCCAACCTCGCGTGGACGAAAGTGGCAACTGGACGGGGGGGGGAGCGGGATGGTATAGGGGTGGGACAGGGAGGACGGGAGCCCTCCCGCCCAATGAATACAGATGCTGTGGAGATGACGTGTACCACAGCGACCAACGGGAACACGGCAGGGGCAGACACGGGGCTTTGGGGCGAGTGGGATCACAGGAATGGGGTGACGGACACAGAATCCTCAGGAGTGGGCAGGGAGTAGTTACAAGAGTGACGGGGGAAGCTCCAATGACAGGCAGCCTGAAGCTAGCCACCGTGGGGGGGGGGGGGGGTGGAAACATGGGGGATGCACGAGGGTACACAGAACCGGCAAACTAACAAAGATCAGAACCCCTAATCTGAACCCAAACCCAGGATGCAACATCTCCCTGCTTTAAAAAAATATAAAAAAAGACAGTTGCAGTAGAAGCAGTAAAAGATGGAACTCCACTGTGGCAGCGAATACCCCCCACAGCAACCGCAGACCGACTGTCTCCCCTTTGATCCGAAAGTGAGAGAGAGCGAGGAGCTGAGCCCAGCCCCTCACCCCCCAGACAAAATCTCGTGGTATCTCTGCCCTTCCCAAGAGAAAGCCCCCCCAGCTAAGAGAGTGCAGCCAGCTGCACCCTTCCCCCCACCCTGGCCACTTCTTTTGTCTCTCTTAAGTATCGGTTGTTCCCATATCTTAGGCAACAAATGGGAAAAAATTCCCAGAGAAAGAAAGGAAAAAAAAAAAAAAGAAAAATCATGACCTGCAACATTATCCATCCCAAATTTTTTCCCATACCAACATGTTACATAAAACTTAAACTTTTATACCATTATACATACATGCATCATCCTAATTATATACATATATACATCTAGATTTAGATACAGACACAGTGTGACAGGCGGTTCACCCTAAAATAAGGTCCCCTTTAGGTATGCATCGTATCTCTCCATCCTTCTGCATCACCCATCAGGTGAAACCTTGTCGCTGAGCAAAAACAACCCCATGGATGGGTTTGTCTTTGCTCAAGGCAGAATGAATACAGTCTTTCCTAGTGAAGTGATACACGGAATAAATAGACTCCACAACCTGGTGTAGTTATGAAGTGGGTATGATTGTCAGCGCCCGACACAAGTGAGATAGCTCTTCGAAAACTTGTGTCCCAAGCCTCGGTCTGACCCACACTTTTATTCAGAAAGGTGTTCCATATGCAGTACATTGCACAACTTTTCCATGCATATTCAACCCCTGGCCCCGCCTGTCCTCGCCTCTCATGCTAAATAGGTCCACGCCCTTCTGGGCATGCGTGGTTTGCTCTGGTGGTCATACGGGGGTCTCTCGGGGGTCTTCTGAGGCTGAAGGTTTTGGTCTTCCTCATGACTGACCTTTTGAACTTTTCTTCTCTGCGCGTTCGCTTTCGGTCTTTTGGTGCTTATCTATGTACGTCTGTCAGTCTTGATAGGCTTGGAGACAGAGAAACTTCTTTATCTGGGTTCTTTGCATCCCTGGGTATTGTTCTTTTATGCAAGAAGCTTCAGAAATTTGCATTTTCTTATGCCCTTTGAACCATGGCAGAGGCTTCTTAAGTAAAAGGTTAAAATTCAACACATAACCCTACAAGCTAAAATATAAATGCTTAATTCATTTTGTTAAGTGAACTCCAAAAATCTCTATTTCAGTCCCCCTTTTTCTTAAGATATAGTAAATTCTTTTACGACAGGGGTCCTGATCTAAATTCTGGCCTACCATCATGACAGTTCTCCTTCAGCAGGATTCCATGAGTTCTAGAGAGTGAAGTCAGAATGGCCACACGTCTCAACATCCTCCAATTCCTCATGAGTGTTAAAGTAGACATCATTAAACTTATAGTAACTAAAATTAATAAAACTATAATGGGGTGACATAAAGTGTTCATGATCCCAGTTGCAGTTGATGACCATCCAAATAGTGCATCCCACCAGTTATGACTTGTGTCTTGTTTTACCCTTTGCAGGATTCTGTTTATTTCGGTTATGTCATGATGGACAGTTATCAGAGTTCTCTGCCCATTCTTTTGAATCTCTTCTACAATTTTGATTAGATCTTGATGTTTCATTAATTGTTTTACTAGGGTTAAATTCATTCCAATGGGTGTGGGTGGTAATTCGTTGTATGTCGTGTAGTTTAATTTGATTAACTGGTGGGATACGACTGGTGCTGAATACACAAAGTCACACCTGGTAACCTTAATAAAGTTGCAAATACAAAAAATGGAATGATTCTTAACAGCTAAGGGGACCTTGTTCTTATTGATTTCTATGACATCACATACAGTCCTTAAACATGCACAGCCATCACCTATATACACTAGTACAGTTTGTTGGGTGGTGTCTGGGTGGATCTCAAAGTGGCAAATGCCTTGGTCAGTGTCAAGGCATATGTCTTGAGCACTAATCAGATTACTCTCACAGAGGAATCCCTGTTGTTCCTGAGCAATGCAAGGCTCTAAGTTAATGGTTTGACATTTCCCTTGGATTTTCCAAGGCCATACCCTATGTTCTGAGGGGTATAATATCAACCTTTCATGACTTAACCCTAAGGCAACAATGGGGTGAATAGCGTGAACTGTGGCATTATGTATAGTGAGCACAAAGGCAGTAGCTGTGTTAGTGGTGGGATTATATGTAAAATTTAGCATGGTCCACCAAGATTGGAAGCTTCTCTCAAAGTCTGTAGCACTGTCCCAGACAACCTTTCGTACTGAGACAGAAAAATTTGACAAGGTAGAAATCCATTTGGATTTAAGTGAAATGTGCCACTTTGAGCTTGCTAACATAAGTAAAATATGCTGTTTAGTCTGGTAACTGCAGCACTAGCAAAACTGCCCCAGTTAAGGAGAAAGAATGCAAATTTCCAAGCTAAAGAGATAAGAGATAAGAAAGTCTCCTTGGACCTTGAAGCAGACAGCACAGAGTGACCCAGGAGTTCTCTCTGTACTTTCTGACAAAAACTGAGTACAAGTGTGACTAGCTGTAAGTGTAACACGAAATCAGAAGAATGAATATGCATGAACCTATTGTGAAATTCTATTAATATGTAAATTAGCTAGAGTAATAAAAAAGGATTGGGAGTTTGCATGTCTTTTGAAAGGGAAAAATCCCTTACATGTGCCCAGCACTGAAATAAACATACCGTCCCTACAAATCTTTATAGGAATTGTGGGGTCTTGTTTTTTCACTGCAATTCAGTACTTCAGTTGGAAACACCCCTTCACTCCCTTCTCTTATGATTAAAGCAGCTGCTGACTCTATCCAGAATTGTGTTTGTGTACAGCTAAGGGCTAAAGATATGTTATCCTGTGTCCCCTTTAATGCGTCTACTAGTAAGCTATGGTCTTGATCTTCAATTTCTCTCCATCTTGGCAACACCCTTGAGACTTGCCACTGACTATTTCCCAATGCCAATAGAGATGATTGTAAAGGCTGTTTTAATTTTATCAGATTGCTAGTTGCTACAGCCAATTTGTTCATTAATATTTTGGAGTCAATCCCATTCAAAACCCCTAACCCGGTCCCTAACATCCTGGTTAGATCCCTTCGCATTCTGTCCCTGAAGTGTACTTGTTTTTGCAGCCATTTTGTCCATCCCTCGAAGGATGACCTCAGGAAGGGGGAGCAGGCTGGCTGAACTGTTGAGATATTAGTTTGCATAAACAGTTCGACATGTTTAAGGGACCATTCTGGGTTAAATAACAGTTTTTGTTGACCCGTATTCCTTATAACATATGGGCCGATTTCATAAACCTTAGGTTCAAGCTTAAATGGCATATTTTGAGTTTGTGCTTGAGTGCTGGGTTGGGTTGTAACGGGCTTGGCTATAGCGCTTATCATAACTTTGAAAGACAGCCCAATAGTGTTGTGGGCCCAGAGGCAAACCACATCGACAGTTTGTCTTAATGTGAAGATGTGCCAACAGTCTAATTCATTTGGACAATTGCAAATCTTTCGGCACTTATTCACACGGATTTGGGTTGCTTTGCTATGTGTAGTCCCATTAATCATTCCACACCCTATCTTAATTACCTCCCCTATGGTCCCTTGAAGTGACCGCAACCTCTGTTTCTGCCACTCCTGCTTTTTATATATTTGGTTACTGTGCATGACCAGAGTTGTTAGATTTAAACTTTTTAAATCGGAAGATTTCCCCATGGATCCGGTGTATTGAGTAAAGGCTTGGGACCAAGGCCATTCAGCATTGCTCTGGCTAGAAGTACTTTCTAATTTTTGGATCACAACTATGATTGCAAACAACACTTGAGCAAAAATCCCCACCCACCATGATACATTCATTTCGTCTGGGTAAGTTTCTGTTGCAGTTCAGTATCACCCAGTGTTATTCTCCAAGTGGCTTCTGGAGCTTTCTTGACATGACTGTGGTGGATCCAAGCGTTTTGTTCCTTAATCTTGATTGCAGTGAAGGTAGTAAGGAGCACTTGGTACGGTCCCTCCCATTGTGGTTCCAGGGCCTTCTCTGTAAGAGAATTAACATATACATAGTCTCCAGGTTGTATGTCATGTACTGGTGCATCGAGCCCTTTACCTCGGGTTCCGGCTACATATTTTTCAATTGCTCTGAGTTGTTTATTTAGAGCGATCATATAGGAGGTTAGTGACACGTCTTGGGTAGACATTCCCTTTTGCACCCCATATGGTCTCCCATAAAGCAATTCAAAGGGACTCAGCTTTTCTTTAGTCCTGGGTTTGGTTTGAATCCGCAGTAGTGCTAATGGGAGGCATTGAGGCCATAGCAAATTAGCCTCTTGTCCCAATCGTACAATTTGTTGATTGATCAAATGATTCATTTTCTCTACCTGACCACTTGATTGTGGGTTATATGGGGTGTGAAATTCTCAGTCTATGCCCAAGTATTGGCTAACCTGTTGCACCAATTTTGCGATAAAATGTGGTCCTCTATCTGAGGAGATTATGGCCGGGACTCCAAAGCGTGGTATGATTTCCTGTACCAATACCTTAGTTACTTCCCGAACTTTAGAAGTCCTGGTGAGGAATGCTTCTGGCCATCCTGAAAAGGTATCTGTTAGCACCAGTAAAAACTTATACCCCCCTTTTCTTGGCAATTTCGTGAAATCCATCTGCCATTGCTGCCCCAGCCCATGACCCTTCCCAGTCTGGCCAAGTTTTGGTTTGGGAATATTTTTGGGGTTGGACTGGAGGCAAAGGTCACATTGTCGAGTTACTTGGGTGATAGTTGCTCATAAATGTCTAGCTATGATCCTTTCATTTAGATATTTATATAGAGCATTAATACCCCAATGGATTTTCTGGTGTTCCTCCCTTATTAGGGACCATAATAAATAGGAGGGAATAACTAATTTTCCTTCTATGGTGGCCCATCCCTCTTGGTTATAGTCTCCTTTTTGCTCATGGATCAAATTTTTCATCTAATTTGTTGTATTTTGGCTTACCTTCAAGGGAAATTTGCCTGTCTGGGATCAGGGCTGCCTCAGTTATTACCTCAATTTTTGCTGCTTCTTTTGCTTCCCTATCCGCCAGCTCGTTCCCTTCTTCCAATTCTGAGTTTATCTTCTGATGTGCCTTAATGTGCATGATTGCTACTTGTGGGAGGGGTTCCTGCTCTCCCTTGGGAGGCAGCAACAGTTTAGAAATCAGCTGCTGCTCTCCACCCCAGAAGAGCTGTCCATCAATGTTTAGCATACTCCCCAGTTCCAGAAAGTTCAGTTATTCTGTTACCCCCCATTGGCTCCTGTTAGAATACCACTCCTCCTCTGTACCACGATTAGTTCTCTGTATGTCACCCCACTCTGTCTCCCCCCTTTCCCCGTTGCCCGTTGGCTGTTCTGTACCCTAACCACTCCCACTTCTTTGCCCTTAATACCCAGCCCCGCCTTTCCTCGGGGCTTCCGGAGCTGGCTTCCTTCTGGAGAGTTTGTGCCCCCCGTTTCTCCCTCCTGTTCCTGCGACGCTCCTGAAATAAAGCATCTAGGAATAAAGCCACTTCGGAGCCCTCTCATCCTTACGGTGGAGCTATCCGGGTCCCGCCACATCCTCCCCGCGGACCAGTCCTCTGAGGGTTTTCCCCCGGACAGGCTGGGCACCTGGGTGAAGCCCGGAGGACTTGTATTTTAATACAGCTACTTTCTCTGGCAACTGGACTGCTTCCAGAAGTCACAGTATTTCTGATGCATGTTTAATATTTTTCCCTTGAGAGTTCAGCAGTCCTCTCTCTTTGCAAATGGCTCTGTGAGCATGCACTACTCCAAATGCATACTTTGAGTCCGTGTATATGTTTATTTCTTTCCCTCTTGCCAATTCTAAGGCCCGAATTAGAGCAACTATCTCGGCCTTTTGCACAGAGGTATTCGTTGGCAGGGGCCCAGATTCTATTACCTCCTTGCAGGTAGTAATTGCATACCCGGCGTGCCGTTTTCCACTGATGATCTAACTGCTTCCATCAGTAAACCAGACTTCTGCATTTTCAAGAGGGATGTCCTTCAAATCAGGGAATAGGTGGCCTCGATGGTCTCCAGGCAGTCATGTTCCACTGGTTCCCCTTGGTTTCTACTGAGGAAGGAGGCTGGATTGACAATATTAGTCACCACTATCTCTACATCATCTTGCTCCACCATAATAGCTTGGTATCTCAGGAACCGTTGTGAGGAAATTCAATGTCCCCCTTTTACCTCTAGCACTGCAGACACTGTGTGAGACACTAGTACAGTCATTTTCTGGCCCAGGGTGAATTTGCGTGCCTCTTGGATGTTCAGTACGACTGCTGCAACAGCTCTGAGGCATCCAGGCCACCCTTTAGCTGCTGCATCCAATTGCTTAGAGAAGTAAGCCACTGCTCTCCAGTACGGGCTGAGGTCCTGTGCTAATATTCCCAAGGTGATTCCTTGCTTCTCATGGGAGAACAAAAGGAAAGGCTTACTCACGTCTGGCAATCCCAGAGCTGGAGCTGACATGAGGGCTTTTTTTAGTTGGTTGAAAGCCTGCGTAGCTTCCTTTGTCCATTGGATGTCCCTGCTTTCAGTTGCAATCAGTTCATATAAGGGCTTAACAAACAGTCCGTAGTTATAGATCCATAACCTGCACCACCCTGTCATCCCCAGGAAAGTTCGTAGTTCCTTTACAGTCTGAAGTTTTGGGATCTGGCATATTGCCTCCTTCCGGTTTTGGCCCAAGGTACGTTGTCCAGCACTGACTTCGTAACCCAGATAAGTTACTTTCTGTTTTACTACTTGGGCCTTTTTCTTTGATACTCGGTACCCTTGGAGCCCCAAAAAGTTCAAGAGGCTTACCGTCCAGGCCATGCATGCTTCCTTTGTCCGTGTGGCTATCAGGATGTCATCTACGTACTGTAGCAGCTTCCCTTCCTCTGGAGGGGCGTCCCAGGTCTCTAATTCCTTTGCAAGTTGTTCTCCAAACAAAGTGGGTGAGTTTTTGAATCTTTGTGGGAGTCTGGTCCGTGTCAGTTGAGTTCTTCGCCCGCTTTTAAGACTTTCCCATTCAAATGCAAAAGTTTTCTGGCTGGCTTTGTGGATAGGAAGGCAAAAGAAGGCGTCTTTTAAATCTAAAACAGTAAACCAAGTTAGTTCGGGTGTTAAGCAAGTTAATAACGTGTAGGGATTGGCCACCACAGGATACAGATCCTCAGTTACCTTGTTCACAGCTCGCAGATCCTGTACTAACCAGTATGACCCATCAGGTTTGCGAACTGGTAGGATAGGGGCATTAAAATCAGATTGACATTCTTTTAATAATCCTAGATGCAAAAAGTTCTCAATTATTGGGCTAATCCCTTCCTTATCCTCCTTCCTCAAGGGATACTGTTTAACCCTGACAGGTTGCTTTCCCTCTTTTAGCCTTATCTGTATAGGGGGAGTGTTTTTGCTCTCCCTGGTACATCAGAGGCCCATACCCCAGGGAATACCTGATTCATTATCTTTTCATCAATTTCAGTTCCTCTCGTGACTTCGCTAGTGGTTAATATCAAACTCAATACTTCTACATACTTTTGATCATTTGCCTCCAGAGTCATCTTCCCATTTTAAATGTAATAGTTGCTTGTATTTGTCCCAGCAAATCTCTGCCCAAAAGTGGCTCAGGGGAATTGGGCATATATAGAAATTTGTGGATCCCCCACTGCTTTCCCAGTTTGTATTTCAGCAGCCTAAAGAAAAAAGCCTTTTCAGTTTGGCCAGTTGCTCCTGTAACTGTAGCATAATCATCCCCTATGGGCATCAAGGCTGTATTTAGAACCAAGTACATTGCCCCAGTATCGACTAGGAATTTTACTTCTTTCTCCATTTCCCCCAGCTTCAGATTTACAACCGGAGAGCCTGCTGGGGGAGTCTCCTCCGGTCCCCCTTAATCCTCCTGCACATGGGCAACCACCCGTCTCCTTTGATTCCCTTGACCATTCTGTTTCCGTTCTGGACAGTCCTTCTTCCAATGGCCCTGTTTCTTACAGTTTGCACATTGATTTCTGCCTAATTGAGGAGGGCCTTGCTTGGATGACCCCTGCCTGCTTTCACGCTTTTCCCTCTGTTCCTCCTGCGCTATTGCTATTAAGTTTTTCATCCCTCGTTTATTACCCCTCTTCCCTGTTGCTAAAGACCCTCCAAGCTTCCCCCAGTAAAGTTTCTAATTTCCGTGCATCTTCTTCTTGGATTTTTTTGAGTTTGCGCCTAATGTCCCCTGTGGACTGTCCCAAAAATAGATTAATTAGTTGTTGTATCCCCACTTCAGATGCAGGGTCCAGTGGTGTACAGTGTCACATTGCGTTTCTCAGATGGTCTAGGAACTCTGTGGGGGATTCCGAGGGTCCCTGTTTAATAGCATATAAAGCTGACCAATTTATAGTTTTAGGCATTGCTCTTTCCACTCCCAATATAATCCAAGCCTGATACTTCTTTAGCCTCTGTCTTTCTTCTGGTTGGTTCAGGTTCCAGCCTGGGTCCTGAAGTGGAAAGTGTTCCCTTAGATCCACTTGTTGTCTAACGTGGTCTGCTACCAGATCCCCTGCTGTTTTTAAAACCAGCTGTTTTTCTGTTTTAGTGAATGCATCTAATAACAATTGAATATCACCCCAGTCTGGATTGTGCTGCTTCATAATGTATCATAGACGTTTATCAGTGTTTACTGGGTCATTTCGGTAATCTCCTGCAACCCTTTCCTATGCTTCCAAATCAAGGGTGGAGAAGGGCACCTTAACTAATATCTTTTCCCCGCCTGGTATTACTGTCTCCCGGAGAGGGGCCTGTAATATTTGCCCTCTGGTTCGGGATGCAATTGGGCTGTTTGGAAGGGTTGGAGCAGGTGTCTTCTCCAAAGGAGGAGAAGGAGTAGGAGTAGAAGTAGTAGGAGGAATAGGTGGAGTAGATGGGATAGGTGGGATAGGTGGAATAGATGGAATGGGGGGTGCAGGTGGGATAGGTGGAATAGATGGAATGGGAGGTGGTGTAGGTGGTGCTGATGTCCCTCCCAAGTCCCCACCCCTCCCCCCCTGCCCTCCCAAGTGAAGGCTAAATAGGTTGCCTAGATCTTGTTCTTGTTCCTCTAGTGCTGTGCGATAAACTTTATCTGTCCTGGTGCATCTCTGTCTTATGCTACAGGCTGAGCAGCACCATTTAAGTTCTCCCATTTTGCTTCTGTTTTCTTTTTCAAGAGCCAGAACGAGGGGGTCAGAGGGGGCCCTGATGCCGCAGTCTCTTTGCCAATCAGGGTTATTTCAGAGGGAGAAGAACATATCACAATAAGAAACCTCCTCCCATTTCCCTTCCCTCCATAGAAATAACATTAGCTGTAACAAGGTATTATATTCCAATGTACCTGTAGAAGGCCATCTGGCCCCCTCCTCTAGGTGATAGAGTGACCACCAATGGGAGCAATATATGATTAAACTTTTTTTATTTTCCATGCCCCCTTTGCTTGCTATTTCTTTCCAGTGTGCTAAGACACATCGTAGTGGGCTGGCCTTGGGTACTTCCTTACTCTGTTTTGCTCCCATTATGTCTTTTAGAGCAAACTTAACTTATTCAGTTCTGAGTGTTCAAATATAGGTCACAGATAAAAAGGAAAAGAAAACCCTTTTTTTTTTGTAGTTAAAAATATTTAATAATTATTCAAATATTCAAATTAAAATATTAATAAAATTTTATAGTTATTCAAATAACCAAATTAAAATATTAATAGCCAAATTAATAATCAATAGTACTTTTAATATTAAAATATTATTGTATTAATTAATTAACCACCAACTGTTGTTAATTTGTTTTTTGCCCAGTCCCACATAAATTTACGAACTCCTAAGGGTTCAATCCAAACCACTGGCGAGGAAAGAAAAGGAAAAAAAATTCCTTAGTTCTTTCTTTTAATACTAAGGCTGTGCCACTCCTTTATCCTTTCCCAATCTTCTTCAAACACATCCCGGGTTTCAGGGACTAGGTGGCTTTTCCCACAGATTAAATTCACTATTTCACACCTTGCTTGTTCAATCCCTGGGTTATAGTATCTCGGTAATTCAGGGGTACATGCACGACACGTGGATCTCTGTCTATATGAAATACAATACCACCTCCTCTGACACTTCAAGCATTGGAGGAGAACCCAAGCTGTGTGCCAGTCTGGCTTCCAGCAAAAGGTTGTCAATCTGCACACGAAACAGGGGATTACCCCTTCCAGACCCCACCTCAAGGGGTTTCTAAGCGCCCGTTCAACTGGCGGTTGTTCCCAGTCAAAGGCTAGATAGCAACTTGTTGAACTTTGGTATATCGCTCCCAAGAACACTCTGTCTCTCCCTCTGTCCTCCCGTTCTATGACTACCGAGTCCCCTGATGGATGAAGAGACTGACTTGGTTCAAGCTGAAACCACCAGTGGAGAGCCTGTCTCGAAGGCCGGGCTCTCTCGGCCCAGGCTTGAAGTTCTGCAGCCACTGTGGGCAGATTGCCTCTCACTTGTAACAAGAACCTAGCAGCAAACCTCGTAATGCAAAGGATCTCCCAGTGACAGCTTTTAACACTAAAGGGCAGTGTTATCGCACAACAAACACTTAACTCTTAGCCCAGCCGGGTTCGCTGGCTACTTTTGCAAGCCCCTTACCAACCAGCGATGCTTGTAAGTGGTGCTTGCAAGTCCCACCTTGTACCACACTGCCACTAGCTGCACTGTCAGCTAGTGGCGTTCAATGCAGCTCCTCAAACCGTGGCTTGTGCCCGCGCACCCGCTGCACTATCAGCTAGGCTGCGCCTAGAGCGCTTTTGCAAGCCCCGACTTAAGCCCCACGCCGCCCTCCCCCTGCTCGCCAGAGACAGCCCGTCCTGCGCATGGATGCAGCCTCAGTTGCTCGATGCTTTGCATTCTCATGGGCTGCAGGTGGCTCCAGAAAAGGTTCAACAACAACCTCCTTGGAAGCATTTGGGGGTCAAAATTCTGGAACAGACAATCTGGCACCAGGAGGTGAAATTTCTGCATTCAGTGAAGACACTGAATGATGCCCAGAAATTGGCAGGTGTCATCACTTGGTTACGTCCGTACTTGGGACTGACCAACCCACAACTGTCTCCCTCTGTTTGATTTGTTAAAGGGAGACTCTGAATGACCCCTGAGGCACGTCAGGTGCTGGAGGAGGTTCAGTAAGCTGTTTCCGCTTGCCAGGTTTATCACATTGATCCTTCCGTTGATGTCACTGTGTTCATTACCATTCCAGATTCACATACCACATGCATCATTGGCCAATGGAGTGACAAATGGCCTGATTCCTTGCACATCTTGGAATGGGTTTTCCTGCCCCATCAGCCACAGAAGATGACAACCGCATTGTTTGAGCTAATTGCTCGCTTGATAATCAAATGCCGGTGACGGTGTTTGCAATTGATGGGTGCCGCTCCCGCAAAGATCATACTCCCGGTACAGCGGGAGGATTTTGACTGGAGCTTTGCACACAGTGTGTCCCTGCAAAGTGCTCTGGAAAACTTTTCAGGGCAGATCACTTATCATCTGCCCAGCCACAAGCTACTGCAGTTGGTGAAATTCACACAAATCTCTTTGTGGCCCAAAAATAGTCAGGAGCCAGTGCAAGGACCCACTGTATTCACTGACAGTTCAGGGAAGACAGGGAAGGCCATTGTTACTTGGAGAGATGGATCTGAGTGGCAGGTTCTGGAAGGTCATCAGGATGGGTCAGCCCAATTGATTGAATTGAGGGCTGCTGTCATGGCATTTGAGAAATTTTCCCAGGAACCTTTCCATTTGGTCACGGATTCTGCCTATGTGGCCATCATCACACAGCGGTTGGGTTATTCAGTTTTGAAGGAGGTCAGTAATACTGTCTTGTTTCAGGTAGTGAAGACCTTGTGGTGTGCCATTCAGGCCTGGGTTCATCCGTACTACATTCTGCATGCAAGGAGTCACACCAATATGCCAGGGTTTGTAGCAGAAGGTAACGTGAGGGCTGACAAGTTGGCTAACCCAGCGTGGGTAACACCTCAGCCTGACACACTCGCGCAGGCCGAGGGATCGCATGGGTTTTTCCATCAGAATGCACATACCTTGCAGAAGCAGTTTCAGTTGATGTCAACTGAGGCTCGTGACACTGTTGAGTCGTGTGATGACTGTCACGCGCTTGCTGCACCTTTGCCGGCAGGGGTAAACCCCAGAGGCCTTAGGGCCTTGGAGCTTTGGCAGACCAATGTCACCCAGATTGCCGAGTTTGGCCATCTCAAATATGTGCATGTCACAGTGGACATGTTCTCCTCTGTGATGTGGGCTTCTGCTCACACTGGAGAAAAGGCCCGTGATGACCTTGCCCACTGGCAGCAGGCCTTTGCCATTCTGGGCATACCTTCTGCTGTGAAAACTGACAATGGTCTTGCTTACGTATCGCAGAAGTTGCAGCAGTTCCTGCAGTCATGGAGTGTGTCACACAAGTTTGTATCCCTCATTCTCCAACCGGTCAAGCTATTGTAGAATGCGCTCATGGTACTCCGAAGCGGGTTCTTCAAAAACAAAAATGGGGAATGCAGGGTGAAACCCCGCACAGTTGGTTGGCAAAAGCTTTGTATACCATCAATCATCTTACTGTGCCGCAGAATTCAAATAACCCTGTCATTTTGAATCATCACCTTTCATTGCAGGCTTAGGACCAGACACATCAGCCTCGAGCAAAGGTTTGGGTGTGGAATTTAGTCACCAAACAGTGGGAAGGTCCTGAAACAGAGTGAAAATTTAACAGGGGAAAAATCCATTTGGATTTAGGTGAAATGTGCTGCCTTGAGGCAAAATATGCTGTTTAGTCTAGTAGCTCTACAGCACTAGTAAAACTGCCCTAGCTGAGGAGAAAGAATGCGAATTTCCAAGCTAAAGAGATAAGAGAAGCTCCTTGAACCTTGAAACAGACAGTGCAGAGTGACCCAGGAGTTCTTTCTGTGCTTTCTGATAAAAAACTAGCTACAAGTGTAACTAGCTGTAAGTGTAATGTGAAATTAGCAGAATGAATATGCATGAACCTATTGTGAAATTCTATGCATATGTAAACTAGTGAAGAAAAATAAAAAGGGATTGGGAGTTCTCAGGGGCACACATGTCCTTTGAAGGGGAACAATCTCCACATGCATCCAGCACTGTAATAAACATACTGTCCCTACAAATCTTTACAGGAATTGTGGGGTTTTGATTTTTCATCTGTGTTTCAGTCCCTATGACCTTATTGCTTCAGGGCATGGATATGCATGTGTATCCACAGATACTGGGGTACGGTGGGTACCTTTGAAGTGTGTTCGTCCTGACCTGCAACTGCAGAGACAGAATCCGGCCAACAGGCAAAATGCAAACCGTGACCAAACTGAAAGTCATCAAGTGGATGAATCGTTGAGTGACAACTCAGATGCAGACGATGCGAATGATCACTCCAATGAGTCTTCCACGAATGGACCCTGAACATTTTTCAAAACTTTCCCTTTTAATACTGTTAATTTTTTCTTTTTCTTTTTTTAATGGAAAAAAGGTGAGATGCAGCCCTGTTCTTTTGAGAGTTTTAAAGTTCTTCTAAAAGTTTTCTATGCCTTCTGATGTTTACATATTTCTACTGAATTTTCTCACACTGTTCATGTAAATAATGATTGTTTTGCATTCTTCTTTGTGGGTGGAGAGAATTGATGGACTGTTCGTTTGACCATTGTGGTTGGAGAGGTGGAAATTTCACCCTCTAATCCACTGCCACTTTTGGGTTGCTATATATTGTGGAGTCAGAAAATAAAGCTCTCTCTTTTGGTTCTTTTTCTTCCCTCTTTTACATAACATGCGTCTGTGAGTTATTTCACGTCATAGTGTGACAATCCCTAAAAGGCCGGGGAACAAGACCACAAGTTAATAGTAGAAGAGCTTAGTATGGTTCAAGATAATGTGTCTTTAGCTTTCAGTTGTATACAAGCACAATTATGGATGCAGGCAGCAGCAGCTTTGATCATACGGGAAGGGGGTGAAGGTGATTTTCTAGCTGAAATTCGAAAGATTGTCTGGGATAATGTGATTGATTTTGAAAGAAAGTTTCTATCCTGGTGGACGATGGTAAATTTTACTTATGATCCTGCTTCTAATGTGGCCACTGCCTTTGTGCTTACTATACGTAATGCCACTGTTTATGTTTACAGTTATGTTATCCACCCCATCATCGCACTAGGATTAAATCATAAAAAAGCAGTGCTCTACCCTTCAGAACATAGGGTATGGGCATGAAAGGTGAATGAAAGGTGGCAAATAGTTAACTTAGAATCTTCTGTTACTAGGGAACAACTAGGATTCATTTGTGAAAGCAATACTATTAATGCTCAAGATGTGTGTCTTGACACTGAACAAAGTATTTGCCACTTCGAGATTCATCCAATCACTGATCAGAAAACTGTGCTTGTATATACTGGTAAAGGTTATGTATGCTTGAGAACTGTTTGTACTATTGTAAAAATCGATAACAACTATTTTATTTTGCCTAGTAGAAATCATTCTAAATTTTGTATTTGTAATTTTGTTAAGATTATCAGGGGTGATTTTTCGTATTTAGCCCCAGTGACATCCCACCAGCTGATTAAAACCAATTACACAATGTATCATAGACTATCACCTACTCCTATTGGAATGGACGTCACATTGGTAAAACAATTAATTGATGCGAAAGAAATAACCAGAATTCTGCAAAGAATAAAACAGAATGCAGATAATCACTGGTGGGATGCAATCTTTGGATGGTCACCAACTGCAAATGGGATCTTTAATACGTTGTGTCATCCCATTGTAGTTTTATTGATATTAGTTGGAATAAGTTTAGGGCTATCTTTTATATTGCTAATTTGGAATTGGAGAATACTACAGTGGGTGGCTGTGTTAACCTCCTTATCAAATGTACATGGTAAAGCATTAAGGGACACATTATCGTAAGGATTTGCATTAAGTAAAAGAATTTACTTCTTTTCTAGGAAAGGGGGGAATGAAACAGGGTATTTCACAGGGTAAATTTAACGGGGTAGAAATCCATTTGGATTTAGGTGAAATGTGCTGCTTTGAATTATTAGTAGCTTGCTAGCATAGGTAAAATATGCTGTTTTGTCTGCTAGCTCTGCTGCGCTTGTAAAAACTGCCTCAGCTGAGGAGAAAGAATGTAAATTTCCAAGCTGAAGAGATAAGAGAGGCCCCTTGAACTTTGAAACGAAGAGAAAAAAAATCCAAAGCTGAGTCTGCAGGAGATGAACAAAGTGACCAGGGAGTTCTCTGTACAAGGACTAATTGTAAGCTGTAATGAGAAATCAGTAGAATGGATATTCATGAACCTATTGTGAAATTCTATGCATATGTACTAGAAGGAAGAATAAAAAGGGATCAGGAGTTCTCAGGGGTGCGCATGTCTTTTGGAGGGGAACAATCCCCACATGTGCCCAGTGTAGCAATAAACATACCGGCTTTACAACTTTTAGAAGTTGTGGAGTTTGAATTTTTTATCCGCAATTCAAGTAGTGGCATACTACTTTGCTGCCTTGGACTCCAGCTCATGCTGGACCTCCAGCATGTCTGGCACAGCAGTGCTCAGTGGTGGAGTCACTTCATTAAATCCAGCATTGTCCACTATCAATCTCCATTCCCTGTCAGACTTGCGCACAGGCCAAATGGGGCTGTTGAAGTGTGAGTGGGCCTTGCTGATCACCCCTTGGCTCTCCAGCTCACAGATGATCTTGTCAATGGGGATCACAGCATCCTGATTTGTCCAATACCAATGGCTGTGCACCGTCAAGGTGGCAATCAGTACTTGTTGTTCCTCCACCTTTAGGAGTTCTAGTGCAGAAGGATTTTTTGACAGTCCAGGCAAGGGGTTCAATTGTTTAATGCCCTCTGCCTCCACAACAGCGACCCTAAAAGCCCACCTGAGTCCCTTTGGGTCCTTGAAGTAACCGCTCCAGAGGAAGTCTATGCCCAGAATACATGGGGCCTCTGCACCAGCCACAATAAGTTGTTTCTGCCACTTCTTCCCGGTCAAGCTCACCTCAGCTTCCAACAGGGTCAACTGCAGTGATCCCCCTGTCACCCCAGCAATAGAAACAGATTCTGCCCCCACGTCCCAATGGCATTAGGGTGTGCTGCATACCAGTATCAACCAAAGATTCATATTTTTGTGGCTCTGTGCCAGGCCATCGGATCCACACAGTCCAAAAGACATGATTCTCCCCTGCCTCTACCTGACTAGAGGCAGGGCCCCTTTAGCCTTGGCTATCATTCCCTCCCTGGGAATACATTCTAGAGTTACCTTCAAGGGGCTCAGACGTATCATCCTCCCTTCTGTTGCACCTAGCAGCTCAATCACAGGAAGCTGAGGCTACCTTCACTTTAGCAGAACTCCCTCAATTAGTGTTTTCCTCCTTGAGTTGACTCACCCATGCTGCCAGGATAGAAGTGGGTTTTCCATCCCACCTTCTCATATCTTCCCCCTGGTCACATAAGAAGAACCATAGGTCAGCCCGTGAGGTATACCCCCTCTCCCTGTTGAGGCCTGTGACTCACACTGGTGCCACATGGGAACTGTTCCTCCTCACCTCCTCCCTCATCTCCCTCATCTCCTCTTTGAGTTCATTGACTACAGCAGAGACATGAGCCTGCATCAGGCCACTGACCATACTCTCATAATTCCTGAGCTTGCTGGCTATGGAACCCACTGTGTCTTGGTTCTCCTCGGCATTAATCATTGCAATGAAGGTGGCATATTGGGATGGCCCTAGATTTGCCAGGTTCCACAACATTTGCCCGGGGTTCCTGACCTTGTCAGGGTCATTATCATGTTGTCCGTCCCTTCCAAAGAGTACATCTAGTACTGCCACTTCTCTCATGTTGGATCCCTTCCTCAAGGGTCTTCCAGGGCATTCTATGATGGTGATCCTGCATTCTGTCTCTGTGAACAAATCTCTCTCTGACACTCATTAAAAGCCACTCCCAGAGAGGAAGGGGCCCTGGCTCCCTCACGAACACCTGATCTATACCTGCGTCCTTGGTCAAGGATCCCAAATTCCTTGATTTGCCACTATCCAGTTGCACGCCTGGACCTATAAGGTTCCAAACCCAAAGTAACTAGGTTGAATAAGGCTCGTGCCCCCGTTGCACAGTCTTTTCATACATTACAGAGACTGTGATACAACAGGGACTCGGTGATGATTTCAGGCTCTGGCTCCCCTGCTGGTTGTGAGGGCCCTGGTTGTGGTAGATAGGGACAGGCGAACGGAAGATCTCGGGATGTGACGGAAAGCTAGACCCTTCCCCCCTTCTTCCTGCTATAGTTAATCAATTACCCCTAAAGCATGCAGCCCCTCCTAAACTCAGTAGTTTTCCACTCCTTACTAACCCTAGCCAGACCCACCATCCCCTTCTGACGTAGTGAAGCCCCCTTGACTATTTAACCCCATGAGATAAGATAATAAATGCCATTTGACCATCCACCACATTGGTGTCTGTGCATGTCTGTGGCCCGAGTGACCCGGGCGAGGCCGGGTTGCCGTGCTGTGTCTTGAAACCAGGTCGCCCGCCTTCTCATCAGAAGGCGACATATGGTGCCGAAGCCCGGGAGTGGAAAGGGAAAAGAGAAACCCTCGGGTAGCGGGAATCTCCTGGACGAGAGACAGCGGCCAGAACGGCCAAGCCGATTCTAGGCAGGGGAGACGTCCCCGGACCAGCGATCCACATGGAGGCCATCGCGAAGGTCGTGAGTTCGATTTATAAGCAGTGGGGAATTAAGTGTAAGCTCAAGGATTTTTACCTCGCTATTGCGAGACTCCTTGAACTCGGGACGATTGAACGTCCCGTGGATATATTACACCCGGAGGTGTGGGGGAGATGTACGGCCGCATTAGCCGAGGAAACAAAAACCTCAGGCAGCAGAAAAAGCCTTAAGGCTTGGGGAAAAGTCGAGCGGGCTCTGCGCAAGGCGTTAGAGGAACAAGAAACATGGAGCGCGGCAAGCGCATGTTTATTAGCTACACCCAAACTGGGGGTAGGAGCGGCAACGCAAACCGCCCCCGATAGCGAGGTACCCGGGAGTGGGGACCCGGAGGGATCGGACGCGTCCCCCCCTCCCCGAGCCCAAGCCCAACCCCCACCGCGGGGCTTCCCGAAAAACTCGCGGACCCCCCGTCCGTCCCTTCACCGCGGATCGGCGACTCGGCGCAGGGGGCGCGGCAGCGCGCGCAGTCCTTTTGGGAGAAATTGGCGAGGGAAGCCAGAGAGGCGGAGGGACGAGCGATGCCGCTGATGACCGAGAGGATGGGCGGGGCGCGCATGCTCCCTGCGGGAAGACCCCAAATACCCGGATTCTCGCTAGTGCGCAGCCACGAGGAAAGGAGGAGGAGGGGGGCGGCGGAGAGCGCGTGCCCAATCAGGAGCTGTGCTCAAAGCCGCTACCATCTAAGGGAGAGACCTCCCCCTGCGGGCGGCAGGGCAAGCCCAGGGGGCGGGAACGGCACCACCCCCGAAGGGAGGGGGAGGGACGGGGCCGGAGCTGCACGAAAAGGCACCGGGACCCAGAAACGCGCTGGCACTCGACTTCCGGGTCTGAGTCGAGCTCCACCAGTTCCGACAGCTCGGGAGAGCTGACGGACGCTGACGGGGACTCAGAAACGGAAAAAGCGGAGCTGACGCGGTTTGAAACAAAACCGAATAAAGCCTTAAGCCACATCGAAAGGCAATCACAACGCGAACCAGCCCAGTTTACCGACTGGGCTAGAATAAAGATAGCTTGTGCAAAGTGGGCTCCTTCCGGGGCAGTAAAAGCCTTCCCGGTGAGGATCACCGGACCAGAGGGAAACCAACAACGGGTATATAATCCGGTAAACCCCAAAGACGTACAGGCAATTGTCAAAGCAATCTCAGAGAAAGGGATCAACTCGGCTATGGTCTCCACCCTCGTGGACGGCCTCTTTGGTAATGACGACTTGCTCCCCTTTGATATCAGACAAATAAGTCGCATGATACTCGCTGGTGCGGGAATGATCGTGTTCAAGCAGGAATGGGAAGACAATTGTACGAGAGCTCTAACCCAGGCTTCCGGGGTGGGACCAGCCACTGCATGGGTCGAGCCTATCCAGGCTGCTGGGGAAGCATGACGAGATGGTTACACCTCAACAGCAAGCCGCACTGATGTGGGCTGAGGAAGTCAGGGCCACCACTCGAGCTGCTAGGGAGGCTATTCGGGCTGCGTCTCTGGTCGTGGCCAAGCCGTCACCGTGGTCCACTATAAGACAGGCAGAGAGCGAAAGCTTCACGCAGTTCGTAGACCGCCTGCAGGCAGCAGTAGACTCCTCTATCCTGCCTGCAGAGGCAAAAGGTCCCGTGGTAGCAGACTGCTTGCACCAGCAATGTAACTCCGTCACCAAAGACATTCTGCGCTCCCTGCCAACCGGAGCCAGCCTAGCCGACATGATCAGGCACGTCGTAAGAGAGGAACACCTAATACCCGTCCAGGCAGCTGTTCACACCCTAACCAGTGCCATGGCGTGCTTTAAGTGCGGTCAGGCAGGCCACATTGCAGTGAGCTGTCCCCAGCCGGCACGGCAGTCCGCGGCGGTGCCCCCATCTCAGGCACCTGAGAGGGCCCTGCTGGAGCTGTGGGAAAAAGGGGCATTTCGCTAAGGACTGCAGGTCCCGGCCTCAGGGAAACGGGAAAGGGAGGGGGCGCACTGGCCGCACTCAGCCTCCTCCCGATGCGAATGCGAAGCGTCTCATTTATGTCAACCCCCAGTGGGGAGGGGGGCCCTCATACCCCATGCCCCCACAGGAGGCAGCCAGCTTCGCACCCCCACCAGCGACGCAATCGCAGAGTTTTGCAGCGCCGCCAGCGACACCGTCGTGTCCACCGCTGCCACAAGCCACGCTTGTGCCACAGGGCCAGCAGGGGACGCCCCAGAGCGGGACCCCTGGGTGGCCTTGGCCATGAAAATAGGGAAAGAGCCCCTGAAGATGTGGGGGACATGCCGCCTTTACGGCAGTCAGGATCCCCACATCATAGGGCTTCAGTTCTGGGTGGACACGGGATCCGACTGCACAGTTTTCCCCCAAGCGCTTTGGCCTCAGCATTGGCAATGCAAAGAGGTCCCCCCAGTGAATGGAGTGGGAGGGCCATCCCGGGCGTGGAGAAGCACCTAGCTGGTGGCCATAACGCTCCACACGAAAAAGGGACCGGAACGGACGGTGGCAATCTACCCCTACATTCTACAAAGCTCTCCACCCTTGATAGGAAGGGACGTCCTCGCTATGTTAGGAGACAGAATTACAAATTTATCCTGAGGGCCCCTGCCGTACACCCGCCACTGCCAATCAGACTGACCTGGAAATCGTCAGACCCCATATGGGTCGAGCAGTGGCCCCTGTCAAAGCCTCGAATGGCAGCCTTGCTGGAACTGGTCAACCGCGAGCTGCAGAAGGGTCACATAGAACCCTCCACCAGCCCGTGGAACACCCCTGTATTTGTAATCCCCAAAAGGTCCGGAGAGGGTCATCGCCTCATCCACGACCTGAGGGAGGTGAACAGGGCAATCCAACCCATGGGTCCAGTTCAGACACTGCTGCCCACGAACTCAGCCATCCCCAAGGGGCAGCCATGCGCAGTGCTGGACATCAAGGACTGCTTCTTTTCAATACCCCTGTACGCTGAGGACAAGGAACGGTTCGCCTTTTCCATCGTGTTCCCAAACGGCGAGCAACCTAACCTCCGCTTCCAATGGAAGGTGCTGCCGCAAGGTCTCATGGACAGCCCGACCATATGCCAGATCACCGTGGACAGAGCACTGGCGCCAGTCCGGCAGTCCTACCCCGCTGCGACCATCGTTCAATACATGGACGACATCCTCGTCGCTGCACCATCGACGAGCCAGGTGGATCACCTGGTGACCGTGATCACAGAAACTCTCCAGGCCAATGGCTTTGAGATCGCGAACACGAAGATCAAGAGAGGACCCTGCGTGACCTTCCTGGGAGTGGGGATCACGGACTCCTACGTGACGCCCCCCAAGGTGAAGGTCCGCCGAGACATCAAGACGCTCCATGACATGCAGCGCCTTGTGGGATCTCTGCAGTGGCTCCGCAACATCATCCTGGTTCCACCCGAGGTCATGGAACCCCTATATGACCTCCTGAAAGGAAAGCACCCCTGGGACCCCAAGGAGCTGACGCCGCAAGCAGCGAGCTCCCTCGACTTCATCGAGCACCAGATGTCTACTGGCACGCTTGCCAGGTGGGACCCAGATGCGCCACTCGATCTATACGTCCACTTCACACAAAAGGGAGGAGTGGGAGCACTAGCCCAAGGACCTTCCGAAAAGTCCCGGCCGATCCAATGGGTAGTCCTCGGAAGACCAACTCGAGCGTTTTCCCCGGGAGTTGAATGCATCGCCAACCTCATCGTGAAAGGCAGGAGACTCGCTCTGAGACACCTGGGAACCGAGCCGACAAGAATCCACCTCCCCTTTCGCAAGCGGCCAACCACGGAGTCGACCGCAATATCGGAGCACCTGGCCCTTGCTCTCACCGGCTTCGGAGGAGAAATCTCCTACGCCACCAGGCCACCTTGGACTCAGCTGCTGACCATCGTCGATATAGACATGCCGCCAAAGGTCATGGACCGACCGCAGCCGGGACCGACGGTCTTCACAGACGCTTCCTCCACGACCTCT
The DNA here is from genome assembly GCF_026979565.1 of Vidua chalybeata. Classification (NCBI taxonomy): domain Eukaryota; kingdom Metazoa; phylum Chordata; class Aves; order Passeriformes; family Viduidae; genus Vidua; species Vidua chalybeata. Next base: position 557,276 of record NC_071569.1, read on the forward strand.
ACTGCAGCGGCAGTGTGGCAGGAAGGAGAGCAATGGCATTGCGTCAAAACAGGTGATCCCACACTGTCAGTGCAACAACTGGAAGCAGCAGCAGTGGTCTTGGCGTGCGGACTCTTCCAAGACGAACACCTCAACATCGTAACGGACTCTATATTCGTGGCAAAGCTTTGCCTGGCCATGTCAGGACCAGGCGTGTCAACGTCAGCAGCGGCCTCAATGCTAGAGGAGGCGCTCTCCTCGCGACGGGGCACCGTGTCTGTCATCCACGTCAACAGCCACAACCCAGTCAAGGGCTTCTTCCAGACCGGCAACGACAAGGCGGACGCCGCAGCAAAGGGAGTGTGGACGCTGCAGGAAGCTCGGCAGCTGCACGAGTCGCTCCACATCGGAGCCAAAGCACTGGCGAGGAGATGCGGGATCTCGACCGTGGACGCAAAACACGTAGTGGCCACTTGCCCTCACTGCCAGAAGTCGCCCCTATGGACCAGCGGGGTCAACCCAAGAGGCCTCAAGGCCTTGGAAATCTGGCAGTCGGACTTCACCTTATGTCAACTGCTAAAGCCCTGAGCATGGCTTGCAGTGACAGTGGACACTTACAGGGGAGCGATCGTAGCCGCACAGCACCCCAAAGCTAACTCTAAGGCCACGATGCAGCACTGGCTGACAGCTATGGCATGGCTTGGTATCCCCAAGCAAATCAAAACCGACAACGGTTCCAATTTCATTTCCAAACCAGTGCAAGAATTCGCCTCGAAATGGAGCATCACCTTAGTACAAGGTATCCCGTATAACAGTACCGGGCAAGCCATAGTTGAGCGAGCAAACCAGACCCTGAAAGCTAAGCTAGAAGTATTGGCAAAGGCAGAGGGCTTTACCAATTCCGTTCCCCCAGGAGACCAAGCGCGTATACTGGCAACAGCTTTGCTAGCACTGAATCAGTTCCCTAGAGGAGATGAGGCAGACAGTCCGGTTCGAAAGCACTGGGCCACTCGAGCCCTAGAGGAGGGCCCACTGGTTGTAATCAAAAACGAACTGGGCGAATGGGAACGGGGCTGGAGACTGGTACTCATGGGACGGGGGTATGCGGCGGTTAAAAAAGAGGGCAAGATCAAGTGGTGCCCACTTAAGTCAATCAAGCCAGACCTTCAGAATGAGACTAACGAGAATTGCGAGTTTCTGTTTACAGGACATGCTCGTGGGTCGTCCCCGTAACGCGTACATCCCGGCTCCAGAGAAAAGCGACGAACCACCAAAACGCCAGACAGCACCCAAGAGTCCTACACCGGTGAGACCCAGACAGCAACGGTGGCATTGTGTGATCTTGCTATTAGGGCTCATCGCCGGGGGGCGAGCCAACCCAGACTATCACCCCCATCAGCCATTCAGGTGGGTCATGCAGCATCTTTCAAGTGACAAGGTGTTCAAAGAAATCACCATGGCAGGCACCCCATCCTTCGTGTTCCATATCGCCGACCTGTTTCCAGGACGACCAAAACTACGACCCCATCACCCGCACATCATGTACATGTACCTGTCCTACTGGTGTCCAGCCTCCAACCCGGGGAAGAAGTACTGTAACTACCCGGGGTGGGGATATTGCGGGCACTGTGGCTGTGAAACCATTGTCACAGATGCCAGACCATCGGGAGAAGGGTGGGAACCACAAGAGCCCAATAGATTCTTGCAGTTCACCTGGGCACCTACCGGCTGTAAAAAGCCCGCCTTCAAGGGAGGGGTCCATGACAACTATCATACACAACCCAAATATCGGAAGTGCACGGACTATAACATGACGGTCCTGCAGCCAGAACACCCTAGTTGGGCCACAGGCAGAACATGGACGGTAGTCCTCAAGGTGCCAAAAGAGTGGGTGAACGTGCGAATTATCAGGCTCCAACCACCGGCACCCCGACCGGTAGGACCCAATATGGTTATTAAGGACGTGCTAAAAGGGGGAAACATTACCCATCCCAAACCACTACCCACAAAGGCCACCGATATCCCGACCGGCCATGCAGATGCCTTCCAAATAGGCCGCTTAGCCGAGTCGGACTCAGACCCAATCTTCCGCATGCTAGAGGCTACCTTTCTATCCTTGAACGAATCCAACCCAAACCTAACCAATTCTTGCTGGCTTTGTTACGATGTTAAACCTCCTTTCTACGAAGGAGTCGCTCTAGACACCCCCTTCAGTTACTCCACAGCCGAAGCCCCTCACCAGTGCAGATGGGACACCCCCCGTAGGGGAATCACCCTGAGTCAAGTCACAGGCCGGGGCAAGTGCTTTGGCAATGCAGCCTTGGCGAAGCAGAAAGGCAACCTCTGCACCGAAGTCGTCAAGCCCAACAGAAAGATCAACAAGTGGGCGGTCCCATCCGCATCTGGGATGTGGGTTTGTCAGAAATCTGGGGTAAGTCCTTGCGTGTTCCTTGCCAAGTTCAATGACACTACCGATTTCTGTGTCCAAGTTCTGATTGTTCCTAGGGTCCTGTACCACTCAGACGAGGAGGTGTACCACATCTTCGAGGAGCCCGGCCGACTCCACAAAAGAGAAATAATAACGGGAGTGACTATCGCAATGCTGCTCGGCCTGGGAGCAGCTGGCACAGCCACAGGTGTCTCGGCCCTCGCGACCCGACACCAAGGGCTTGCTCAGCTGCAAATGACCATCGATGAGGACCTGCAGAGGATCGAGAAATCCATCTCCTTTCTAGAGAAATCAGTTTCCTTGCTTTCGGAAGTGGTCTTACAGAACAGGCGGGGACTGGACCTCTTGTTCATGCAGCAAGGAGGTCTGTGTGCCGCCTTGAAGGAGGAATGCTGCTTCTACGCGGACCACACAGGAGTCGTTAAAGACTCCATGGCAGAACTCCGAGATAGACTGGCTCAAAGAAAGAAAGACAGGGAAACCCAACAGAGCTGGTTTGAGTCCTGGTTCAATCAATCACCATGGCTCACCACTCTAATTTCCACCCTAGTAGGTCCGCTAGCGATACTGCTTTTAACCTTCACATTCGGACCTTGCCTACTAAACAGGCTGGTCTCATTCGTTCAAGCTCGCCTAGAACGGACCAACATCCTGTTCATAGGCCGGCAACAAATGCTGTAAACCAGAAACCGAGGACACTGCCAGTCGCAGAGGTTCTCTAAACTTCCCTTGCGAAGATTACTCAGGTTTACCAAAAAACCCTTTTCCCTTATCACATTACAACTTTATACCTCACCTTAGTGCCTATGTTTATAACTACCTCATTCATTAGTAAAAAAGCGGGGGGGAGATGTGGTAGATAGGGACAGGCGAACGGAAAATCTCGGGATGTGACGGAAAGCTAGACCCTTCCCCCCTTCTTCCTGCTATAGTTAATCAATTACCCCTAAAGCATGCAGCCCCTCCTAAACTCAGTAGTTTTCCACTCCTTACTAACCCTAGCCAGACCCACCATCCCCTTCTGACGTAGTGAAGCCCCCTTGACTATTTAACCCCATGAGATAAGATAATAAACGCCATTTGACCATCCACCACATTGGTGTCTGTGCATGTCTGTGGCCCGAGTGACCCGGGCGAGGCCGGGTTGCCGTGCTGTGTCTTGAAACCAGGTCGCCCGCCTTCTCATCAGAAGGCGACACCTGGTACCTCATCATCATTAACTGGGCATACTGATTTGGTCTTATACTTCCTCCTGTGCACAGGGGCAACTGCTGCTGGCTGTGGCTGCCCTTGTAGTTCAGCTGGAACCTGGACGGTTTTAATGTCTGTGGGTTCCATGGCTGCACCATCAGACTTTCCCTCTTTCAGGCAAGGACAGGATTTCCCACCAGCTGGGGAAGAGTATTCCCTCCGCACCTGGCATATCTTCTCCTACATTATTCCCATCCAGTCTGGGTGGTTCATTTCTGAGGTGGGCTGTTCAGCAGTGTCGGGCTGTTGGGCAGTGTCAGGCTGTTGAGTAGCATCCCTAGTCTCTGGGGTAGATGTCAGAGTGGTTAGCCAAGGCAATCTCATCTTATCTCTGAATGCTAAATAGAATAGGCCTATCAGCAACACCAGCCACTGTATGATAGCATTAACATTTAGAGCACATTTGAACCCTTTGAAAGCCAGTGGGGTAGGCCCAAAGAAATGGGTGAAGTGTTGGGAGAAAACTTCCCCCAGTATTACTTCCTCACAACGGGTGTCATTATTAATGAAACCCCAAAAACATGCAGTTAGTGTGTGATAGCCATGTATCCATGTGCCCACTTTCCAGAGGAAGTTAAAAATCCATTAATTCCTCACCTTATTGACCCATTCTGCAAACTGCATAACAGCCACAGTAGCCTCAGTCATAGGACCCATATTTAGATAAGGAGCTGCAAATGGGAAGAATGTAGCCACAACCATGGGCCAAACAAACCAGGGTAGGCTAGACCACATGGTATCGCTTAATGAGGTTTCTATATTCAGTACACAAAAATAGGTTACCCAGGAACTCTTATTCCTTTTTCACCCTTTCCACTCAATGCCCTCAGGCCCCACATTGGGCGCCAAGATCTATTTTGGTTTGAAAGATGGGTGTCTGCCAAGGAAGGTGGAAACCTCCCTTGGAATAGAAAATGTGACCCCCTTCCCTCCAAATTATTATAACTTTGAAATTACGGGGTCTTCAGGCAAAGATATGGGAAAAGGAATAAAAGTTCTTTACTAGTATATATATAACGAGGCAAAGAAACAACAACAGCAGCAATAACAGACAAAAACTAGAAACCAAATAACAGCCTTCTATCAGCTGTCATACATGCTCCACTTTGATGTAAGTATAGTCACAGCTGGCAGGGGTGCTGTTGGCTCCCAGCCAGGCAGGGCAGGTGTGATGATTCCCCGCAGCTGCAGGGGGCGCTGTGGCATGAGCTCAAGCCACCTCTCTCCATGCAGTTAATGGCAAGTGAGCTGGCAGAGAAGAGAGAAAAGGGGCTTCCTTTATAAACACACAGGGACAGCCAGTCCCGGTGCCCCTCCGGATGGTGACATGGGCTGTAGTAGGAACCTCAGAGAGGCGTCTGGAAAGGCAGAGGCAAGTAGACCCCAGGGTAGCAAATAAAATGTAGCAGATACTCCACAGCCGTAGCAGGAGCTTCAGGGTGTCCTGGTGGGCACAGGGTGCTCGGTTAAAATGTAGTGAAAAACCTGAAGCAGCAGCAGAAAATCAGCAAGGCTGGGCCGTGGCAGCCTAGCTCCTGCAAACAGCCTGGAGATGCTCCGTCAGAGGCAAGAGTGGGGAGGGGTCCCGGGTTTTTCCCCTGAGGCACTGAAGTAGATGATGAAGGTCCTTTCAAGTGAGATCGGGATGTCCCATATCAACCACTCTTATGAGCAAAGTCTCACTCACGGTAAAAGCAGTAAAAGATGGAACTCCACTGTGGCAGCGAATTCTTCCCACAGCAACCGCAGACTGGCCATCTCTCCTCCGATCCGAGAGCAAGAGACAGCGAGGAGCTGAGCCCAGCCCCTCACCCTCCAGACAAAATCTCATGGTATTTCTGCCCTTCCCAAAAGAAAGCCCCCCAGCTAAGAGACTGCAGCCAGCTGCACCCTTCCCCCCACCCTGGCCACTTCTTTTGTCTCTCTTAAGTATCAGTTGTTCCCATCTCTTAGGCAAGAAATGGGATGTTATGATTTGACGCTGGCACAATGCCAGTGCCCTTATGAAAATGCACTTTTTCTAAATGAGTGTTGTGACATGCGATCAGGAACAGAGCAGACCAGGCTTGAGCTTAAAAACAAAGGAAAAATATTTTTTACTTTACAACTACAAAAAAAGGAACATACAGAATTCAGGATGAAAACCTTCTAAAACATTCCTCCTCTTCTTACTTAATTCCTACTAAAACACAGTGAGACACAACTTTAGATTCTTGATCAAGTTACTACACTTCAGATAATTAATACTTAGTTTATCAAGGGAGAGAGGAGTCCCTCCTGTACTATAGACTCTCAGGAAACACAATTGCAACCTCTTGTGTTTCCATGTCACACATGGCAACTGCCTGGAAAAAATTTGCCATTGTGACACCTTCTTTTCTATGTCACAGTGCTTTTACTACTGTGCATAGACTGAAACTGCTTATAAAGTTCCTTTAAGGATGTTTTGCTAAGGACTAAAAGAGCAACAGTTTCTTCTTTTTAAGACAAGAGTCCTCCATATTTTTTCTTCCCCTAGGGTCGAGGGTCTCGAGAACAGAGATCTTCTTCCTGGAGACAGAGGGCACCACCACACCCTCCTCAACTCTTCTCTGTTCACTCTGCTCCTGTCACTCTTAGTCACTGAAGTAGGTCACTCTCACTCTTGCACTCTCTTAGCTCAAGTCATTGCATCCCCCTAAAAAATGTAGTTTCTGTATTGCAAAAGAAATTAGTTCAGTCTATAGCTATATAAGAGAAGTCTAATCAAGGCTACTCTATCATCTCCTCCCACCTAGAATTCTTTCCTTATCTTCTTTTTACATCTCAGGTCCTAGACTGTCTCTTTTCTCTTTTAAATCAAGGCAGAGTACTGTTTTGTAAAGCTTTCTTTTCCCAGGAAAAAGTTAAAAGTCTTGGGCTCCCAGAACGACTGAGATCTCACAGCAGGCTGCCGAACTTCCACAGCTGAGCACCTGCTTCCCCCCCCACCTCTGTCTTCTCTGCAGCGTACTGACAGCACATGATATCAAATTTCTAAGTAGAATGGGCTCTCTCTTTCTCTCTCTCTCCCTCTAAGAGGGTTGCCTGAGACATCTCAGTGTTTCTCCACCCTTCTGTCCTGTGGGGGACCGGCCTAGTTCCATTCCCCTCACCCCTCCTCTCTCTTTCTGGGTCTCCGGCTTACCTCAGCCACAAGCCGTATGGCTTCCCCTCCCCCACCCAGCCTGTAGTTGGGCAGAGGAGGTGTGCACTCTTCGCTGACCGGAACTAAAGAGACCTCCCCTGGGAGTTCTTTGCTTTTAACCCCCTGTGTTCTCAGAGGCGTGTCCAATGCCTTCAGTGGTCACTCTAAGCATCAATATCCAAATCTGACCACTGATTGGTTTGACCCCAACTTCCTGAGAAAATTCACTTCCTTGTCAAACCACGACATGGGACAAAATTCCCAGAGAAAAAGAAAGGGGAAAAAAAAGGAAAAAAATAAAAATCCTAACCTCCAACACCACAGACAAGACGTGGACGCATAGCAGGGCACTTATAGTTTCTTCATATCTCTGGAGGCTGCCAACCAAAGTGCCCACCTTTTCTTCTTTCCCATTCTGTGCATTCACTGCTAATGAGCTGGAATATGATGCTGGCACGTTGCATATGAATCTCAGCAACACATTTGGTGTACACTGGAAGCCAGCTGGATTATTAGGGAATGGGTGTCTATCTGAAAAAATTATCTCCAGCGCAGCTACATCTCTCAGGTACCAGATATCTTGCTCCATGGTGTTTCACCTGTCTTGGTGCACCAAAAGGTCTTCCTTGCAAAGATATCATTCTGGCAGAAGACTTGTCTCCAGAGGCTGAGAGTTTCTGGTCTTCTCATGATCCCCATGTCAATTTCCACATCTCAGGAAAGGGATCCCAGTTTCTTGGTTTCACTGCTATCTAGGTTCATATTGTCAGCTACAACATCCCAGCATCGGAGAAGGCAGGTCAATATGGACTCACCTGGCTGGTGGCTATAATATTTATGCATATGTCCAAGACTGAGCACCAAGATGTTTCCTATTACCATCCGAGTAGCAGTTGCATCTGGACAGTTTTCCTTATCTCCTGTTAATGGGCCCATCAATGTCTTGCCACATGACTCAGAGATAACACTCTCCAGGAGCCATTTCTGTTTAACAGGTGATTAAGAACACACCTTGTGACTCAAAATAACATCAGCCCATTGTGAGATGCTCTGCCCAGGGGGAGAAGCTAGGCATTCCCACCTGGATAAATCCAGGCATTTCTAGACAGAAAAGCAGCCTTTCCACAGGTTTCCGAGAAGACACAGCAACTACATCTTCCACTCCAAGAGGACTGCAGCCACTCCAATTTGGACTGCTACCAGCACACTGGCCAAAGCGGGTGTCAGGTTGTATTCTGACTTTGCCAGTGGTCTTCCTTTTGTATCATTGCGTGTATTTTTTGTCTTTTTTTTTTTTTTCCCTTTTCCCAATAAATTGTATTTCTGACTTGTATTTCTGACTTGGAGTCTCTCACTGGTTTTGCTTTCAAACCAGAACAGCATATCACACAGCTCACCCGAGGATAGGGATTGGGTGATTATCTCTAGTCCTGCCTCTTCCAATGGTTGTGAGAGTCTTGCTTCCTCTTCATTACTCACTCACTAAGCAAACTTCTTCCCTCCTCACCAAATATCAATTAATGCAAAACCAGCACACCTGGTCTTGGATTTCTTCTTCTGAATAGGGTGTTATAGATGAGTAATGCAATGGTTGACTCTCACAATTAAAGGGCAAATATTAAATATATGTTAAGAGAAGTTTTGTAGATGTATAGTTATGTTTGCCCTCCCCCTTGCATTGTTATCACAGGATGGTCTTAGTAGTCGGGCATTTGGGAGGGTTGGCTTGTTGCTACGGTAGTACCTGACCTCCAACCAAGATGTAAGAAAGTGATCTCCACCACTGGACAGCAAAGAAGGAGTCGATTGACAAGACTTTGGGAGGGGCTAAGGGTTTAAAGGGTGGAACATCCATTTTGTGGATGAGCACATGGTGATAGAATCCTTTGCTCTATTTTCTCTATTCAGTCCTCTGTTGTATTTTTGATAAGGTTTTAATAAACCTTTTAAAGTTTTTTGCAAGTGAGTATCATTTCTCACAAATGGGGGCTTGGTCCAGGATATACACCTTGCCTCCATGGCCCTAGGAGTTTTTGAAAGAGGCGCGCCCGACCACAAGTTTGGTGGATTCTATCAGACTCTCCCAGGACTACCAGTGGTTGCAGGTCGAAACCCCAAAGACACCCGGAGACTGAATAATGAAAAAAAAGGGAAGGGCAGATGAGTACCATCCGCATAACTATTTTTTAACAGATTGAAATTCCGTAATCCAGGTGTATAAATGTCAGCTTCAGACAAGTAATACATGAGACCCGTCCTGGTCTGTTGAAGCTTCAGGATATTCGACGGTCGGAAAAAAAACTGGCAGGACGTGTGGGTGGAGGAAAGCGGGGACCTCTGTGGAAAGCGAGGAGCCTGTGGCCAGTGGGACACGTGAGATTGAAGGATTTGTGGAGGCTTGGGAGCATTGGGGGGCACCGTGTTTGCGGCAGGGGTTGCCCATCAAGTGGGGACTGCACTCATGTCAGGGAGAGGAGTCACGGCGGTTTTCCTAGCCTGCTGGCATGGGAGGAGCCAGTGGGCTGTGCCACGTGGTGTGACAGCTTGTGTGGTGCTCAAAGCGGAGGTGGGCTTCTGGTGTGCAGGCAGCTCTATAATTTCCAGAGCCGACCAAGCTGAGCCGGGCTGGGAGCAAGCGCGCCGCTGAGCCGAGCCAGGGAAGCTGGGGGCGGGGCCGCAGCCGAGTTGAGTCGAGCAGGGCGGAGCCGCTGCTGGGCCAGATGGGAAGCAGAGCATGGCTGTGGGACCAGAGCATTGAACCGAGGAGGAGAGGAACAGCAGGGACCAATCTGGTGATACGGAAGTCCCTGGATTGTAGACGAGTTTTTTTTTTTTACCTTTCGGAAGAGGGGTAAAGGTTTTTTTTTTCCTTTCTCTCTTCCCTTTCTTTGTCTTTCCCCTTTCCCTTGTTTCCTTTTCCCCTCCTTTCCTTTTCCCTTCTTAGGGAGGCAGGCCTTGTTGGGAGGGCCTGTGGTTATCTGTTGAGATGGGATTGGGAACAAGTAGGGAATCCCCCAAAGAGGAAGGAGGAAGTCAGGCAGTACCAACAGGGATAGCCCCAGATGGCCCACTGGGAAGGAAACTAGCCTGGTAGAAACATGACCCCAGTACCAGAGAAAAGGACGAGCTCAAAATGATTCAGTACTGCATGGTAGAATGGACTAAAAGGGAAATTAGGAGCAATCATATACACTGGCTGAGATATGGATCAGATGAAGGATGGATATGTTGGGCATTAAACATCTATGTAAGTGCGAGAAATCAGGACTCCTGTACGACTAACCAATATGATTAAGCAGAAGCCCTTTTTTTTTTACCATATGCACTTATTTATGCATTCTAAAACTACTGCACACACTAGTCATGCATTTCGTGATTGGTGCCTCTATCTTGTCCATGCGTTCTGCACTCACTCTTCAGAGTATGTGATTGGTTACAATCCAGGTGCTTCACCACCCTCTGTTATCTAGTTCTTGTGGTCTTGGAATTCTGTTTCTCAGCCTCTTCTTTCTTATTTTAGAACAGTTTATATCTTAATAACCTTGATGCATTCCAGAGGGCTCTGATAAGAAGAATTACAAGTGGTATGGCTGGTGCACAATGTGGGCTAAGTTGTTCAAATACATTGCTACATGTAAAGAGCTAAGAAACCATTCAATCAGGAAGAGAGTGACTATGCTGCTTGCTGGGAGGGGGAGACTTCACCCTCAAAGGTGAGCGTGTTTAAAGTATCAGAAAAAAAGAGTGGGACCCATTAGAACACTTGCCCACTCCATCTCCATTAGCCCCAACTGCACCTCCCTTGCATCCTGATGGGCCTAGCCAAAACACCAGAAACAGAGTGGCACAACAAAACGAAAGAAGATCAGGGGATGGGAACCAAGCAATAGGATTATATCCTCTGAGAGAAGTACCACTGGGTGGGGTGCAGGTAGGAATTAGATTCATAACCGCACCTCTCAATTCCTCTGACGTGAGAATGTTCAAGAAAGAATTAAAAGGATTACTAGAGGACCCCAGTGGATTAGCGGAACAGTCAGACCAGTTTCTGGGGCCCAATATTTATACATGGGAAGAGATGCAATCAATAATGACCATGCTATTTACACCAGAGAAAAGACAGATGACCCGGGCGGCTGGGATATGGATATGGGAAAGGGACCATGTGCAAGGAACTCCTGGGGACCTGAAAATGCCCACAGTGCACCCTAATTAGGACCACAACAGAACCGGGGGAAGGCAAGACATGGAGGAATATAGAACATTAATCATAAGAGATATCAAAGAAGCAGCTCCACATCATCAAAATGCTTGTAAAGCTTTTGATGAGCAGCAAAAAGGGGAAGAAACCCCAAGAGAGTGGCTAGAAAGATTGAGGAAAGATATGAGGAAATATTAAGGGGTTGACCCTGATACAGTGGCTGGACAGATCTTACTAAAGATAAATTTCGTCACTCACGCTTGGCCAGATATATGGAGAAAGTTAGAAAAGTTAGATGGTTGGCAAGAAAAGAGATTGGAAGATCTTTTAAGAGAGGCACAGAAAGGTGTATGTGATAAGTTAGAAAGGACTCTTTGTTCATCAAGACAGAAAGGAGAAGCCTTGTGTAGATAACAGAAAAGTGCAAGACAGAAACTAGCTAGTATGTTGATTACTTAAGCTGATTGTGTAACTAGAACTTAGGTGCATATAACATATAACCTTATATGGAAAAGATCATTACAGGGCCGTGGACTTTCACCAAGGAAGAAGAGAGGAGCCTTCCTCAAACGACCACCAGAGAGTAAAAGAAGACCCCCTAGCAACAGAGAGCGCAAGCGCAGAGTACACCCAGAGATACCGCGGACACGGAAGAAAGAGAGTATAAAAAGACTGTGGGAAGGGGGAAACGGTGTGAGCCGTTGGCAGAGCGCTGACTCCCCGGCTGCACCCAGCCCTGTTTGCTTGCCATTGCTTGCTGTAATCAATAAATTTCTGATTGACTCTTGAAAGGCTGAACAAATTATTCACCTCAATTTATAACAATCTGGTGCCGTGACTCGGATAAGGGCTATCCCTTGGAAGCTCCTCACGGGGAGGCGCCCTCACTGCCTTGGCAGCGAGCCCCCCTCAGGAGTCTTCCCTCTGGGACCCTTACTGACGAACCCAAATTCGGTGACAAGCAAAGAATAGCCAGCAACCCCTTAATCTTTGTGCACGAAGTCCTGGGCGAAGACACAGGATTGTGTAAGTACCTTTCAGTAGTCCTTCGGGGCTACTGAGGTTGCTCCGTTTAAAGGGAACGGGGGCTGCTCGGTTGGGGTTGGGATCCATGAGTGTGATGAGTGAGACGTCTCTGTGAGACAACGTGAGTGTGGACCTCATAGCAGTGCATTTCCCACACCCGGCGACGGGCTGGGCCATGAATTGAGGGAAGCGTAGAGGTGTGTGTAAGAAGGCACTCCGCAAGATGGGACAGAGGAAAAGCAAGCCCTCTGGTCCCATGGGTGGGGGAACCCCTGTAAAGCTTCCCCAAATTCCTCCAGATAGCCCATTAGGACTAATGATTAAAAATTGGGATGCCTTCCCCTCCAGGAAAGGAAAGGACAAGGTGAAAATGGTGCACTACTGCATAGAGGTTTGGGGAGGGAAACAAATAAGAGTGGACCATTTGTACTGGCCAGTGTTTGGCTCATTTGAGGATTGGATATGTCAGGCTTTAAATATTTATGTGAATTCTAAAGAGCCCTTGAACTTAGAGGAGAGCGAGTACGCCTCCCTCTAGATAGTGGGGGAAACTCGCACTAAGTTGTTTGCACTTAGTACTAGGGAGGAAAAGAAAAGATTGAAAGAGGATACAGACCTACCCGATTCCACCCCTCCACCACCTCCTCCACCACCACCCTCACCCCCCTCCTGTTTTCCTCCCCGGAACCTTTACCCACCCCTACCTCCACATTCACCACAACATCCTGAACCCTCTGCCCCGGTACAAGATGACTCGGAGGGGGATGAGTTGAATATTGAGCTCCAGGGGAATAACCAGCGGGTAACTAGAAGCCAGACTAGGAAAAGGCGGGAGGACCTCCCCAGCTGATAGCGCGGCTCGGGGAGGGAGAAATCGCGATTTCAGTGTGTTGTGTGTTGTGTCCTGATTGCAGTATGGTGTGTCCCAGTTTCGGTGTGGTGTGTCTGTTACATCCGGACGTGCGTGCTTGTGTGTGTGTGTGTGTGAGTGAAACGGTGAAGCACTAAGATACAGAGACGCGGCCCAGTGGTGCTGGGGAGCGCAGGCACAGTGAAGCTCGCAGCCCACACTACCTGATAGAGCAGGTAGTGCGCATGTGCGGGACGGGCTGTCTCTGGCGAGTGGGGGGAGCACGGTGCGGGGCTTAAGTCGGGGCTTGCAAAAGTGCTTTAGGCGCAGCCTAGCTGATAGCGCAGCGGGCACGCGGGCGCAAGCCGCGGTTTGAGGAGCTGCATTGAACGCCACTAGCTGATAGTGCCGCTAGTGGGAGTGTGATACAAGGTGGGAGTTACAAGCACCGCTAGTTGGTAAAGGGCTTGCAAAAGTAGCCAGCGAACCCGGCTGGGCTAAGAGTTTTGTTGTGCGATAGCACTGCCCTTTAGTGTTAAAAGCTATCACTGAGAGATCCTTTGCATTATAGGGTTTGCTGTTTGGTTCTTGTAACAAGTGAGAGGCGATCTGCCCACAGCGGCTGCAGAACTCCAAGCCCGGGCCAAGAGAGCCCAGCCTCCCAGACAGGCTCTCCACAGGTGGTTTCAGCTTGAACCAAGTCAGTCTCTTCATCCATCAGGGGACTCGGTAGTCATAGAGCGGGAGGACAGAGAGAGAGACAGAGTATTCTTGGAAGGGATATACCAAAGTTCAACAAGTTGCTATCTAGCCTTTGACTGGGAACAACCGCCAGTTGAACGGGCGCTTAAGAACCCCTTGAGGTGGGGTCTGGAAGGGGTAATCCCCTGTTTCGTGTGCAGATTGACAACCTTTTGCTGGAAGCCAGACTGGCACACAGCTTGGGTTCTCCTCCAATGCTTGAAGTGTCAGAGGAGGTGGTATTGTATTTCATATAGACAGAGATCCACATGCCGTGCATGTACCCCTGAAGTACCGAGATACTATAACCCAGGGGTTGAACAAGCAAAGTGTAAAATAGTGAATTTAATCTATAAGAAAAGCCACCTAGTCCCTGAAACCTGAGTCGTGTTTGAAGAAGATTCGGAAAGGATAAAGGAGTGGCACAGTCTTAGCATTAAAAGGAAGAACTAAGGCAATTTTTTTCTCCTTTTCTTTCCTCCCCAGTGGTTTGGATTGAACCCTTAGGAGTTCGTAAATTTATGTGGGACGGGGCAGATAAAGGGGGGATGAATGTGTGTGAATGAAAGGAGGGCTGGTTACCCCCGACCTGCTAAGCGAGAGCGGTAGTCTCCCATGCTGCATTTCCGTCTTTTTCGCGAGAAAAGCGGCCAGTAAAGAGACGAAGCAAGGGATAAAAAGAGTGAGAAAATCCCCCTCCGGGGAAACCAGGACTGGGTCTCAGGGAAAGAGTGAGACCCCTTGTTGGAGGGGGAAAATAAAAGGTAATTAATGGGAAAAAAAAAAAAAAGGTAAAAAGAGGTTTTTCTTGGCATAATCTATTGGGGAAAAATAAAAGGTAAAATGTGTAAGAGGGGCCCCTAAAAATTCTGCTGGATTGAGGGATAAGAATGCCCAAGAACATCCAGGATTAAACCTGCTGGGTTGATGGATTAATATTCCAAGAGCATCCAGGCTTGATTCAAACCTGCTGGGTTGAGGGATTAACATTCCAGGAGCACCCAGAATTAAGTTTGCTGAGTTGAGATATTAATATTCGAGAGCACCCAGAATTAAATTTGCTGGGTTGAGATATTAATATTCGAGAGCACCCAGGATTGAGTAAAAATTTTTGCCTGTTTGAGGATAAATCTGAGAGGATCTGGGGTTAGGAACAACACAGCTGGATTGAGGGGTATCCAAGAACACTGGGACTGGCCAGGGGCACCTAAAAGTGTAATAGGTGTGTTGAAAAATAAAAGGTACCTTGTTGTTGTGATTGTTTTGTTGTGTGTGAGAGTAAGTGAAAAATAAAGTTAAGTGAATGTGGACGAATGAAAGTATATGTACGCGTCCTGCCTTGTTAGGCAGTCTCACTGTGCTCCCCTGGTGTGACCAACAGACGCAGGTTACGATCCGATGGACAAAAGGAGACAATAAAACAAAGAAAAGGGAAGGGATTCCCTAAAAACCGCCATAATTAGCCCCTAAGAAAAAAAAAAAAAAAAAAGGTCTTCCTTTTATCTGTGGCTTATATTGGAACACTCAGAACTAAAAAAGTTCAATCAAATATTGCTTCCATTGATGAAGTACTCCTGAAAGGAGTAGCCATGAGAATCCTGCAGGCTATACCTGATAAAACCCATGGGGGCACCCAGGCCTTAGTCGATCAGTTTGCCATCAAATACATGTGTATAGGGATCTATACTCTAGCTAAACAGGTAACCCAACACTGCCTGACCTGTCAAAAGGTAAACAAGCAACAACAAAGAGAGAGACCAATGGGTAGGAGAGAGTTAGCACAAAGACCTTTCTCTCATATACAAGTGGACTTTACTGAACTACCCAAAATAGGGAGATACAAGTACTTGGTGGTATTAATAGATCACTTAACACACTATGTAGAAGCATTCCCCACCGCCAGAACAACATCTCATGTGGTGGTTAAGATACTTTTAGAACAAATCATACCTAGATACGGGATGATAGAGATCCTAGATTCTGATAGGGGCCCTCACTTTACTTCAAAAATAGCAAAAGATGTTCTCACCGCCCTGGGGAGCCAGTGGAAGTATCATACTCCATGGCACCCGCAAAGTTCTAGGAGAGTGGAGCAGATGAATAGGGAAATCAAGAAACAGTTAACTAAATTAATGCTAGAAACAAAGATGTCTTGGGTCAAGTGTTTGCCCTTGGCTCTATTAAATATCCGCACTCAACCCCGAACTGATGTGGGGATATCCCCTTTTGAGATGCTATTCGGAATGCCCTATGACATGGAAGCCCCTGTAGATCACCCTTGTTTGAAAGATTCTCAGATCAATACCTACATAGTGCAAATTATGAATAGAAGGAGAGAATTGAGGGAAAAGGGGCTGTTGACTCAAAGACCTCCGTTAGACTTAACAATACATAAGATTAAGCCTGGAGATAGAGTACTCATTAAATCGTGGAAAGAAAATTCTTTAACACCTCATTGGGAAGGCCCCTTCATTGTTTTACTCACCACAGAGACAGCAATCAGACTGCTGAGAAGGGATGGACCCACATGAGTCAAGTTAAAAGGCTGATCACTACAGCTGAACATTAGAGAGTAACGAGCCAACCCAGAAACCTGAAGGTCACCTTGAAGAAAAACTAACGGACTCAGTGTGGGTAATCCAGATAGACCAAGAAGGGGAACAGAAAGGATACACTTACCCCTTGGCTGATGATTATAGTGTGTAAAGAAATACGTTGTGATTGTTATCCTTTTGTGTGCTTTGTTTGTAAAACTTGCCAAGAACGGTGATGGGTCCATTGTTGCAAAGGAAAGCCACCTACTGGGATTTGCTCCAGCTGCTACAAGCTAGAGCGAGGATTAACAAGAATCATATTAGAGTTAGGAGAATTGGAGAATAAGTGGGTAAGGTTCAAATCAGAAGAGTGGTGGGATGTTTACAGAAAAGGGGTTAACGCCGAGAATTTTTGTTTCCACCTGAATGAACCTGCCCCCTTTGTTGCCCATATTGTAAACTGGTGTTGTCGGAAAGAACTGAAAGAAATCCCGTGTGACTCATCCCCGGTCAAGGATAAGAACTGGGAGCAGTATAAGGCTAGAAGGGGAAAAGGGAATGGATGCGCTGGAGAGTACTGCTGCTGCCAAGAAGATGGTAATCCCCGCGGCTCGAAGCACCCGAGTTGGCGGGCGAGGCAGAGGGGAAAGAACCAGGCTCTTCCCAATCCCAGTGGAATAATGCAGAAATACTCCAAATATTACTGACTGGGTATTGATAATCTCCCCAAAGGTACCGACTCAACCACCCCAGGTAGACAAAAAGGGCAACAAGCTAAAAGGGGAATGGTAGGGAATTATGAGTTAAGTGCAAAACCAGGACTCCATCCTCCTTGGCAAGTTATCGTTATTGTAATTCTGATTATGTTATTACCAGAAAGATATTCTCAATTTTCACATCAACCCTTTAAATAGATATTAACCCAAGTAGATAGGAAGGAAATCCAAACTCAGATATCATCCGGATCTCCTAGTTTTACATCGTCATTACGTATATTGGCCCCCATCGAACCATGTTTCTATATGTGTCCAGCATCAAATCCAGGAAAGGGATATTGCAATTACCCCAGGGAATACTTCTGTGTGTATTGGGGCTGTGAAACAATAGCATCAGATTTATCAGTGGAAAGAGATCAATGGCTTACTGTTTCTTGGGGACCCCACGGCTATAAAGCTCCGCAGAAGGACTGGTCGGGCAGCATAGTCAATCAGGAGAATTGTCAATTTGTGTATCTGAATGTAACTAAACCATCAGATCCAGGATAGACAGTGGGACGAACATGGGGTTTTCGGTACGTGGAACTCGGTAAGGACAGAAGTAACATGTTTACCATAAAGAAGGAGCCTATCCCACCAGATACCCGACCAGTAGGCCCTAGCCCGGTAACAGCCAAAGATAAAGAGCCAGGTTATGTTAAAATAATCAGTAATCAAAGTAACTCAGGAATGGAAAATTCAACTGTTGATAACCAGACAATAGTACCCCCTAGCGAGGATTCTTGATTTAACACCCTTTGGAAGCTGCTAAAAGGAGCGTACCTAACCCCCCGGCTTACAAAGCATTGTTGGTTTTGCTTTGATGTTAGACCCCCATTTTATGAAGCTGTTAGAATATCAGAAAAGGCAAGACGTGCAAATGGCAGTAACCCCCCTTCATGTAATTAGAAAGATTCGCGGGAGCAAGGAATCACATTAGCCTCAGTAACAGGGAAGGGGAGATGCATTAGCCGAGTGCCCCACCACATGGAGTTCCTGTGTGAAACAATGACTACAGCAAAACGAGAGGATAAGCCAGCCAAGTGGTTACTCCCTGCTGAACACACAAAGCGGATCTGTGCAAAAAGAGGACTCACACCCTGCATCTCCCTGGAAATTTTCAATGAGACCTCAGATAACTGCATACAAGTAGTCATAATCCCAAAAATTATCTATCACCCTCAAGACTATGTATATAACCTACAAACTACCCCAACACACCATCTACAAAAACGAGAACCTTTTACTGCACTTACAGTGGCTGCTTTAATGCTCATGGGGGGAGAAAGTATAAGCATGGGAGTGGCCTCCTTAGTAAAACAAATGAAAGAATTTCACTCTCTAAGGGTAGCAGTGGACGAAGACTTAGATCAAATAGAGCAATCGACATCAGCCTTAGAGAAATCAGTAATATCCCTATCTGAAGTGCTTTTGCAAAATAGGAGAGGATTGGACCTCCTGTTCCTACAGCAAGGAGGGATATGTGCAGCACTCAGAGAGGAGTGTTGTATCTATGCAGATCACACAGGGGTAGTCAGGGATACAATGACAAAACTAAGGGAAGGATTAGAGAAACGAAAAACGGAAAGAGAAGCCCAACAAAGTTGGTATGAAACCTGGTTCAACAGTTCCCCATGGCTGACTACCCTATTGTCCACAATTGCAGGGCCCCTAATTTTGCTGATTTTGGGACTAAAGAGGGATGAAGGGAAGGCCAAGGCAAAAGCTAAGGAATGGTAACCGCCATTAGGGAAGGAAACCAGCACGTAAAGAACAACCATGTAAGGGAAGGGGACCCCAAATGTGAGAAGACAAACAGAGGGGGGATGCAGCTCCTTGTGACTGGACACAAAAAGGAGAATTTGGGAAACAAGGGAACCTAGGACCAGTGTACTTTTACTGTAAAGAGAATGGACATATCAGGAAAAATTGCCCCCAAAAAGAAAAGGACCTGAAGGTCTATGAGACTGAGAAAAAAGAAGATGCAGAAGACTCATGGTATCAGGAGGTCTACCTCCTGGGGACAGAATACCATCAGAAGCCCTTGATAACTTTAAAAATGGGTCCCCAGGAGGAAGAATTTGAATTCTTAGTAGACACCGGGTGCGGCATTCTCTCTTTCTCCCCGGTCTGGGGCAGCTCAAACGCCCTCCAGTGCCGCCTCCCCCCGGACTTCCGCGTCCGCCACTTCTCTCCCGCGTGCCGCTGGCACCGGCACACGGGTCGGGGTCTGCCGGGTTCTGTCACCCGCGCTACGGGTCCAAGGTAAAGAGTGAAGGAATGTCCAGATCACCCACGAGGAAGGCAGGAAGGCTTTATTGTCGCCGAGAGGTGAAGTGGGGGGTAGCGACCCACGCTTCCCACTCCACATGGGGGAAATGGCCCCGGGACCCGGGAGGGAGCGGGATGATATAGGGGATGTGATAGCGAGGGCAGACGGCGCCCCCCAATCCGTGCTGGTGATGCGATGATGACGTAGGACTGTGACCAACCAGGGAACCGCAGGGGCGGACACCGAGCCTCGGGCTGAGTGTGATCATGAGGATGGGCCGGCGGACACGGGGGTTCCCGGGGATGGACGGGGGAGTGGTTACAGGAGCGGCAGAGGGGATAGCCCAACGGCAGGCAGCCTGGGGCCAGAAACCACGGGGAGGGGGGGGGGAATACACGGGGGAAGCATGGGGGTACACAGGACTCGGCTAGCTAACACAAATAAGAACCCCTAAAACCCAATCCCAGGATGCAACAACCGGGGCTGAAAGAACTTGTGTTTGTAGAATTCCAAAGTGGTGTAAAAAAGGTCAAGATACTGTGCAAGTAGGAGGTGCAAAAGTGGAAGGGTTCAAAGTCTCAGTTAAAAAGCAAGTAAAGTTTGAAAGGACAAATAAAATAGGAATTGGGGATGTTCTGTTAGTTCCAGAAGCAGACTGTAATTTATTAGGATGGGATTTACAGGTGCAGTTGGACATTAGAGTACTCCCAGAGGAAGGGAAAATGGTAGTTAATCTTCTCCAATTAAGGGAAGAAAATGAGGAAAAAATTCATTAAATGGTGTGGGCAAAATTGAAAAACTGACGTAAATGAAACATGAAGCCTACAGTAATAAAAATAGTTAATGAAAACCATCCAGTTCAGATGGTTTACCACTCTCCCTAGAAGGGAGATAAAAACTGCAGCCAGTAATCCAAGACCTATTTGAGGAGGGGACCTTAGAACCATGTATGTCCCCCCATAATACGCCCATATTACTAGTAAAGAAGTCAGACGGAACTTACAGGCTTGTCCAAGACTTGAGAGAAGTGAATAAAAGAACAGTGAATAGATACACAGTAGTGCCTAACCCCTATACACTATTGAGTAATATTTCCCCATTATACCAGTGGTTTAGTGTGATAGACCTAAAAGATGCTTTTTGGGCTTGCCCACTAGCAGGAGGAAGTAGACATATATTTGCCTTTGAATGGGAGGACCCCGATTCAGGGAGAAAGCAACACCTTCAATGGACTAGGTTACCCCAAGGGTTTTCCAAATCCCCAAACCTATTTGGTCAAGCACTAAGAGAAGTACTACAACTTTTCTCCATCAAACCTGAGATAAAATTTATCCAATATGCAGATTATTTGTTTCTCTCAGGATGGGAAAAAAAAAAAGAAGTTTGGGAATCCACAATAGCGTTGTTAAATTCTCTGGAGGACCAAGGACTTCGGGTATCAAATAGGAAACTCCAATTTGTAGAGAGGGTAGTAAAATACCTAGGACATGTGATTTGTCAAGGGAGCTGGCAACTGAACCCTGAGAGAATTACGGGGATAGTCTCACTTCCATGGCCAAAAAGTAAGAGGGAAGTTAGAAGGTTTCTAGGCTTGTTGGGATATTGTAGGCTATGGATTGAAGGATACATGCAGGCTGTCAGGTTCTTGTATGAAAAGTTAGTAGAAGAAGAGATTAAGTGGGAAAAAGAAGATGAGCAAAAGTTTGAAGCTTTAAAGCAAAAATTAGTCAGTGCACCGGCACTGAGTCTTCCTGCCTTAGACAAACCTTTCTATCTGTTTGTAAGTATAGAAAAAGGGGTAGCACACGTAGTACTAGCCCAGGACTGAGGAGGATCCAGGAAACCAGTGGCCTATTTATCTAAACTGCTAGACCCTGTCAGCTGGGCATGGCCAACCTGCATTCAAGCAGTGGCAGCGACCACCCTACTCATAGAAGAAAAGCAAGAAATTAACCTTTGCAGGAAAATTGAAAATATATACCCCACACTCAGTTGGAAGTATCCTAAGCCAAAAGGCTGAGAAACGGCTCACCGATTCCCGAATGTTAAAGTATGAAGCCATCTTAATAGATAATGATTTAGAGCTAATCCTGAGTAACCAACTGTCTTAGGTTGGAAATAGGAGTATTCTATTCTTATCTGTTAGAGGTGGGGCCATTATCTTCTGTTGATTGGGCAGTTTTCTTTATCTCTTCCAAAAACCAATCCTCCCTCGGGGAGATATCTTCTGTTAATGGGCCGTTGAGTCTCACTGCATAACTGATAAAATTACATAATCTCATTGTGAGAAGCTCCACCCAGAGGGAGGAGCCAAGCAGCACACTCCACATTCCAATCATCCTAGAGTCTGCCTACCACCCCTCCCCCTTCTTCAATTTCTGTTTTCCTTCCCTTCTCACTTTCTTTTCTTTTCCCTATCTTTTCCTCTTTTCTCTGATTCAACACCCCTTGGATCACACGAGGTGTACACACAACTAATTTACTTCTAAAAGTAAGCTTACAATTTTCTTCTATTAAGATTGCAGTAGCTGCTATAGCTTGAATACATACTGGTGTCGTGGTTTGACACAGAAGTAAATTTTTTTTCCAGTAAGTTAAGTCAAACCAATCAGTAGTCAGGTTTAGATATTGGCACCTGGAGTGACCACTAAAAGTATGGACACGCCTCTGAGAACACAGACGGTTAGAAGCAAGAACTCCCAGGGGAGCTGTCTCTTTAGTTCCAGTCATCAGAGAGTGCAGACTCTCCCCTGCCCAGCCTCAGGCTGGGTAGGGGAGGGGAAGCCACGTGGCCTTATCCAAGTAGGCCGAGGGGGCTGAAGGTCTAGAACTGAGCCAGGTCCTGTAGACGGAAGGGTGGAGAGAAGCGGAGATGCCTTTGTGTCCCCCCCCCCAGAGGGAAAGAGACAGAGAGCCTGACGGCACCTGGAAATTTGCCGGCAGAGGAGAAGGAGAAAGGGGGGGATGATGCCCAGTGTGAGAGTCGAGAATGCTGGGCAAAGATTTCAGCCGTCCAGAGAGTCTGAACTTTTAACCCTTTTCTGGGAAATGAGGGCTTTGTAAAATATTACTCCTCCTCAATTTGTAGTAGAAGAAAGACAGTCTGGGACCTGAGATGTTAAAAGAAAAAATTTTTAAGTGAAAAGAGATGATAGAGTAGCTTTTGGCTAGACTTTTCTTGTCAGCCAAAGACTGAACCAAATTCTCCTGCAACAGAGACTGCATTTTTATGGAGATACAATGGTGAGCCAAGAGACCTGCTTCAGCAGCTGAAAGTAACAAGAGTAGAGTGAACAAAGAAAAGTTAAGGAAGATGTAGTAATGCCCTCTGTCTTCAGAGAAGAAGAAGAGAAGAAGATCTCTGTTCTTAGACCCTTGGCCCCAGGGGAGGAAGAAAATGGGGGGGACTGTTTTCCCAAAAAAGAGAAGCTGTTAGACCCTCGGCCCCAGGGGGAAATGGGGGGGACTGTAGTCCCAAAATAAGAAACTAAACTATTGTTTTTCTTTAGTCCTTTGCAAAGCATCCTTAAAAAGAAACCCTATGAGCAATCTGTCCATGCACGGTGGTGAGAACACTGTGACATAGAGAGTGTCACACTAGCAGATTTTCTCCAGGCGGTTGCCAGGTGTGACATAAAAACACAGGAAGTAGCAACTGTGTTTCCTAAGTTGGGGGGGGGGGTCTATGGCGCAAGAGAGACTCCTCTCTCCCTTAATAGACTGAGTATTAATTATCTGAAGGGTAGTAATTTGATCAAGAATCCAGGGTTATATTTCATAGTAGTTGTTTTAAAAATTGGGAGGAGGAGGGGTGTTTTAGAAGGTCCTCATCCTAAATTTGGTATATGTGTCTTCTATAGTAGTAGTAGTTTAATAAAGTTTTTTTTTCCTTTGTTATTAAGCTTAAGCCTGCTCTGCTCTGTTCCTGATAACATCTCACAGCATTTATTTAAGAAAGTGTATTTTCATAGGGGCGCTGGCATTGCGCCAGTGTCAAACCATGACAACTGGCCATTTGTGGTTTGCTGAGTTTGACTTTTTTTTTTTTTTTAATAAATAAGCTACTGATCTCTGTACTCCTCCCCATTCCTGAACTAGAATTCCTTGAGCTACCCTATTTTCCACATTTACATACAGATGAAAGGGTATTTCTAATGAGAGTAAGCTTAAAGCTGGTACTGAGGCCAGTTTTCACTTTAATTCTTCTAATTTAACAGCATCTTTCTTGGTCTATTTTATATCATATCCCTCTGCCAATTTTCTATACAAAAATTTTACTTTCTGTGTGTACCCATCAATCTATAATCTGCAATATCGCAATAATCTGAGTAGGTTTTTTGTTTGTTTGCTTTTTTTTTTTTTTTTTGGTTTCCCCTCTTTGAAGAGGGAGGGGGAAGAGATAAAATTCTTGCAATTCTCTTGGGGTTGAGCTTCTGGCTACTTTTACTTATTAAGTGTCCAAAATATTTTACCTCTGGTTTTACAAATTGCATTTTCCTTTCTTCTGGTATGTCACGATCCTCTAGGACAAGCAGGGTGTCGTGATGGCTCGTTAACTAATCCCAAAAGTGCAAAACACAAATGGCAAAGGACTATCAGTTTAATCACAACAAATGCACCTTTATTATAGAGTGCCAACAGCAAATGCGATAGAGGGGACAGAAAGGAAACAAAGGATAGAAAGCAAAAGAGGGGAAGGGGATTATAGCTACCACTGTAGAGACGAAATCCTCAATGGTCCAGCCACATGGATTCGCTGTCATCTGTGGGGGTTCACCGGAGTCATCTCAGAAAGTTACAGTTTATATAGTCTTTAGCCAAAGCGAGTGGCATCTGGCCAGAAGGTGGGGAAGATTGATGGGCCATTGTGAAGAGACCCCTTGGTCTGTGAAGCAGGTGCAGGCATGCAGGGACAAGCCACCGCTTGTCAGAACCTATTCGAAGCAGTGTTCTGTGGAAGCACAGCGAGCGCACCTGCTAACAGTCATTTAGCAAGCGTACACCTCAGCCAGGCCAGAACTCCTGTCAGGGGTCTTCAGGGTCCTTGCGATGGTCGTGAGGCAAATGAAGGAAACTTCGCACCGTCTCTTACATGGTATGATCCCTATTCCTAGTTTTACTTGTAAGTCTCTTCCCAATAATTTACTACCTGCCCCAGGGACTAATAAGACATCCCTTATCTAAATTCTAGCTTCTCCCTCAATTACCACATCTTTAATGTTATAGATGCATATTAAATGATTGGCTTTTTGCAAATATTAAATTGAATACTACATGCATTCTGTTGGAAAGTTATTTTGTACTACTGAATTAATCTGTTTTAAGTAGTGTGTTAAATATAGTTTTAGGCTATAGCATAATATTAAAATAGAAGCTATGTGATGTAAGATACCTTTTTGTGACCAGCACAAGGAATGGATAAGATAACCAAGAAATTCTTCACATAGAGATAACAGCAACAAGAAACCAAAAAAAATCTCAAGGCTAAGATTTATTGCCTCTTTATCGGACCATACAGACTTCTTCCAGACACCCCGGAGCCAAAAGGCTTGATTTATAAGATGAGGGAAGAAGCTGACAAAAACCAGAAAAATTCCTAGTTTGAAAGGAATATTTGCATAATGTATGAGACATATGAATATGCAACAGGCTATTGTTTTTAAGAGTTAATCCTTTGTTAGTGAGCCATGCTTTCTTGAGGAAAGCATCCGGATGTCCGTAATTCTTTGCTTTTTATTGCCCTTTATTGTCCTAACTCTGATTGTCCAAATTCTTACTGCTCTAATTTTTATTACTGTTTTTATAACTATTTTATTACTATTAAATTTTAAAATTTTAAAGCAAGTGATTGGCGTTTTTCACATTTAATGACAGGAACGGTGAAAATCTCTCCTTTTGCTCCTGTTATTTTAACAGTATCTTTGCTTACACTATAACGTTTTGGAATATTTAACAAGCAGATTCTTTCTGTCACAAATTCTAATTTTTCTTCTTGGGGACTCACTTTTAAGGTTATCACAGGCTCCAGATGGTATTTGTCCCCAAAAAGATAGAGTTCATGACTTCCCTATTCTTCTTCTGTGCCCATCTCTCAGAAGATTTTCAGATCTTTTATTTGATTAGGACATTTTCTCCTATAATGCCCTTCGACCTGTTAGGTGTATATGGGATAATTCGTGCATATAAAATGCTATATATATATCTTATATAGTATGCTGGTGAGAAACAGTCTCATAAAAGATTTTTAAGCGCACAAGTCAGTGTCGGGGATTGCATCACAGTGTCGAAACCACCTGTACAGGAGGAAGGAGAACCTCATTTGCAAACGAATGAATGTAGACAGCCTGGAGATGGGTTGTTCCCCAAGGTGATCCGAGGAACTCCGGGAAGATGAATATATGATAAATATCTAAGATTGAGATAGCCGGATCCATCGGAGAGATACATCTCAATACCGGATTCTGGGACCTCAGTCATGGACATACATCACTCCCTGGACATGGTTTTGTTCAGTTCGCCAGAGAGAAAGAACTCCACATGAATATGTGAAATTCTGAAAGGAAGAAAAGGGACTCTGCTTTGGGCAGAATAAACTGTATAAAAACCGCTCGGATGGGACGGTCGGTATGAACATCGGGGACCCTATGCTGTAGCGGTCAGACCTGTGTCTCACCCAGCGCCGATACCCGGGCTCGGCACTGACCTTTTTGACTGGATTGTGGCTATCTCAGACTGAATTTCGGTCGCGTAATAAAAATCAATTTTTTATTAAAAATTAAATTTGGCTCAATTAATTTTTACTTATAACAGACCCCACAATAAAAATAGACATTTCTGGAATGCCCTTGAGATTTGGTTTGTATTGGGGTTCTGTTCTTTTCCTTTCCCCTGTCTCCCTATAAAGCCTTTTTAACATTTTACCTTCAGGGTGCCGCCTCTTTTATTCCCTTGATTATCTTGAGAAAAACAGCTGCCGCTACCAAGGGAAGAGGACCCAGGGCAGGAAGAGGTTTGAGGGGAGGAGTTCAGCTGAAACTTGGTCTTCCATGGTGCAGACAGGGTCTGCTGCCAGAACTGCCAAAGGAGTGGGGGTCTTCCGGTGGAAAAAAAACCAGAGTGTGGAGAGCCCGCACATGGCTCATGGTGGCAGCTCCCGGCACAGACAAAAGCAGGCGTATCGACACCGGCAGCAGCAGAGGCGCCCAGCGCAGCCGGCACGGGCAGAGCAGCCAGGGATGGGAGACCGGGGACAGCCGAGGTGTGGTGGTGCATAACTACGCAGAAGGGGCAAAAAGCTTTGTGAATCTGAAGTTGGAGTTTCGTTTCTGTATTTTTCTGTATATTCATCCTTCCCCCTGAAGCTATTCCCATTGGATTTCACCTGTAATGTATTCAGACTGGACATTGTTTCTATTGGTTTAACCTTATCACCTATGTACTCCCTATAAAAACTGTAACCAAACCTCCGCCCGGGGGTCACTTGTCCCTGCGGCGTTCAAGCAAATATAATCTTCTTCGAACTGCGAACAAGCGGCCTCTCTGGTCTCTTTGTCTCGGTCATAGTAGCGCTCGCAGAACAGCTCTGTCAGTATCACAACGAACTGCAAAGGTGTTTGTTGCTCCCACCGGCCGCTCCCGGAAGCCGCTGGACGGCGCCCCAGGAAACAGAATCCGTGTGGAAACAAGGAACCAAAGGCAACAAGTGGCACCCAGAACGTGGGGCTGATATGACAGCTGTTTTAAATGTGCTACAGATAGTGCTCCGGCTCGGAGCTTTTCCACATGCCTTTTCCATCCTCATCACCACGGGAGACACAGCCGCTGGCGCCAGAGTCAGCCTGGCGGGGAAAAGCTTTCAGACCACGCCGTTCGTGGGGGGGTTCATGCCACTCATGTCTGGCTCAGCAGCACTATCGCCGCTGAGAAACAGTGCCGATTTCTGTCCGGTGCCGCTCCCAGCGGGGGAAGACGCAACTTCCACACACCCAGGAAGACGGCTTCAAATCCGAGGACCACCGCTGCTGTTTTGTTTTCTAAAATTCGACAGTTTAGTAAGTTTCAATACTAGCGTAGGAAGGACTCGGCTAGGAAATTTTACTGGGAGAGGCATTCGCGTTCCCAGAGAGGGAAAGGGCCACGCAGCGCG
This sequence comes from Vidua chalybeata, assembly GCF_026979565.1. Lineage (NCBI taxonomy): Eukaryota > Metazoa > Chordata > Aves > Passeriformes > Viduidae > Vidua > Vidua chalybeata. The sequence goes on from NC_071569.1 coordinate 584,646, forward strand.
CAGCGTGGGCGGTGCCGCCGCCGGTTTTTAGACCTTTTGAGGTTTTTTTTCTTTGCTTTTTTTTCCTGCAGCAGGCAGGTGGGACTTTGCTCGTGGGCAGAATGGGTGGTAAAATGTCCACGCGGCAAAAAGAGATTTATAACCAAGTAAAAGGAACCCTGAGAGAGTCAGGAGAAAGTTTTTCTAAGAGTTTTGTGGAACAGTTTATTAAGTGGCTGGTTCTAAGCTTCCCAAATGTTTCAGCTCAGGATGTGAGGCAGAAAGACTTTTGGAAGCGTGTCGGTGCAGTACTGAGGGCACCAAGAAGGGAGATCCTTCAGTGAAAGAAGGCTTTATGAGGATCTTTTTGTTAGTTTATGACATTGTTAAAGAAGGCGTGGACAGTCGGGACGCACAGGAAATTGAAAAAAGTCCATCTGCTTTACCTCCTGTGCCTCCTTTGTCTCCTCAGTCTGAAAATGCTGATCGCACTGGTGAAACCTCCATTTCTAACCCCTTTCCTGATCCTTCTCACGTGGCTCACAGTTCTGGCTGTTCCCAAAAATGCTGTACCCCTTCTAACCCCTTCCCACAGCCCCCATGGGAAGACCCGCCACAAGATGGCAGCGACCATCACAAGATGCCCAGAGCTGCGCGACGGGGACTTCTCCTTCCCAGAATTCCTTCATACCCTCCCCCACGCCAGCCCCTGTTCCACCTTTCCCTTGTCCCGACCCCTCCTCCTCTCCTGCAGCACACAATGAATCCCATCCCGAGTGCTGTTGCATGGCTCCACCCACAGCACCGCCCCTCCAGGTTGTACCTATATCTCCACCCCTCGAGGATGCGTCACCCGGTCCTGCCCCGCTCCACACGGCATCACCAACCTCAGCCACTCCCACACAAGTCTCCACCCTCCAGCCACCGAACCCTGCCCCCCCGTTTCCCAGGCCCCAGCCTCTGGTTCCCATGGCAACATGAGGGGTGGGGGAACCGAACCCGGGAAACAGAAAGAAGGCAGGGATTCAGATTCCCTGTTCCTGGCTCCAGTAACCTACAATGCAAGAGGACAAAACCCCAGATGGGAATCCCTTTTGTATGAATGCATAAGGGAATTCTGCAAAACAAAACGTGAATTTGGGCAGAAAAGTGAATTTTCTAAGAGCATTTTAAAAGCAACTTTCAATTCTAACACCTTGGTCCCTGCTGATTTAAAGTGTTTGTTCAGTTGCTTGCTCCCTCAATCAGAATATAAAATGTGGGAAAGAACTTGGAAAAGGTTGGCAGGAGACCTTCTTCCAGAAATTTTGCAGAGTGCCGATTATGCCACAGATATAGAGGATGGAGAGATCACCCTAGAACATCTTGTGGGTGAGGGGGATTGGAACCAGGATCAGAGGCAGGCAGCAGGAATTCCCAAACCAGTGTTAAACCTGACAAAAGACGCAGCAGAGCGGGCATTTCTTAGTATGCCTTCTAAGGAACCTGTAATACCTCATATCGCTCTCAAGCAGTCTGTTGCAGAGCCATTAATGGGTTTTGTTGATCGAGTGAGAGACACTGTCGAAAAGAGAGTGGAAGGGCAAGAAGCACAAGACCAGCTCACGTTAGAAATTGTCACCACAAATGCAAATGAGGCCTGTTGGCGAGTTATCATGGCTCTTCCAGTGTCCCCTCCACCTACGCTGGATCAGCTCATCGAGGAGTGCACAAGAAAAGCCACACTAATGGCAGAGGACTTGGTGAAAAGGCCTCGGGAAAAAGTGGTTGCTCCGACATCAGCAACCCCAAAAACTCCAACATCGAGACCTCCTCCACCCAAACACAGGTGTTTTTACTGCAATCAGGAAGACCACCTCATCAGCCAGTGCCCCTTTCGGGGGACAGCGCCTTCTCAGGGGGGGAGGGTGGGGAGGGAGAGTTCTCCAACCAGCAAAAAACCTAATTGGGGACCGCGAATCTACCCCGTGTGATGATACAAATGGGGTGGGTCAGGGCGTTGTTGCCAAAGCTGCTGTACACCGCATTGTGCCAAGTGTAAGCAGCCAAGTTTACACCACTGACAAGATTGAACCTTACCGGTTGCGACTCACTGAACCCATTCATTTTTCTAACCAGGACTGGCATTTCATCATAGCAACAGCAGAGCTGCTGCCCCACATTCGGGAGTGCGAAACTTGCAGACGGAATGATCTACTAAACTGCAAGTACCTTGTCATTGGTGACACAAAGTACACCCCACAAGAGACAGAGATCCCTCCTGCCATCCTTTTACTTGATCCTAGGACCTTCTATCTCATGGCACGTTGTGTCCACACCCCCCCCCCCTTCCTGCAACAGGGACAGATCATTGCGCAGGCAATCCCAGTGCCTCACCTTTTGTGTGATGATCTAGACCTGTCAGTCTTCTACACTGAGATGCTGAGAGAGGAGAAGCCTCTCGTGTGGTGTGGCCTTAAGAGCAAGGGGCATTCCATTCAACTTCAGGGGATGATGGACACAGGGGCAGATGTAACAGTCATTCCCTCACACAAATGGCCACAACAGTGGGAGCTGGAAAGTGTGGGCAACCCAGTTTTAGGTGTGGGGGGTCCATAATTGGCACAACAGTCTAAGAATACAGTCCAAATTAGGGGGCCGAATGGGCAATTAGCATCTCTGCGCCCGTTCGTTTTGGATTCAAAGTTCACTCTTTGGGGAAGAGATGCCATGTCCCAATGGGGGGCAAAATTAGAACTACCAGCCCCCCAGGGTTTTTAGGTGCGGCCACTGAAGAGCGCCCTACCCAAAAACTCAAGTGGCTCACAGATACACCCGTCTGGGTAGAGCAGTGGCCACTGAATAAAGAAAAGCTAAGAGCGCTCACTCAGATTGTAAAAGATGAATTGGCAAAAGGACATATAGTAGAAACCAACAGCCCTTGGAATTCACTGGTTTTCGTTATTAAGAAACCGGGAAAGGACAAGTGGCGACTCCTCCACGATTTCAGAAAAATTACTAACGTCATTGAGGACATGGGATCTCTCCAACCAGGGATGCCTTCCCCATCTATGCTCCCCCAAGACTGGAAATTGGCAGTGACGGACATCAAAGATTGTTTCTTTCAAATTCCCCTGCACCCAGATGATGCACCATGCTTTGCCTTCTCTGTACCTTCCATCAACAGAGAGGCTCCCATGAAATGCTACCACTGGAAAGTCCTACCTCAGGGCCTCAAATGCTCTCCTACCATCTGCCAGTGGTATGTCGCCAGAGTTTTGTCCCCAGTGCGTGCCAAGTGGGAAAATTGCATTTTCTACCATTATATGGATGCTGTCCTTGTCTGTGCTAACAGTGACAATGTACTTACAGAGGCATTGGAGGACACTATCACAGCCTTGTCGGCAGTGGGATTTGAGTTGCAGAAAGAAAAGGTGCAACACCTGCCGCCTTGGAAATATCTGGGCCTTGAAATTAACAACAGAACCATCATATCCCAGAGGCCAATGATAAATGACGACCCAAAGACATTACGGGACCTCCATCAGCTGTGTGGGTCTTTAAACTGGATCAGACCCTGGCTGGGGCTCACCACGGGAGATCTGTCCCCCATCTTCAATTTTTTGAAGGGGGGGGAAGAGTTAGACTCCTCGAGGGCTCTGATCCAAGAGGCCAGGGCTGCTTTGGAGAAAATTCAGTCCACCCTGGCAGACAGACAAGCCCACACATGCCGTGAGGGCTTGCCCTTTTGATTTATCATCCTTGGTAAGTTGCCACACCTCCATGGGTTGATCTTCCAGTGGGACACAGAACAACAGGATCCTCTTTTGATCATAGAGTGGGTGTTCCTGAGTCATCAGTTGTCCAAAAGTATTACCAAGCCACAAGAGTTGATGGCCCAGCTGATCATGCGGGCCAGGGCTCGCCTGCGGGTGCTGGCAGGGTGTGATTTCATGTGCATTCATCTCCCTATTAGAATATCTATAGGGAGACTGTCTAAAGAAACACTTGAGCACCTGCTTCGGACCAATGAAAACTTGCCGTTTTCTCTACACAGCTACACCGGACAAATTCTCATTAACCATCCAGGCCACAAATTGTTTGAAACACAGTTTGATTTGATTCCAAAAAGTATCCAGAGTAGTGAACCACTGAAGGCATTGACCATTTTTACCGACACGTCCGGAGGGTCCCACAAGTCTGTGATCACATGGAAGGACCCACAGACTCAGCAGTGGGAAGCTGATGTAAAGGTTGTAGAGGGTTCCCCACAAGTTTCTGAGCTGGACGCTGTTGTCAGGGCCTTTGAGAGGTTTTCAGAACCAATTAATATAGTTACAGATTCAGCATATGTAGCAGGTGTTGTGTCCAGGGCAGAACATGCAGTGCTTAAGGAAGTTTCCAACCCAGTAATATTCAGCTTACTCGCGAAATTGATCCATCTAGTTTCCCATCGAGAGCAGCCCTTTTTTGTAATGCACATGCGATCACACACCGACCTCCCAGGTTTTATTGTAGAAGGCAGCTGCAGGGCAGATGCTTTGGCTGCGCCTTTACAGCTGGCTGGCCAACCAAACATCTTAGAGCAGGCCAAATTAAGCCATCAATTGTTCCATCAGAATGCCCCAGGTCTGGTCCGCCAATTCCACCTGCAGCGTGACCAAGCCAAGGCAATTGTGGCTGCATGCCCCAAGTGTCAGGAGTCCACTTTACCAACTCTGAGTTCTGGAGTGAACCCGAGGGGACTCCGCAGTTGTGAAGTGTGGCAAACTGACATCACACATATACAGGAGTTCGGGAGATTTCAACATGTACATGTTTCAGTAGATACTTTCTCCGGAGCAGTCTTCGCCTCACCCCACAGAGGAAAAAAAGCCGCAGATGCAAAAAAAACCCTCATGCAAGCATTCGCGACCTCGGGGGTCCCCACCACTATCAAAACTGATAATGGCCCAGCTTATATTTCAAAGGCGTTTGGTGAGTTTTTACAGGAATGGGGGGTGAATCATCGGACTGGAATTCCACACTCCCCCACAGGCCAGGCTGTGATAGAAAGAAAGAACACATCAGACCTTGAAAAAGGTCCTCCTTCGCCAGCGGGGAGATATTCGAGCTCTATCTCCATAACTTAGGCTCTGCAAACCTCTTTTTACTATTAACTTTTTAAATTGTTCTTTTGATAGGCCTGAACTGCCAGTTTTGCATCATTTTAAACAACATCAAGAGTTAAGGCCCGAAGAGAGACCGCCTGTGTTAATTAGAGATCCAGACTCTGGAGAAATCCAGGGTCCACACCAGCTTGTCACTTGGGGACGGGGGTATGCGTGCGTATCCACACCCTCCGGTCTCAGGTGGATTCCTAAGAAATGGGTCAAACCCTACACTCCTGAACGGGGAGGGAGTCCAACACAGAGTACGCCCCCTGATGCTTCAGAAGACCCCACAGATGACACAGTTGCGTCAAACAGGAAACGCCACAAGGGAGGAAGAGTACCCAAATTCCTGGTTTTCCTTTATACTGGCAGAATTTTTATAGTTAGTTTACCCTGTTGTATGGTTTCATTTTTCTTTCAGACTAGCAGGATGTCAATTTCCACGTTCCTGCTCCTTGTTTGGTTCCAGAAAATTACCTTCTACCTGTCCACAGGGGACGCGTGGATTGTCCCTCAGCCATGGAAAAATGTGTGGGTCACCCTTGCCAAAGCCTTGAAACAAGAACACCTGTGTTTAGCTTCTGCCTCAGCAGAAAATCCAATGTCCACATGCTTGGTAGGGATTCCGAGTAGGGGGCAAGAATTTCCAAAGTCCTTGATCCATTTGCAGAAAGAGTTAAATGAAAACAATCCACCGAATATCTGAGCAGAGTTCTACAGGCATCAGGGAGTTGTAGAACGTGTTAAAATACCTGTTCAGAATCCCCTGCTCCTGTGGCAAAAGTTTGTTCTAGACCTGCCCGCTGCTGATGGGGAGCCCCAGGAATTAGAACTACTGGGCTTCGCAAAGGTTGAATTTTGCATTCAATTTGATTTCTCACCAGTTAAAGAAATAAACCTATATGAGCAGGTAGGACAATACAAGATAGAATTCAGAGCGGGCCAATGGTGCGCAGCTGTCTTTGTTTTAGAGCTCCCTACCACCACGGATTTCTATCCCCGCAAGCTGGACAAGGGAATGTTTTTCATCTGTGAGGATAGAGCATATCCAGGAATCCCTTCTCGTCTTATTGGAGGTCCATGCACTCTGGGGCGTCTTTCCCTTGCTTCCCCCAACGCGACTCAAATTCCAAGTGGACAAGCAAAAAGTGAAACAAAAATTACAAAATGGAGTGCAAATCAATTTGATGAACATTGTGACACCGAAGTTTACCATTGGGCAAAATCGAAAAGGGTTACTGTCTCTGTGTTCCTACCATGGGTAGCGGCAGCCAAAGCATTGAATGAATTAGGCAATTTAGAATGCTGGGTGACGAAGCAGGCAAATTTAACATCGGCAGCCTTGAGTGACCTCCTTGAAGACGAGGAAATAACCAGGAAGGCTACCCTGCAAAATCAGGCAGCTATCGATTTCCTGCTGCTGGCACATGGGCATGGATGCAAAAAATTTGAGGCACTGTGTTGCTTTGATTTGTCATCAAAAGGCCAAAGTGTTCACCCATCCATCCGGGAAATGAGAAACCTCATTGGTAGCATGAAGCAGGAGAATGAGGACTGGTTTAAGGGCATGTTTAAAGACTGGAATCTTTCTGGGTGGGTGATATCCCTTCTAAAGACATTTGTTATTTAGTAGTTGCAATTTTTTTAGTTTTGCTATCATTTGGGATTCTTAAGCAAATCATTTCTAACATTGCCTCCTCCAAGTTTGCAACCTCCGCACCTGTCGTAGTTGCTGCTACCACCACGAGACAAGAATGGTGGGAAAATGACAAAGAGGACGACACTGCAGTTTAATAGCCGCAGTTTCACTTTTCCCCAAAGCTCCGCTCATTTTATTAAACAAAATAGAGGGAGATGTGGTGGTGCATTGCTACGCAAAAGGGACAAAAAGCTTTGTGAATCTGAAGTTGGAGTTTCGTTTCTGTATTTTTCTGTATATTCATCCTTCCCCCTCAAGCTATTCCCATTGGATTTCACCTGTAATGTATTCAGACTGGACATTGTTTCTGTTGGTTTAACCTTATCACCTATGTACTCCCTATAAAACCTGTAACCAAACCTCCGCCCAGGGGTCACTTGTCCCTGCGGCATTCGAGCAAATACAATCTTCTTCGAACTGCAAATAAGCAGCCTCTCTGGTCTCTTTGTCTCGGTCATAGTAGCGCTCACAGAACAGCTCTATCTGTATCACAACGAACTGCAAAGGTGTTTGTTGCTCCCACCGGCCGCTCCCGGAAGCCGCTGGACGGCGCCCTGGGAAACAGAAGCCGTATGGAAACAAGGAACCAAAGGCAACACCAAGGGAGGAGAGGTCGGGGAGGGGACAGCCCGAACCGATGGGACCGGCGGTGTGGCCGCGAGGGGCAAAACCAAAGCCGCAACGGGGGCTGGGGGGTGGTGCAGCTGTGAACGGTGGGGGAACAAGTGGGAACAGAGGAGGTAATACTTGCAAAGGATTCCAATCCTTTTCTTTCCTCCTCTCCTTTTTTTCCTCTTGTTCCCAGCCTTTTTCTTTCCCCCTTTTCTTTTCTTGCTTTGTCTCGGGGTGGGGGGGGGGTGTTTTCTGATATTTTAAAGATTTTTATTCTTCTAAGATCTCCCACCCAGCATGCGGCATATTCTCTTTCTTCTGGATTAAATGGTTCTTTTGAATTTACAAATAAATTTAGAGCCTGACAAATCTAAACTTCGACTTGGATACTTTAAAATGGTCAAAGAGCTAACTCACCACCTCCTAATGTTGTTTTTCTCAACACCTTTTGTTGTGGTTTGACATGGAAGTGAATTTTTTCAGGAAGTTGGGTCAAACCAATCAGTGGTCAGGTTTGGATATTGGCACCTGCAGTGACCACTGAAGCTATGGACACGCCTCTGAGAACACAGGAGGTTAAAAGCAAGAACTCCCAGGGGAACTGTCTCTTTGGTTCCGGTCCTCAGAGAGTGCAGTGCAGACCTCCCCCACCCAGCTGGGTGGGGGAGGGGAAGCCATGCGGCCTGGTCGAGGCAGGCGAGGGGTGAAGCAACTGGAACTGAGCCAGCTCCTGTAGACGGAAGGGTGGAGAGAAGCGGAGATGCCTTTGTGTCCCCCCCCAGAGGGAAAGAGACAGAAAGCCTGATGGCACCTGGAAATTTGCCAGCAGAGGGGAAGGAGAAGGGGGGGAAGATGCCCAGTGTGGGAGTTGGGAGTTCTGGGCAGAGATTTCAGCTATCCTGGGAGTCCGAGACTTTTAATACTTTTCTGAGAAATGAGGGCTTTGTAAAATATTACTCCTCCTCGATTTCAAGTAGAAGAGAGACAGTCCGGGACCTGAGATGTTAGAAGAAATTTTTAGGTGGGAGGAGATGATGGAGTAGCTTTTGGCTGGACTTTACTTGTTAGCCATAGACTGAACCAAATTCTCCTGCAACAGAGACTGCATTTTTTGGGGGATGCAATTGTGAACCAAAGAGACCTGCTTCAGCAACTACCAGCACAGGAATGGAGAGAACAGAGAAAAGCTGAGGAGGGTGTGGTGATGCCCTCTGTCTTCAGGAAGAAGATGATCCCTGTTCTTGGACCCTTGGCCCCAGGGGGAAAATGGGGAGGGACTGTAGTCCCAAGATGAGAAGCTGAACTGTTGTCTCTTTTCGTCCTTGGCAAAGCATCCTTAAAGGAGCCCTATGGGCAGTCTGTCCATGCATGGTGGTGTGTAGCAGTCAGAGGCCCTGCAAGGCCTCCATGGCGGTCACTAGCCTAAGAAAAGAAATGCAGAGTCATGATGAGTGGAACAGAGCTACCCCTCTTCCGCACATCAGACCCTTGTTATCTCTCTGTAAGGCTATAGGTTGTATGCTCCTCGACCTCAGCCATAGGACAAATCCTGATCCCTCAATAGCCTATATAAACCCATACCATTGCCCAGCTCATACGGAAGAGCTGTCACTGGAACCCTTTGCAGAAGCTGCCAATAAAGACATCTCCGCAGAACTCCACACAGCCTTCACCTCTCTCCTTCCCTGCATCTGCTGAGGCACTTTGCGAGCACAGAGCTGAAATCACTAAGAGCTGAAATCACTAAGAGCTGAAATCACTCCACGAGTGCTTGCAAGGTAGCCAGCGGCTCGGAGGTAGCCGAGGAGGGCCCAGACAGGCTTGGACTATGTAAGGTATTTTTTTTCGACACCCCAGAACCTTAAGTGTTGCAGTGTGCAGCTACACAAATGGAGCAAAAAGGCTTTGTGAATTTGAGATGGGAGTTTCTGTTTCCTAAACCTAAAGCTGGAGTTTCTATTCTGTATTTTTACGTGTATTCATCCTTCCCCCTGGAGTTATTCCCATTGGATTTTACCTATAATGTATTCACACTGGGCATTGTTCTATTGGTCTCACCTTATCTCTTATTTTCCCCTATATAACCTGTGTCTGGACCCCAGATCATTGTCACTTGTATGTGCGGCGATCGGGCAAATACAACCTACTTTGGACTGCACAACAAGTGTCCACTCTCTTGACTCTCTTTATACCGGTCTTGATCGCGCTCTCTAAACAGCTGTGTCCGTATCAAACGAACCCACAAAGGTGTTTGTTGCCTCTCTCTCTCTCCGGCTGCTCCCGGAAGCGCCTGGCCAGCGCCCCAGGAAAGCGGAACGGGCGAAATCAAGGAAGTCGGAGAGAGAAGAAAAGAACGAAAGCAACACTTAAGTACTGACACTCCTAAGCTTCCCCACCAACTTAGGTTCAGCACACCGTAAATTTCCCTTTTCTTTTATTGGACAGAAGAAGGAAATGTTAGCAAACCTCTTAGACTTACACAAAGCGCATTCCTGTTGCCAGAGAATCACAGATCCTTGTAGGCCCCCACCCTGACCCCTTCCACCTCCCCGAGGTTTGGCTATCACTCTTCCCTAGAGATAGCCTCAGAGTCAGGGGTTCTGACCTTGGCACCTTGCCTGATCTGGACTTCCCACCCCCCCGTACCTGGAGGGAATGGGTCACACAACTACCCCTGGCAGCCATGGTGCTAAAAAGTCCTATGATACTGTAGGCCCCCTTGCCTTGGGGTCAGCCCCTCAGGGCTTCAGTACCACTGGGCCTCCGGGAAGTGTCCTGAATCTGGTCACCTCTGGTGCCAGGTCACCTGTGAGGCTGTCTGTGTGACTCACTCTCTTTCACCACAGCCCCCCACAGGCCCGGGGAACAATAGCTTGTTTACAGGTCACATACACCTTTTGCCACAGCCCCCACCCACACGGGAAGCTGAGGCTGATTTTGTGTGTGACTCACTCTCACACAGAACAAGACAACAATAAGGTACCTTTTACTTTCAAATGACCTGTTACAATTTCAGATGTTACTGACCAGCCCCGGTACTCTTGGATATCCCTCAATCCAGCTGTGTTGTCCAACTCCGGATGCTTTGGGCATATCCTCAGTCCGGCCGAATTTTGCTCAGCCCTGGATGTTCTTGGGAATATTAATCCCTCAACCCAGCAGGTTTAATCCTGGATGGTTGTGGATATTCTTAGCTCAGTCAGAGAGAAAGAGAAAGGTTGTCTAACCAGGCGAGAGCCTGGGAAACAGTTGGGAAAGAAGGTAAATAATTCTCTAATCTATCTTGTTATTCACGTTGTTTATAGATATGTTCTGCCACTGTGCGTCATTCACTGCACACCAATGGTGTGACATGTTTTTACTCTACGACCAATGAAATTAGTCTTCTCGATGCTCTCTATATATAGAGCGGTACATTTGAAATAAATCAGAGCTCATTTTCTTAGCCTTCTGATCTGGAGTTCTCTGTTCATGTCCTGCTCAACAGCGTCATCTGGTGACCCCTCATGGAATTGCAGCCTTGGCTGAAGCCCCGAGCCCCAGCGTCTTGTGGAGGGCCTTTGCAGCGCAGCTCCACGCCAGTAGCCTGGAGGCTCTGGCCGGACACCTTTGGCCTCCTGAGAGAGGTAACGCTGAAACCGTGTGCCTTCCAGAGAAGGCTTGGTCCTGTCTGGACCACGGGTCGGCTCTTAGAAGCCGAGAAGTGAGTGGGACGGTTTTCCCTGAACTAGTGGGCTGTCTGTCTCTTGAAGTGGACATCTGCTAAGGGAGGGTTTCCTAACAATGGGGAACCAGCCATCTACGGCTGAACGGGTGGTCTTGACCGCTTGGCAAGGCTGGGCCCCACAATTGGGTATCCAGGTCTCCGATGATGACTTCACTCGGCTCCTGGGTTGGGCTTGGGACCATGGATTCCCTGCAGATCTTAGACTCGCCTTTGATCGTAAAGTCTGGAAGGATTTGGGCCGGTGCCTCATGAAGCAAGAGAGGAAGGGGGACGCTACAGCATCTGCTCTGTTTGCAGTCTGGGGATGCATTTATACGGCCTTGCGTCCTGAGACCCCGAGGAGCAGTGACTCCGAATGGGAGCTGTCGGGAAATGAGGATGCCGCTTCGGTATGCAGCAGTGTCTCGGGAATCAGTGGTCGACAGGCGGGCGGGGCGGTGCCCAGGCCTGCCACGGCACAGAGTGGGTCTGCGAGAGACGCTGGGACACCCCGCAGACTTTACATGTTGCTGGGGATTCATGCTAAGCCCAAGTATTCCCATCCCTGTGACTACGTTCAGCCAAGATATTCTTTGCCGACAGATCGGCCACTGATTGCGCAGCAGTCTGTGCCGCGACTAGCTGCACAGATGCACTCTACTGTGAGCACAGTGCCAGTGACATCGGCCACCTTTCAGGCAGAGGCGGGAGTGCCTTTGCCACAACCATCGGTTTCGGCACATCCGACATTGCAGGGCTTGTTGGGGGCTGTCCCGCCTTCGCCGTGACAGCCTGAAGCCCGTCCGGTGGTGGAGCTGACGGCTCCGTTGATTCAGCCATTGCTGGCCCCTCTTTCCGGACTGCAGGTGGGGGGGAGGGGTGGTGTGGCCCACGGCACATAACGCAGCGGGGGCTACAGCCCCCCTGCTTCCTTTTCTGTTGACTATGGAGCCTGCGTAGATGTATGGGTCCCGCCCCAAGCATCGCCGGTATCGGTGATGGACTCCTTGACCCACCCGCTGGCACACCCCCCGCCACCTGTGGGGGCCCCGGTTCTGCCAACTGGGCAAGTGCAGTTGCCTCTTGGTCTGCCCCATGGCGCACCAGGTGCACTGGCTGACTTAATTTCTTTAGCAGTGCCGGCGTCAGTTGTGCAGCAGCATGTGCTGGGTGGCACCACCATGATGTTTTCGGTTCTGCCCTCTGTGGGACTGGTTCTGCACCAGGGGAGGGAACAGCCCCCACCCCATCTGCCATGGCGCCACCCCTGCTGGCCATGGGTTTCATCGCTCCACCCGCTGCCGCGCCCACTGCCCCACCTGCTGTGGCAGTGACAGCATCGCCTCTGTCCCTCGTTTCGCCTGTCGCTCCAGCCACAACGGCAGCTCTGCCTCTTGCTTCGACCGCTGCGGCTTCGGTGCCTGTGCTGCCTGCTGCGTTTCAGCAGCCAGCGTCGTTTCTGCCTCCGATGTCTGCAGCTTCGGCCCACACCATACCCGTTGTGTTGCAGGTTCCGGCTAATCCCTTCGTGCCACCGCCTGCGATTGGACGATCCACCGAGTTGCCGGTCGTGGCTCTGGTCCACGCCCCGTCACCGGCGGCTGGTCCCTCCTCCTCGGGGGCTGTGGGCTCAGAAGCTGTGTCCAGTTCTTTTGTTTTGCGGTCAACAGACGCTTCTCCGGCCTCACTGTCTCCCGTCAGCCCACCTGTCCATGCGGATCACAGGCTGTCCCACTTGCCCCCATCCCAGGGGGCTGACAGTGACATTGAAGATCGGTCCTGCCCCACTCTGCCAAGGGGACATGACCGAATATCGGAACGTCGGCACCGCCGGGGGGGACAGGCATCTCAGAGAAATCTGTGGACGCTGCCTTCCTGTCGAGTGTCTGTGCGGCTGATAAACCCCCGCCACTTCTGGGAAGCAGTAAGAGAATGGGCTTTGGAGGCTTGTGATTGGGATCTGATAGAGCAGGTGGGAAAATCTGGGGGTGCGGTCTTGAACCCGCCGATCCAGGGAAAGGAGACCGTAGCTACCGGTCAGTTGGTTCCTCTGGCCTCCCCAGAAGTGGCACAAGAGGATGAGGGCGAAGAGGCATTACCACAACGTAAGCTTCAGGCCTTTCCCGTGCACAAAGCAGTCCCGAATTCGGGACAGCAGGACAGGCATGAGGTGATAGCCTGGAAGGTTGTGCAGGATTTGCAGGATAAGGTGGCAAAATATGGGTTGGGCTCTGCTCAGTTGATGTAGGTCCTAAGAGTGATAAACACTGACCTGCTGTCTCCCTATGATATTAAACATCTGGCCTCTGTGTTGTTCCAACCTGTGCAGTTTGATGTTTTTATGAACAACTGGAGGAGGCTGGCTGAAAGGGTTGCAACTGAGAATGCGCATTACCCTCAGACAGACCCTAGATTCTGTGTGGGGATGGATGCGCTCATGGGGCAGAATGCCTTTGCCAATCCTGATGTTCAAGCTACTTGGCACCCCATCATACTTGAGCAGGCCCAGAAGGTGGGCTTTGCTGCATTGATGAAAACTATGGAGACGGCTGGTCCCAAGCAATGATATGTGAAAATAATACAGGAACCCAAGGAATTGTTCTTGCCGTTTGTTGAAAGGCTTGCAGCTGCTTTGGAAAAGCAGATCGAGGATGAAAATTTAAGGCAGGTTTTGTGCAAGACTTTGGCAAGGGAAAATGCAAATGAAGACTGCAGGAAAAAATATAAATGTGTTGACGGGTGACCCATTGTTGACAGACACGGTCGAGACTTGTTCCAAGGTTGGTACGGTGGACCATAAAATGTCTGTCCTGGCAGCGACCTTGCAGGCAGGCATGCCATCCTCAGGGACTGGTCGACGCAAGAAGGAAAAAAAGAAGGGCAAGCAGGTACAGGGGGCAAAAGTGAGGAAAGGGCCAGACTCTAACTTTTTGTGTTCCAGGTGTGGTAAGCCAGGTCATTTTGCAAACAAATGCAAGTCTACTTACCATGCTAACGGTAAGTGTTTGACGGGCTCAGGAAACAGGGGAAAGAGTGCACAGGGGTACTGCGCACCGACACAAGTGGTCCCCCAGGGCATGGCACCAGCACAGGGTGTCTCAGCCAACTCAGTGCAAGCACCCGCGGCTCTGCCGGGGTGGATGTACACACCGCAGCAGCAGTCATCTTAGATTCTAGTAAGGTGCATAAGATTCCTCTGAATGCATTCTGGCCTTTAGGCCATGGATTGAGTGCATTGTTGGTAGGGCGATCTAGTGCTACCCTTTTGGGAATCTTTGTGCACCCAGGTGTCATCGATTCTGACTTTACGGGCCAAATTTGTGCCATGGTTTCCACGCCCTCCCCCCCTGTCGTTATTCCGGCAGGGACCCACATTGCTCAACTTGTGCCTTTCCAGTCATGTGTTCCCAGGGCAGATCAGCAGACGTGTGGGGATGGTGGTTTTGGATCCACAGGACCGCCGCAAATCTTCTGGTCTGCGGTCATTTCTGCCGACTGTCCGCAGATGACATGCTCCGTGATTTTACCAGGTGCCAGTCCGCCTCGGATTCAGCTGCAAGGTTTGATCGACACCGGAGCCGACGTGACAATCGTCTCTTCTTCTGCGTGGCCTCCTAAGTGGCCTTTGGACTCTGTGGGAGCAGCCATTGAATGGTTGGGGGGTGCGGTGCAGACATTTCTGAGCCGGCAGGCCATGTTTGATCAAAAATCCAGAAGGGCAGACAGCTAAGGTTCGGCCCTATGTTACTGCAGCTCCAATCACTCTTTGGGGGCGGGATGTGCTGGCGGCCTGGGGAAGGGGTTTTTGATAGGGGTCACTGCACAGAAGGGCGCAGAATATCCTATGCTGCCTTTACGGTGGCTGGTGACCAGACCTGTCTGGGAGAACCAGTGGCCCTTACCACATGAAAAGTTAGTCTCCCTTCATGATTTAGTTCAGGATCAGCTTCGCCAGGGACACATTGAACCTTCTACCAGTCCCTGGAACACTCCTATTTTTGTAATTAAGAAAAAGTTGGGGAAGTGGAGGCTGTTTCAAGACCTCCATAAAGTTAATGCAGTCATGGAGAGTATGGGGGCATTGCAGCCCGGTATGCCCTCACCTACCATGTTCCCCGCAGGATGGAAAATCTTAATCATTGATCTGAAGGATTGTTTCTTTACAATCCCGTTGCATCCTGATGACAGGCCAAAGTTTGCCTTTACCGTGCCTGCTATCAACAATGCTGAGTCTGTACGGAGGTTTCAATGGAAAGTTTTGCCACAGGGCTGCAAGAACAGTCCGACTATTGCAACAGCTTATGACCTGGAAAATGACCTGAACAAACACACGAATAATTTAACAATGCAATTTGCAAGTCTTCTGATTTTTGCAATGCCCAATCAAGAGAATCTTTTTTCAACAGCAGGTAAATTGTTGTAAAATCTTTGCCCGCCATTGTTTGCAGTCTGGTTCTGGCCCTGATTATAATCTGGGCTGTCATTTCTAATGTGGTGAAAATTGTTTTGGGAGATCTGTAGGGTAAGAAAATCCATTCTATTATCAACAGAGGGTCTTTTTCTCATGAGTCCCATTGGAATATGAGACCACAGAGTTGTATCTTTTCTCCCAAAATTACAAGGAAAAACAGTTGCATCATTAAAAAGCGATGCACTTGTCTCTGTTGAAGAGCTTCGGCAATCTTCTCAAGGGTGTCTTGAGCCTCAGGAGTGAGAGTTCTGGGGGATTTGATGTTACAGTCTCCTTTCAACAGATTGAAAAGTGATGAAAGTTCATCGTTTGTGATTCCCAAAATCGGTCTGATCCAACTGATTTCTCCCAAAAGTTGCTGTAATCCTGTAAATTATTAACTCGAGTCCTGATTTGTATTTTCTGTGGTTTTATTGTCTGTTCAGTGATTCTCCATCCCAAGTAGTTCCATGGTGAAACTTCCTGAATCTTTGAGATGGAAACTTCTAATCCGGCATTCTGAACTTCCGCAATGACACTGCCATGAGCCTCCTGCAGTTCTTGATGTGTTGGCGCTGCAATGAGCAGATCATCCATATAGTGAACAATCACCGCCTTTGGATGTTTCTTCCATGCCGGAGGCAAGGCTCGTGCCACAAACCATTGACAAATTGTCAGCAAGTTTTTGAGACCTTGTGGAAGAACAACCCAATGGTATCTCTGCAAGGGTTCTTGTCTGTTGATGCTCGGGACGGAAAATGCAAACCGAGGAGCCTCTTCTGGATGAAGTGGAATGTTGAAGAAGCAGTCCTTGAGATCAATGATCACAAGTGGCCAATCTCTCGGAATCATTGAGAGAGATGGAAGTCCAAGTTGAAGTGGTCCCATTTCTTCAATGACCTCATTAATTTTCCTGAGGTCATGGAGCAATCCCCATGAGTCAGAAGATTTCTTGTGGATCACAAACACTGGAGAATTCCAGGGACTAGTTGTTGGCTTGATGTGACCTTTCTGCAATTGTTCCTCAACCAGTCTCTTGAGGGCACTCAGTTTCTTTTGTTCAAGGGGCCACTGATCCACCCAAATGGGATCATCTGTCTTCCATGTCAACTTCAAGGTGGTGAGTGCCACAGTGACCCCTATTAAAAATCCATTTCTATTTTCATTCCCCATTGTGATAAAATGTCTCTTCCCCACACAGTGATGGGCTTCTGCACAACAAAGGGACGAATGATGGCTGTCTTCCCTCCTGGCACTGAAACGACAAAGGGGTTTTCACTTTGCAGGCATAATGTGTTTCCTCCAATGCCTGAGAGGGCACCCAAAGGTGTTCTCAAAGTCCATTCTCTTGGCCAAAAAAGGTATGAAATGACTGTGACATCTGCACCTGTGTCCAACATGCCTCTGATTGAAATAATTTTGTCGCCACACGTCAAGTTGCAGGCGATCATGGGTCAATCACGGCCTATCTGTTTCACCCAGGTGGCATGAATGTCCACATCTTCATTGACAGGTAAAACTTCTTGACCTACCACTGGCATGATCTGTTTTGTCGCATGAGGTGGCAAAGCAATAGCTTTAGCTACTGAAGTATTTTCCAGAAGGATCAATGGAGGACATAGAGCTCGAGCTCAAACTGTTAATTCTTCATTTTGATTTGCCGAGATAATTGATGGATAAACAATGAGCCCTAAAATGCTGCATCTGTCTTTACCTATAATTAAAAAGTCTTGCCTTTTCCATGTAGTTCCAGTGACCCCCATGGGGATCACTGCGTGATCGTCATTTAAAAAGCACACTAATTTTGAGGCTGCCAGTTTGCATTGTGCGCCTGCGGGTAGTAATTCTGGATCGCTGGGGAACTGTCAGATGGTCCCGCTGATGGAATCTGATTGACGTTCCCCAATGGTTGTGTTGCCACTGAGGTTGGGAACCCCTGTGGAGTTCCCTGCAAAGTCATCACCATCACTTGTGTCGTAGCGTGTTGACATCGCACGTTCTTCTTTGAGTTTCCTGGAATGGGTGGGGATTTTCCATCTACATCTGTTTTGGAATAGCATTGATTTGCATGATGTTTTCCTCTTCTGCATCTGGGACAAAGACTTGACACCTTTGTGCCTTTTATTAGTTCTGGACAGTTCTTCCTCATGTGCCCATGTTTTCCGCATTTGAAGCATGACCCCTCAACTGATGTTGCCATCGCTGAAGAGCTGGACGAAGAGCCTCAAGTGTTTTTGAAAATTCTTCATGCTGCTCTTGAAGGATTTTTCCGACCTGTTCCGTCCAAACTCCTGCTTGAATTGCTGCGATGTGTTGAGTTGTGCCTACCTTGCTGCATGCTTCTATCATGTCTGTCACTGTTGGCTGGTCAGGCAGCGCACTGATGATCCGTTTGCATTCTGTGTTGGCATTTGCAAATGCGAGGCTTCGGAGCAAGTGTGGCTTTGCCGTTTCATCACTGACTTGTCGGTCCAATGCTTGTGTGAGACAATCGACGAATTAACTGAAAGATTTGAAGGGACCTTGCCTCACTTCTGTGTAGATACTTTCTGGAGTTCCGACTGGCTGAATTTGTAGAATTGCCTTTTGGGCTGCTTCCTTGATGTCTGCAAGCACGTCTCGAGGCAATCCCGCTGACTGGTCTTCAGGTTTATCGCGTGGTGCATCTCCCGCCAACTGACCCAATGTGAGACCTGCATGTGGCCATCCTGCATATCTGTTTCTCAGCTGAGTGAGAGCTCTTCACCATCTCACATTCCACAGCATGAGTTGTGAGTCTGTAAAAATTGTCGAGGCAATGTATCTGCAGTCATAAGGTACTAAGTCATAATTGCTGAAGATTCCTCTCAAAAGCTGCTTGAAATATGGTGAACCAAGTCCTTCATTTTTTGAGGCTTGTAATAAGTCTTTCAAGACGTCATGAGTCATGGGTTCCCATCTGGGGTTTTCATTTCTTCTGTCATACCTCACTGGCATTGCAATGCTGTCTGTATCTAGTATGTCAAAATCTTTACTTCATAATGCTGTCCTTCTGACATTTGCCCAGTTCATCGATGAAGCATCTCTTTGGATACTTCTGGGAATAGGAACCACATCCGGTGGGGTTGCCATTCTCTTGGATGCATCTTCTTCTGGCCCAAAGGGTGCATACATTTCAGGCACACCTCCTCCTTGTGTTTGAGGAGAGGTAAAAAGGTTGTCAGGTTCTGGATACTGAGGAACTGAAGAGGCAGTAGCTGCACTTGCTGTCTGTGTTGATGATGAAGTGAATGGAAGAGAGCGAGTTCCGTGCTTTTGTCCTGGAAAGCAATGAGCAAATTCTTGAAGCTGGAGGAAAAGTTGTTTTATAAAATCCTGAGACAATGAAAAAAATCTTGGTTGAGTTGAAGAACTGGACTTTTGACCTGAAAGCTAAGTCTTTGGAGCAGGCATATAAAAAGCTGAAGTGTCTGTTGATGTCTTGAAGCCAGGTGGTTCTTTAGATAAAATAGGAATGCCTTGTCCTGCTGTGATGGAGAAAACATTCTCGTCGCTGTCCTCCTGTGATGCAGGAAATTGTTATTGTGGATCATCGATAGCTTGAATGCTGATGTCCTGTCCAGTGTGTGCTGTGCCTTGGCTTGGCATGTCCTTTTTTCCTGGAATGATGACTATTGTGTCTTGCTCTTCTTCTGCAAGGCATGCTTTGAGGGCCTCAATTGATTGTGGACGATTCTGTATATCCTGGATTAAAATGATCTTGCATTGGGTTTTTTGCAGCCTTTGCAATGCTTGTTGCAATGTTGCCTTTGTTCCACAAGTTGGCGCTGTTGCTCCACGGATCGGCTGTGAACCGCTTTTCGCCAAGGCAGGACCTGCAGCGGCTGGAAAAGCTGTGCTGTGCCGAAATGTGGTGCTGTGTGTGCCTTCTCAGGGGACGGTTGCTGCTGTAGCTGTGTGATGCTTGACTGCATCAGTTGCTGGCGAGGGACCGCAGCAGTTGCAGCAGAGGGACCATGGGCTGCCGCGGCTTCCGCAGCCGTGGCTTGGGCTGCAGTGGGTGGGGCTGCGGGGGGGTGAATGGGGGGTGTGCAAGAAGCATGCACCAACCCTAGTTGTGATTGAGCATGCACAGACCGACAAGGGGGACGAATGGCGACGTCAAACCCACTGCCCATGGGCCCCGCCCCCTGTGCCGTTGTTCCGGGTTCAGGGGTGGGGATAGGTGGGACTTGGATTACGCTAGCCAGCCCCGGGGCCGCTCTGAACGAGTGACCGGATGGGGCGTGCCCTTGTGACGTCTTTTTTGGAGTCTGGCAGCCGACCGAGGCTGTGGGTGGCCCGCCGAAAACAGAAGGCGTTGCTACGAGGGCCTCGGGCGCCTGTGACGCCTCCCAGAGTGGGGACTGGGGCGGGGAAAATGGAACAGAATGGGACGGCCCCTCCAACCCCCCTTCTCCCACTTCAGGGATATGCAGAGACGTAAGAAATTAAAAAAAAGACATGCCTTCTTCCACGTCTTTCCCGATAAGTAATTTAAAACATGGAAGCCGCTGCCCCCCGGGGTCCTCCCAAGACGCAGTCCCTCCACTCTCCTTCCCCCCGTCTCCTCTCCCGCTTCACTCTCCCCCTCGGATGCATCACCCTCCTCCCCAGAGAGAGTAACTGTTTCCCGAGGCTTGGTAGGGTCACGCAGTGGGTCACGAGTTTTGGGGGGATCTCTCCAGAAATCCACTTTCTGGGGCGGCAGACTCCTGCCTTTCTTCCCCTGGGGAAAAACTCTCAGGTGTTTCAGGATTTTTCTGTGATTGATGTGTAGCAGATTGCGAATATTTCGCATCATATGTAACTTGATAGAATGCTCTAGAAGCCGCAAACAGCACTCCTGCATTTGTATCGTGGGCTGCCACGTCCTCATATAACTTGATGCTAGCATCCGCCCAGAAACAGGGTTGAAATAAATCTTTCTCTTTAAGAGATGGGTAATTTTCCTTTGCCCAAAGTAATAAATTTTCCAAATCCTTTTTGTGCAGTTTTGATGACTGCTGTTTCACTAGGGATTCTAATTTTTGGAGTGCATCCAAATAACTTCTGGTGCGATTCCCTCCCATTTTTGTCCCCTTCAGAGCTTGCCGAATTTGGGGTTCAGCTCTCAGTCCCGAGATCCGTCCAGCAGAGCAAGGGATGCGACTCCTGTGGCCACCAGGAATCGAGATGTTAAACGGCTGAGTCCTTTCACCTCCAGAGGAATTTTGATGGATCTGGTTCACTTCCAGGGACTTCGTGGGATGGTCTCTTCAGAGCTGGATTTTCCTCTCACTGGGGCATCAGCTGTGAGTTTGTGGGCCCCACGTTGGGCAACTCCCTGAGGGCTCCCCTGACAGGGGGAAACCCTCCTGAAGCAGTTCTTTGTCAGGAAAAGCAGACACACAGCACTTTTTCGGTTTTCAGGTTCTTGTTTTATTTTTATCTTATCATGACTTCAGTACGCTGTCTGCACCCAGATCTTGCATGCCCGAAAACAGCACAAAATGGCTAACAAACTCGTGCTGCAAGGTCTTTTTAAGTCTAATCAAAACCTAAACTACCCAATTAAGAAGTGACACCTAGATTATTTTCCTTTCTAACCCAATAACTGACCCCTAAAGACCCACAATGCTGATTTTTCTACCCAATTACAAGATACCACCCAAACCCAAGAAGAAGAAGGAAGAAGAAGAAAGAAGAAAGGAACTCAAGACAACACCATGTATCCTCCATCTTGTACCCATCTACAATATGCTAAAAATCCTAAAATCTAAATTTCTCACCTATGTGACATACTAAACTACTCTCTACAACCCCTACAATCTATTTCACACTTTTGTGGTCTCTAGTTTACTTTGAAGCTTTGGACGCCTTCTCCATGAACGAGGGTCAAAGTCAGTGTATTCCTGGGAGTCAGAGCACTCCAGGGCAGATGGGGACATTCCCCTTGCCCTGGGTTCCCACAGTCTGGGATAATGCAATTGATTTCCAAAGAAAGTTTCAATCCTGGTGGACGATGGTAAATTTTACCTATGATCCTGTTTCTAATGTGGCCACTGCCTTTGTGCTTACTATACATAATGCCACTGTTTATGTGATCCACCCCATCATCGCACTAGGATTAAATCATAAAAAAGCAGTGCTCTACCCCTCAGAACATAGGGTGTGGGCACGAAAGGTGAATGAAAAGTGGCAAACAGTAAACTTAGAATCTTGTGTTACTAGGGAACAAGTAGGATTCATATGTGAAGGCAATAGCGTTAATGCTCAAGATGTGTGTCTTGACACTGAACAAAGCATTTGCCACTTTGAAATTCATCCAGTCACTGATCAGAAAACTGTGCTTTTATATACTGGTGAAGGTTGTGTATGCTTGAGAACTGCTTGTGATATTGTAAAAATCGATAACAGTGATTTTATTTTGTCTACTAGAAATCATTCTAATTTTTGTATTTCCAATTTTGTTAAGATTATCGGGTGTGAGTTTTCGTATTTGGCCCCAGTGACATCCTACCAGCTGATTAAAACCAATTACACAATGTATCATAAACTATCACCCACTCCTATTGGAATGGACCTCACATTGGTAAAACAATTAACTGAACACCAAGACCTATTAGAGATTTTGAAGAAAATCCAAAAAAGCGGATAAAAAACCCTAATTACTGTCCATCATGATATCAAAGAAATAACCAGAATTCTGCAAAGAATAAAACTGAATGCAGATCATCACTGGTGGGATGTAATCTTTGGATGGTCACCAACTGCAAATGGGATATTTAATAAGTTGTGTCACCCCATTGTAATTTTATTGATATTAGATGGAGTAAGTTTAAGATTATCCTTTATATTGCTAATTTGGAATTGGAGAATACTACAGTGGGTGGCTGTGTTAACCTCCTTATCAAATGTACGTGGTAAAGCATTAAGGGACACTTATTGTGGTGATTTTCATTAAGTAAAAGAATTTACTTAGATGTAGGAAAGGGGGGGATAAAACAGAGCAAAAATTTAACGGGGTAGAAATCCATTTGGATTTAGGTGAAATATGCCATGTAGTAGCTTGCTAACATGGGTAAAATATGCTGTTTAGTCTGTTAAATATGCTGTGCTTGTAAAACCATCCCAGTCAAGGAGAAAGAATGCAATCTCCAAGGTGAAGAGATAAGAGGGGCCCCTTGAACTCTGAAACAAAAAAGAAAAGAAACCAAAGCTAAGTCTGCAAGAAATGGACAAAGGGATTAGAGAGTTCTCTGTGCAAGGGCCAACTGCAAATTGTAATGCGAAATCAGCAGAATGAATATGCCTGAACCTATTGTGAAATTTTATGTATATGTAAATTAGTATGGGGTAATAAAAAAGGATTGGGAATCCTCAGGGGCGCACATGTCCTTTGAAGGGGAACAATCCCCACGTGCGCCCAGCGCTGTAATAAACATATAGTCCCTACAAATCTTTATTGGAATTGTGGGGTCTTGATTTTTCACCACAATTCACATGGCAGCCCTGAGAGAATTGAGTCGGACAACGGGACCCATTTCAAGAACAGCCTTATCAACACCTGGGCCAGGGAACATGGTATTGAATGGATATATCATATCCCCTATCATGCACCAGCTGCCAGCAAAGTTGAACGATGCAATGGACTACTTAAGACTACCCTGAAGACACTTGGTGGGGGAACCTTCAGGAATTGGGAATTGAACTTAGCAAAAGCCACCTGGATGGTCAACACCCGAGGGTCCATCAATCGAGCTGGTCCTGCCCAGTCTGAACCCTTGCACACAGTGGATGGAGACAAAGTTCTTGTGATACACATGAAAAGTATTTTAGGACAGACTGTCTGGATTAATCCCACCTCAGCCAAAGAGAAACTCATCTGTGGGGTTGTTTTTCTCAAGGGCCTTGTAGGAATGTGCCCTCTGTTGACGGAGTGAACAAATTACCCTTTGTCTCCTTAAGAAGGAAAACAGCCCAGAAGTTTCTCTCCTCAATTTGGTTAAAAGACACCTCATAGGACCTTGGGGACTTCACCTCAAACTTAAGGATAGCCAATTGGACAGAAGCCAAAAAGTCCCACCTAAGCAATTCACTAGAAAAAGAAGAGAGCAAAGGAAGTAATCGCTTTTGTGGTGTTTTAGCAGGAGCAAGAACCTCTTGCCCTGGCTCGGTTTTTCTCTGCAAAGACTTTTGTTATTTTGCCTTTTATTAAAACTTTTTTGTTTCCAACACTGTCACAGAAGACATCCTGCTACTTTTATGCCATCTGAGGTAGCTGAGCTATCTCGGGTATGGTACTTTTCTCTGAGAGCTTATGAGACCTGGCTTGAAGAGAGAAGTATCAGGGCCTGGTTACACTTGGTGGGTAATGCAGAAGGATGGGGAAACCCATTGTGTACCACAGGGAAACCTAGTCTTAAGTGAGAACTATGTGTAAGGTTTCATCCTGATACAGATGGAAATAGAATAAGGGGTGGATAATGTCCTAGATTGCACGGCAAGATGTATTCAATTGCCATCTGTTAGAGGTGTGGCAGTTATCTTCTCTTAATTGGGCAGTTTTCTTTATCTCTTCCACAAACCAATCCTGCCCCCTGAGGAGGCATCTGCTGTTAATGGCCTATTGAATGTCACTGCATGAGTGATAAAAATGACATCATCCCATTGTGAAATGCTCTGCTCAGAGGGAGGAGCCAAGCATTTCTACCTGGATATAATCTTGAGTTTCTACACACCAGCACGGCTTTTTCTGCACTGGATTTCCCAGAGGAACAGCTGCCTCTTCCACTGCATCTTCAGAGGAAGACTACACCCTTTTCTACAGAATCATTGCTCCAACAGAACCACACCTGACACTCCAGGAGGACTGCAGCCATAATTCCTAATTGGACTGCTGCCAACACCCTGACCAACAGGGTGTCAGGTTGTATTCTGACTCTGTCAGTGTTGTTTTGGTTCACTGCATTGTTTATTTTATCTGTTTATTTTCTTCCCTAATAAAGAACTGTTATTCCTGCTCCCATATTTTTGCCTGAGAGCCCCCCTTAATTTCAAATTTATAACAATTCGGCGGGGGGGGGGGTCAACTTTTTTTTTTTTTCCATTTCTGGAGAGGCTCCTGCCTTCCTTATCAGGCACCTGTATTTCCAAACCAAGACATCTGGGTACAGGGGAAAAAAAAAAAAAAAAAAAAAAAAAAGAGGAGTAAAAGGGTACTAGCAGAGATACCCTAAGATAGCCCTTTGGGAGTTATTAGCTAACAGGTGAAGCAGAGTTGTTCTGGTTTGAAAGCAAAACCAGTGAGAGACTCCAAGTCAGAAATACAATTTATTGCGAAAAGGGAAAAGAAACAAAATACATGCAATAATACAAAAGGAAAACCACTGACAAAGTCAGAATACAACGTGACACCCCCTTTGGCCAGTGTGTTGGCAGCAGTCCAAATTGGAGTGGCTGCAATCCTCCTGGCAGATGTGGTTCTGTTAGAGCAGTGGTCCTGTAGAAAAGGTGTAGTCGGTCCAGTGGAAAACCCCAGGTGTGTCCTCTTGGAAACCTGTGGAAAGGCTGACTGCTCTGTCTCAAACCCCAGAATATATCTAGGTGGGGATGCTTAGTTCCTCCCCCCTGGGCGGAGCATTTCACAATGGGCTGATGTCATTCTGAGTCACGTGGTGGGTCCTTGATTACCCATTAAACAGAAATGGCTCCTGGAGGGAGTTATCTCTGAGTCATGTGACAAGACATTGATGGGCCCATTAACAGGAGATAAGGAAAACTGCCCAGAAGACCACTGCTACACAGATGGTAATAGAAAACATCTTGCTTCTCAATCTGGGACAAGAGTGAAAATTTAACAGGGTAGAAATCCATTAGGATTTGGGCGAAATGTGCTGCCTTGAATTATTACTAGCTTGCTAGCATAGGTAAAATATTCTGTTTAGTCTGGTAGCTCTGCAGCACTAGTAAACTGCCCCAGCTGAGGAGAAAGAATGCAAATTTCCAAGCTGAAGAGATAAGAGAGGCTCCTCGAACCTTAAAACAGACAGGGCAGCGTGACCCAGGAGTTCTTTCTGTACTTTCTGATAAAATACTGGCTACAAGTGTAACTAGCTGTAAGTGTAATGTGAAATCAGTAGAATGAATATGCATGAACCTATAGTGAAACTCTATGCATATGTAAACTAGTAAGGAGGAATAAAAAGGGATTGGGGGTTCTCAGGAGCGTGCATGTCCTTTGAAGGGGAACGATCCCCACATGTGTCCAGCGCTGTAATAAACACACCGTCCCTACAAATCTTTATAGTAATTATGGGGTTTTGATTTTTTTGTCCGCATTTCATAGGGATACAAATCCTTGTACAAAGAGAAAATACAGGGTATGCAGTAGTTCATGGGAAAAACATGCAAACTATTGAAAATGAGAAATTAACCTTAAACTGGTCACCTCAAACTTGTGAATTATATGCTCTAAAAAGAGCAATGGAATATTTAGCACACAAGAAAGGAACTATATATACTGATTCAAGGTATGCCTTTGGAGTCATACATACCTTTGAAAAAAATTTTGGAAGAAAGGGGATTACTTAATTCAAGAGGAAAGGGATTAGTATTTGAAGGACTCATTTTGGAAGTTTTAGAGGCATTAAAATTACCTGAAGAGATAGCTATAGTGCATATTAAGGGACACCAAAAGGGAATGAGGCCAGAAATAAGAGGAAATAATTTGGCAGATCAAGAAGTTAAAGACACAGCAGAAAATGGGGCCGAGAGAGTTATGTTAATTTTAACTCCAAATAAGGAGAAATTGGAAATTCCAAAGTTTAGTGAAGCAGACGAAAAAGAATTAATCAAGATAAGAGGAGAGCAAGATTAATCTGGGAAATGGAAACTTCCTGATGGAAGACAATTGCTTAATCAAACACTTCCTGGGAAAAATTAGAAGACATGCATCAGAAAACCCATTGGCCTACTCAGACTTTGTATGATCATTTTTTTAAGGAACTATGGGTATTGAGATTTTTAGATTAGCAAAACAAGTAACTGAAATATATATAACTTGCCAAAAGATAAATAAAAAGGTGATGAGAAAAACAACATTAGGAGGTCGTGAGTTAGCTCTTTGACCATTTTAAAGTATCCAAGTCAAAGTTTAGATTTGTCAGGCTCTAAATTTATTTGTAAATTCAAAAGAACCATTTAATCCAGAAGAAAGAGAATATGCCGCATGCTGGGTGGGAGACCTTAGGAGAATAAAAATCTTTAAAATATCAGAAACTCCCCCGATACAAAGCAAGAAAAGGGCTAGGAACAAGAGGAAAAAAAGGAGAGGAGGAAAGAAAAGGATTGGAATCCTTTGCAAGCATTACCTCCTCCGTTCCCACTTGTTCCCCCACCATTAGTGGCTGCACCAGCCCCCAGCCCCCATCAAGGCTTCAGTTTTGCCGCTCACGGCTGCACCGCCAGTCCCATTGTTAGAAATGAGAAGCTTGAATCAGCCAATAGATCAAGCAGCAATTCAATTTATTAATTTATTAATTAATTTGGTAACGTATGAGCAAAGACAGCGCTGGGTACAGCGGTGGGGGGGTAGGGGTTTTCCCCTCCAACTACACACTGATTGCTGGGCTTGCTGGTATTTATTGATCATATTCATGCATATTCATAAGCTTTTCTCAGCAGTTTCTATTTCCAATTTTTGACATCACAATTCTATACTTTAGGATTGTAAATCTATGATGGTGATATTTGGTTCCTTTCCAATTTCCATACTCTATTGTGATCTATGCCAGGTTTTAATATCCCAGGATGTACATTCCAGGATGTGTATCCCAGATGGTAGGGTCCAGCTTCCAGATGTGGGGTCCAGCTTCTATTTTCTAGGACCATTAATCTAAGATCGTGATGTCCAGCTTCCCTTTTCAAAATCATTAATCAGCGACGTTGGATATTTTTCTTCCTTTTCCAGGATATTTTCACCATTTCATTAGGAACTTGGGATAGGTTCACTTGCCTATTTTGTTTAAATCCTTTATACATTCTAAAACTACAGTTTAAAAATCCTTAATACAAAGCAACATTCTAAAGTTATAATTCAATGGTTCTTATTACAAAACAGCTTAAGACAAATACAAGCAAAAAGTTCTTATTAAAAAGCAATATTCTAAAGTTATAATTCAAACACTTATTACAAAACAGCTTGAGACTTATAATAGTTAATTGCAAACAAAAGATTGGTTCAAAAGCCTTCTTCCATGCTTTCCTTGGTTGTTTATTAGAACTCATTTTTATAACTGTCCCATGGCCGTGTTCCACACATTTCACAATTACAATTACACAGGTTGCCTTTATTTACCTGACACGAAACAAAACTTTCTATTTCACACCGTCAGTCTCGGCCGTCCTGTTATAAATTGAGGCGAATAATTTGTTCAGCCTTTCGAGAGTCAATCAGAAATTTATTGGTTACAGCAAGCAATGGCAAGCAAACAGCGCTGGGTGCAGCCAGGGAGTCAGCGCTCTGCCTACGGCTCACACCGTTTCCCCCTTCCCACAGTCTTTTTATACTTTTTTTTTCTTCCGTGTCCGTGGTATTTCTGGGTGTACTCTGCACTTGCGCCCTCTGTTGCTAGGGGGTCTTCTTCTACTCTCTGGTGGTCGTTTTAGGAAGGCTCCTCTCTTCCTCCTCGTTGAAAGTTCACGGCCCTGTAATGATCTTTTCCATATAAGGTTATATGTTATATACGCCTAAGTTCTAGTTACACAGTCAGCTTAAGTAATCAACATACTATCTAGTTTCTGTCTTGTGGTTTTCTGTTACCTACACAAGTATTTTCCTTTCTGTCTTGCAGTTTTCTGTTATCTACACAAGGCTTCTCCTTTCTGTCTTGCTGTTTCCTTAATGATGAACAAAGAGTCCTTTCCAACTTATCACAGTCCCCCCTTTTCTTTTTCTTTATTTTGTTCATCAAATCTTTTTAGTTCTTGTAAGCTAAGGTCTAAGGTTTCATTAGTCTCAGGATCCTCTGGTACGGGTTCATATTTGGCCCTTAACCACATGAGGTGAGCAGCCTCCAATCTCCCCTTTACTATGTCTATGACCCTATTAAAAATACACGGGCCAAAGGTTAGTCCCAAAATCAACAAAATTAGGGGCCCTGCAATTGTGGAAAATAGGGTAGTCAGCCACGGGGAACTGTTGAACCAGGTTTCATACCAACTTTGTTGGCCTTCTCTTTCCCTTTTTCGTTTCTCTAATCCTTCCCTTAGTTTTGTCATTGTATCCCTGACCACCCCTGTGTGATCAGCATAAATACAACATTCTTCTCTGAGGGCAGCGCATAAACCTCCTTGCTGTAAGAACAGTAAGTCTAAGCCCCGTCTATTTTGTAAAACTACCTCAGACAATGACCCTACGTATTTCTCTAATGCTGAGATGGATTGCTTTACTCAGGTCAAATCTTCATCCACGGCAATTCTTAGATTATTAAATTCTTTGGTCTGTTTCACTAGAGAGACTACCCCAGTGCCTACACCGGCAGTTCCCATAATCATTAGGGTCACTACTGTAAGTGCAGTTAGTGGTTCTCGTTTCTGTAGGTGGTGTGTATCGTATACATATTCATTAGAATGATATACGATCTTAGGAATTATTGCCATCGGTATACAGTAGTCGGAGGTTTCATCAAATATTTCCAGAGAGATGCACGGGGTTAACCCTCCCTTTGAACATATCCATTTAGTGGTTTTGGCTGGAATTAACCACCTAGCTGGATTATCTTCCCTTTTAACCTTAGTAATTGTTTCACATAGGTGTTCCATGTTTGTTGGGACTCTTCCAATACATCGTCCCCTTCCTGTTACTGAAGTAAAAGTTATTCCCTGTGTCTGGCTTTCCTTCCAATTACATTGTGGGGGATTACTACCGTTCAGTCATCTGGCTCTTTCAGATATCCCTATAGCTTCATAATATGGAGGTCAAATATCAAAGCAAAGCCAACAATGCTCTGTGAGTAAAGGGTTCGTCTTATTAAGGACTTGATAGGCCCCTTCTATCAGTTTCCAGAGAGTACCAAGTTGAGGATTACTCGTTGGTAATATCCTTGTTTGATTACTAAGGGTTTGGTTAGTATCCTTGGCCCCTGAGTGGGTTGAATTACCATCTTCCCCAAGGTAAATCTCTTTTCTCTCTTCAACTATTACAGGATTTGGGCCTAAAGCTTGTGGGTCTTGGGGCACAAATCCTTTCTTTACAGCAAACATGTTACCTCTGTCCCTACCCGGCTCCCAGTATCTAATCCCCCAGGTTCACCCCACAATCCATCCGGGATCTGTTGGTTCAGTTTTATTCAGATATATGAATTCACAGTTTCCCAGGTTTGTCACCCCCCCCACTTGAATCCCGTTTTGGAGGGTCATAGCCATAGGGCCCCCAGGATACTTTAAGGAATTTATCTTTCTTTACTTCCCAGTCCAGTGCTACTGTTTCGCAACCCCAATATCCACAAAAAAATTCCCCAGGGTAATTACAGTACCCCTTTCCGGGGTTTGATGCTGGACACATATAGAATCCTTTTTTGTCTAAGCAAGGGTCTATGGGGGCTAGCTCACATAATCGAGGGGTGAAACTCGGAGACCCAGATGTTATCTTTTCCTGAATTTCTGTACCATCTACTCGGGTCAGTGTCCATCTAAAGGGTTGATGTGAAATTTGGGAACCTTTCCCTTGATTCAAGGCACAGAGTATGATTATTCCCACAATTTGCCAACAAGGGTGGGGTCCCGGCCGTACTAAACCAAATTTATTATGTCTCATTTCCCTTTTCTGGATTCGTTGCCCTCTAGGTGCTTTAGGGACGGCTGAGCCATTCTGCGGAGGGAGATCAGTATTCAGTTGGCAGTAATTGGAGCATTTCAGCATTATTCCACTGGGGGGGGGGGGGGGCTGGTTCTTTCCCATCTGCCTCGCCTACCGACTTGGGTGCTTCGAGTCGTGGGGTAGACCATCTTCTCGGCAGCAGCGGTACTCACCAGTGCACCCAACCCCTTGCCCCTGCCTAACTTTATACTGCTCCCAGTTTTTATCCTTTACTGGGGTTGAGTCGCACAGAACCCTCTTTATTTCTGTCTGGCAGCACCTCTTTGTAATCTGGGCAACAAAGGGAGTGGGCTCACTAGGGTGGAAGCAAAAATTTTCCGGATGTGCTCCTCTGGAATAAACCTCCCACCACGTCCCAGTCTCAAATCGTACCCACTCCCCTGCCAATTCCCCTAATTTTAGCACTACCTCCGTTAGTTCCCTCTCGGTTTGATAACACCCTTTACAGATTCCGGTAGGTGGTCTCTCGTTCTGGCAATGGACCCACCACCGTTCTTGGCAAATTTTACAAATAAAGCATACAAAAGGGTAACATTCACAGTCTGTTCTTTCGCAAACAACCGTATAATCACTAACAAGGGGGTAGGTATATCCTTTTTGGTCTCCTATATGGTTAGTCTGTACTACCGGTACTGAGTCCATTAGTTCTTCTTCAGAGTGACCTTTGTATCTCCCGGCTGAGTTGTGATTTTCCAGTGATCGTCCAAAGTGATTGGTCCACCCTTTTTCGGCAGTTCGTATCGCAGTTTCTGTAGTAAGCAAGACAACATACGGGCCTTCCCAACGAGGTGTTAAAGAGTTTTCTTTCCATGATTTAATAAGTACTTTATCCCCAGGCTTAATTTTATGCATTGCCAAGTCCAGGGGTGGTCTCTGAACTAGAAGTCCTTTTTCCCTCAATTCCTTCCTTCTATTCATAATTTGTATAAGGTAATTGTTGATCTGTGAGTTATCTATACAAGGATGGTCAACAGGAGCTTCCAAATCATATGGCATACCATATAACATTTCAAAGGGGGAGATTCCCACATCAGTTCAGGGTTGTGTACAAATATTTAGCAAGGCTAGGGGCAAGCATTTTACCCAAGACATTTTGGTTTCCATCATCAACTTAGTTAATTGCTTCTTAATTTCTCCATTCATTAGTTCTACTCTTCCCGAACTTTGTGGGTGCCAGGGGGTGTGGTACTTCCACTGAGTGCCTAAGGCTGTAAAGACCTCCCTTGCTACTTTAGATGCAAAATGGGGGCCTCGATCTGAATCTATTATTTCTATTAGTCCACACCTGGGGATTATCTCCTCCAAGAGTAGTCTTACTACTGCCTGCGTGGTGGCCCTTGCTGTGGGAAACGCTTCCACATAATGAGTCAAATGATCTACCATCACTAGCAGGTATTTATATCTCCCCACTTTAGGTAGCTCTGTAAAATCCACTTGTATGTATGAAAAAGGTCTTCGAGCTAGCTCCCTTCCACCCATCACCCTCTCTCTTTGCTGTTGTTTGTTTACCCTTTGGCATGTCAAACATTGCTGTGTTACCTGTTTAGCTAAGTTGTATATCCCTATACACATGTATTTAATGGCAAACTGATCAATTAACGCCTGAGTTCCCCAATGAGTTTTATTATGTATTCCTTGCAATATTCTTAAGGCCATTGCTTTAGAGAGCCCCTCTCGGCCATCGGGTAAAACCCATTTGCCTTCTTCTTTTTCCTGCACTCCCATTTGATCCAATCTTTCTTTTTCTTGTGTGGTGAATGTTAAGATATATTTAACACCATGAAACCAACAATTCTTTTTCTTAGGATTTCCGCAGGTGCATCGTATGGAATCTACTCCATACGTTTTCCAACATGACCAGCAAGGTGTTGTCTCTAGATCTTCTCCACAGGTGGTACAGTCTTCCCTCCGCATAATCACTGGTTTGTATGTTAGCGTCAGCAATGCTGCTCTTTTTGCCTCTTGATCAGCTAGGTTGTTTCCTCTTACTATAGTTCCTATCCCTGCCTGATGCCCTTGCACATGTACCACTGCTATTTTCTTCGGGTATCGTAGGGCTCGCAAAATTTCCTTTATTAATTCTTTGTGAATCAGTCCTTTTCCCTGGGAGTTCATTAACCCGCCTTCCTCCCAAATTTTCCCAAAGGTGTGCACTATCCCATAAGCATACTTAGAGTCAGTATAAACAGTTCCTTCCTTCCCTTTCAATAGTTCCAATGCTCTAAGTACTGCATATAACTCACATGCCTGAGCGGACCAGCTAGGGCTTAGGGGACCAGATTCAACTACCTTCAAGGTTTTTCCATCTACTATAGCATACCCAGACTTTCGTTTCCTTTCTACAACCCGGGATGATCCATCTACAAATAATCGGTCTCCAAGCTCCAATTCTTCTTCTTCTAGATCTGGTTGGATCTTTGTTTGCTCCTCTATTTGTTGGAGGCAATCATGGGCAAGCTCGGAGGTTGGCTCCCCATACAAAAATTGGGCAGGGTTTTGCAAATTTGTGGTTTCTATGGATAATTTAGGAGACGATATCAAAATACCTTCATACTTTAAAAGTCTAGCATCTGTAATCCATTTCTCTGCCTTCTGCTGTAATACTCCTCTTATGTTATGGGGTGACATAACTTGCAGTTCTCCCCCAAAGGTAATCTTGCCTGTTTTTTCCACCAAAAGAGCTGCTGCTACTACTACTTGTAGGCAGGTAGGCCAACCCCGGCTAACGGGATCGAGGAGTTTGGATAAATATGCCACGGGTTTCTTACTTCCAGCCCAGTCTTGGGCCAAAACCCCATGTGCTGTCCCTTCACCTACATCAACAAATAAATAAAAGGGTCTCTTGAGGTCTGGAAGACTGAGGACAGGAGCATTCACTACTTTGGTCTTAAGGACCTTCAGTCATTCCTCATCCTCTGGGGACCACTTTAATAATCCATCTTTGGTTAGTTTAACCTTTCCACTGAAATTCTCTATCCATTGTCTACAGTATCCCAAAAGTCCCAATAATTGCCTTACTTGTCTTTTTGTCCGGGGAGCCTGAAGTGAAAGTATTCCCTGGACTCTTTCGGAATCCATTTTTTTTGTTCCCTTAGTCAATCTGTGTCCTAGATATTTCACCTCCTCTTCTACAAATTGTAATTTAGATTTTGATACTTTTAGTCCTCTTAGGCTAAGGAAATTTAGCAATTTTATACTTTCTTGTCTTACTGCTTCTTCTTCCTTTCCTGCAATTAATAAATCATCTACATATTGTATTAGAGTTGTCTCTTCCCCCAGTGTATAATCTTTTAGGATCTGTTCCAAGGCCTGTCCAAACAAATTAGGAGATTCAGTAAACCCTTGGGGGAGCACAGTCCATCTCAATTGCTGCTTCCTATGTGTGTCCGGGTCTTCCCATTCAAAAGTAAAATAATCTCTACAATTTTCTTTAAGAGGACAAGCCCAGAAAGCATCTTCCAAATCTATTACACTATACCATTGATTCTCAGGTCCCAATTAACTTAAAAGTGTGTAGGGGTTGGCAACCACAGGAAATCTCTCAGTAGTTCTCTTATTTATCTCCCTCAGATCATGTACCAACCCGTAGCTGCCATCCAGTTTCTTTACTGGTAAAATGGGGGATGTTAAAAGGGGACATACGTGGTTCAAGCAATTCTTGCCTTAAGAGCCTGTCTATTTCTGGTTTCAATCCTCGTCTCCCTTCATTGGATAGAGGATACTGTTTGACCCTTACGGGAACCTCAGGGTTCCTAATGGTTACTTCAAAGGGTTCAATTTCCAATCTTCCCACCATGTCAGGGGTATACCAAACTTCAGGGCTTATCTTTGCTTCATCCACAGCTTGTAAGGGGCACAATTTAACACTTAACCTATTTTCTATTATATCTACTCCAATTCCTAATTCTACCATTAAATCTCGCCCCAGGAGATTATAGTCTGCTTCTGGAACTAGTAGGAATGAGCCCACCCCTACTTTGGAATGAGTTTCAAGAAAAATATCTTTTATTACAGGTACTCCAAAAGGTTCCCCTTTGGCCCTGACTACCTGTATTGCTTCAGATGTTACTTTACACCCCGGGGAAGGGTTTGGACAGTCGACCTTTCTGCCCCCGAGTCCACAAGGAACTCATACTCTTGTTGCTGGGGACCTAGTTTAACCTTTACCAGGGGCTCTGTTCTCTCCCGTGTCCCCAGCAAATAAAGCCCCTGACACCCCTAGTCTTCATGAAACTGTTTTTCATCAGACATCCTTTGTCGGCATTCCTGCTTCATATGACCCCTCCTCTCACAGTAAAAGCAGGTAATTCCCCTTTCCTCCTTCCTCCCATCAATCCCATCAGTCCGCCTTGGAACTCGCTTATTTCCCCGCACGGCTGCCCCCTTCTGTAAAGGGGAGGGGGCAATTTTCTGCCCTTCCCGAACTGCCGCTACCATCATCCTAACTTGCTTTTTATGAGTTTCATCCTCCCTCCTTACATAAACTTTTTGCGCCTCTCCCAATAATTCATCCAATCCTCTTCCTTGACAATCCTCCAATTTTTCTAGCTTCTTCCAAATGTCCACCCATGAGTTTGCTACAAACTGTGTTTTTAGCAGGGCCTCCCCCACTGGGGTATCAGGGTCCACTCCGGAGTATAACTGAAAGGTTTTTCTCAACCTTTCCAACCATTCTGTGGGGTCTTCATCTTTTTTCTGCTGTTCACAAAAAGCCCTGTGAATATTCTGTCCTTGAGGGACAGCTCTTCTTATTCCTTGTATTATAATGTTCTGCAAATCTGCCATATGGGCTCTGTGTGGGGGATCCTGGTTGTTCCAGTCAGGGCATTGCATAGGCCACTTGGTGTCTGCGAGGGGCCCTTGTTGGTGTTCATCATCCCATATTCTCATCCCTACATCCCTAATCATGCTCCTTTCCTCTGAGGTAAATAATATAAGTAAAATAGATTGCATCTCATCCCAAGTATAAACGTTCGGACCCAGAAATTGGTCTAATCTTTCGGCGACTCCAAGAGGGTCCTCTAAGAGGTGTCCCATTTCCTTTTTGAACTCCCTCACATCTCCCGAGTTCAAGGGTACGGACACATATCCAACTCCTAAGATTTGGGCCGGTTGCCCCGGTTGTCCTGCATTAGGGTTAGGGACCATCCCCATTCCTGCTTCTTGGAGTGGGAACCCACTGGTTATTACCCTGGAGCTCAACATTCAACTCATCCCCCTCCGAGTCATATTTTGCCAAGTCATTTTGTGCCGGGGCAGAGGGGTCAGGATGTTGTGGTGAATGTGGAGGTAGGGGTGGGTAAAGGTTC
The DNA here is from genome assembly GCF_026979565.1 of Vidua chalybeata. Lineage (NCBI taxonomy): Eukaryota > Metazoa > Chordata > Aves > Passeriformes > Viduidae > Vidua > Vidua chalybeata. The sequence continues at coordinate 620,414 of NC_071569.1, forward strand.
CAGGGAGGAGAACGGGTGTGGGGGGTGGAGAAGGTGGTGGAGGGGTGGAATCGGGTAGGTCTGTATCCTCTTTCAATCTTTTCTTCTTCTCCCTAGTACTAAGTGCAAATAACTTAGTGCGAGTTTCCCCCACTATCCAGAGGGAGGCGTACTCGCTTTCCTCTAAGTGCAAGGGCTCTTTAGAATTCACATAAATATTTAAAGCCTGACATATCCAATCCTCAAATGAGCCAAACACTGGCCAGTACAAATGGTCCCCTCTTATTTGTTTCCCTCCCCAAACCTCCATGCAGTAGTGCACCATTTTCACCTGGTCCTTTCCTTTCCTGGAGGGGAAGGCATCCCAATTTTTAATCATTAGTCTTAATGGACTATCTGGAGGAATTTGGGGAAGCTTTACAGGGGTTCCCCCACCCATGGGACCACAGGGCTTGCTTTTCCTCTGTCCCATCTTGCGGAGTGCCTTCTTACACACACCTCTACGCTTCCCTCAATTCGTGGCCCAGCCCGTCGCCGGGTGTGGGAAACGCACTACTATGAGGTCCACACTCACGTTGTCTCACAGAGACGTCTCACTCATCACACTCCAGGATCCCAACCCCAACCGAGCGGCCCCTGTTCCCTTTAAACAGGGCAACCTCAGTAGCCCCGAAGGACTACTGAAAGGTACTTACACAATCCTGTGTCTTCGCCCGGGACTTCGTGCACAAAGATTAAGGGGTTGCCGGCTATTCTTTGCTTGCCACCGAATTTGGGTTCGTCAGTAAGGGTCCCAGAGGGAAGACTCCCGAGCGGGGCTCGCTGCCAAGGCAGCGAGGGTGCCTCCCCGTGAGGAGCTTCCAACGGATAGCCCTTATCCGAGTCACAGCACCAGATTGTTATAAATTGAGGTGAATAATTTGTTCAGCCTTTCGAGAGTAAATCAGAAATTTATTGATTACAGCAAGCAATGGCAAGCAAACAGCGCTGGGTGCAGCCAGGGAGTCAGCGCTCCGCAAATGGCTCACGCTGTTTCCCCCTTCCTGCAGTCTTTTTATACTCTTTTTCTTCCGTGTCTGCTGTATCTCTGGGTGTACTCTGCGCTTGCGCCCTCTGTTGCTAGGGGATCTTCTTCTACTCTCTGGTGGTCATTTTAGGAAGGCTCCTCTCTTCCTCCTTGGTGAAAGTTCACGGCCCTGTAATGATCTTTTCCATATAAGGTTATATGTTATATACGCCTAAGTTCTAGTTACACAGTCAGCTTAAGTAATCAACATACTATCTAGTTTCTGTCTTGCAGTTTTCTGTTACCTACACAAGTCTTTTCCTTTCTGTCTTGCAGTTTTCTGTTATCTACACAAGGCTTCTCCTTTCTGTCTTGCTGTTTCCTTAATGATGAACAAAGAGTCCTTTCCAACTTATCACAGTCCCATCCCCGACTGTTTCCCCCACTGCCCAATCCCCGGCTGCCCTGCCCATGGCGGCTGCTCTGGGCGCCACCGCTGCTGCAGGGGCCGCTTCGCCTGCTTTGTCTCTGCTGGGAGCTGCTGACCTTGCCTCCATTGGCCATGTGCAGGCTTTCCACGCTCCAGTTTGGTTTCCACCGGAAAATCCCCCTCCTTTGGCGGTTCCGGCAGCAGACCCCACCTGCGTCCCGCCCTTGGTGGACCAAGCCTCTGCGCAATGCCCTCCCCTCACCCCCCTTCTTGCCCTGAGTTCAGTCCCTTTAGTAACTGCAGCTGTTTTTCTCAAGATAATCAAGGGAATAAAAGAGGCGGCACCCTGAAGGCAAAATGCTAAAAAGGCTTTTTAGGGAGACAGGGGAAAGGAAAAGAACAGAACTCCAATACAAACCAAATCTCAGGGGCATTCCAGACATGTCTATTTTTACTGTAGGGTCGAAGGGCATTATAGGAGAAATTGTCCTAATCAAATAAAAGATCTGAAAATCTTCAGAGAGATAGGCACAGAAGAAGAATAGGGAAGTCATAAGCTCTATTTTTTTGGGGGACAAATACCATCTCGAGCATTTGATAACTTTAAAAGTAGGTCCCTGTTATAAATGAATCAGTCAATTTAATAATTAAAGGAATTTATTAAATCAAATCAAAGTAAAATTGGAAAAGCCACAAGCAAATCAGTACCGAGCCAGGCGATCGGTGCTGGGTGAACTGGGTCCGGACTATGCAGCTCCGTACCCTAGCAGTTCACAGGGTACTGATTTCACAAGGTCTTTTTTATACTGTTTTCAGACTTAGCGGGATTCTGGGGGAGTCCTCCTATTTCCTCTTGTCTTTTTTCACATATTCATGCATGTTCTTTTCTTGTGGTGTTTCTAATCAGAGGTTTTCCCTGGAATACTCTGATTGCTGAAATCCTGTTAGAGGGTAATCCCCTTGAATATCTTGTTCTGGTGATGAATATTCATCTTATGGTTCAATTTGTTATGAACAGTTTTCAGGTGTTCCCCAGAGACGCGGGCAGGGCTTTCCTAGTTCCCATGGCAACACTAAAAGAAAACTACTAACTCTAGCCAAGTACCGATATTGAAATGCTAATTAGCTAATTGCTCTGTTTGTTTTCTCTAAACTACCTGGCCTCCCACCCCTCCACGCTGCCATTCTGGGACTAACATGCAAATAAAAACCCCTTAGGATCATGGGAGTATTTTTAGGAGATAAAAATGAATATAAATCAAAAACTGAACACAATAGAGGAGTCTAGACAAATGCCCTAGCTGAGGAAGAGGGAAACACATCCCCTGATTGACTGTTAACTGTCGCCATCACCTAAGAAGGAACAGACTATATTAGGCTCTGAGAAGTAGGGTGATAGAGAGACAGAGAGCCCTGGTGCTGCCACCACGGAAGGAGCGGGGACAGCTGTTGTTCTGGACTTCAGCAACAGACTCTGCACGCCACGCCTCCTCATCCTCGGGCCACCGGTGTGCCACAAGGAAAGGAGAAAGGACAGCTGCTGCTCGGGACTCCAGTGACCGACTCTGCACGCCGCCTTCCTTCCGGCTGCCTGGGAAAGCTACAACCGCAGGGGCGAGCTCTGCGTCGAGCCCCCTGCCCAGCTGATCTTTTTAATAAAGAGCTGAACATTAATAAAGGCATTAGCCCTGCTCATTTCAAATGCATATCTTCTAGACAGAATAATCCTTCAGAATAACCATCTTTTGAGACAGGAATTCATCCTGTGTATACTGCTCTTTCCTGTCACTTGGTTCCATTAAAAAGGATACTGTATTTTTTAGTCCTGAGCACGAATTTATTCTAAATCATATATTACAGTCCCCAAGAAGAAAAAAATAGAATTTGTGATAGAAAGAATCTGCTTGTTAATTATTCCAAAAGGTTTTAGTGTAAGTCAAGATACTGTAAAAGTAACAGGAGCAAAAGGAGAGTGTTTCACCTTTCCTGTCATTAAAGATGTGGTAATTGAGGGAGAAGCTAGAATTTGGCTAAGGGATGTCTTGTTAGTTAGTCCCTGGGGCAGGTAGCAACTTATTAAGAAGAGGTTTACAAGTAAAACTAAGAATAAGAGTTATACCAGAAGAAGGGAAAATGCAATTTGTAGAGCCAGAGGTAAAATATTTTGGATGTATTCAAGCTACAGCAGCTACTGCAATCCTAGTAGAAGAAAACTGTAAGCTTACTTTTGTAAGTAAACTAGTTGTGTGTACACCTCGTGTGATCCGAGGGGTGTGGAATCAGAGGAAAAAGGAAAAGATAGGTAAAAGAAAAGAAAGTGAGAATGGAAGCAAGAGAGAAGTTAAAGAAGGGTGAAGGGTGGTAGGCAGACTCTAGGATGATTAGAATGTGGAGTGTCTATGTATTGGTGCTAGAGGAGAACAGGAGTTTGAATGTAGTTTCTGTAAAAAGGGCAAAGAAGTATCTTAAGACATGGTTGTTTAGAAGTTGTTCAATACCGAATTGGGTTTTGGGAAGGTTTAGTAGAACAAGTCCTCCTTGAAGGGAAAAGAGGATATGTTAACTGTGAAAAATGCGTATTTTATGATTGGCTTTTCGCAAATATTAAAATGAATATTATATGTGTTATGTTAGAAAGTTATGCTGTATTAATTCTCTTAAGTAGTGTGTTAAATATAGTTTTAGGTTATAACATAATGTTAAAATAGAAACTATGCAATGTAAGATATTTTTTTACTAGCTCAAGAAAGAGATGAGATAATCAAGAAATTCTTTGCACAGAGATAACAGCAACAGGACACATAAAGAGTTACTGCCTCCTTATCGGAAAAGACAACCATTCTTCCACCTTCTCTCCATCTTTATGGAACCACCAGGATTAAGGGGAAGAAGTTGACAAAAACCAGAAAAATTCTTAATTTGCAAGGAATTTATGCATCATGTATGAGATATATGAATATGCAACAGGCTATTACTTTTAAGGGTTATTCCTTTGTTCACAAGGCATGTTTTTGCAGCTTACTGCCCAAAAGCATCCAGACATCCGTAATTCTTTGCTTTTTATTGTCTCGTAGTGTCGTAATCCTAATTGTCCAAATTTTTATTACTCTAATTTTATTTTTATTTTTATAACGATTTTATTACTAATAAACTTTTAAAAATTTAAAAAGAAGTGATTGGTGTTTTTCACATTAACTAAGAAAAAAAAAAAAAAAAAGAATGTCAGGAGCACCTGAGGCGCCGCTGAGAGTTGAGAGCTGGCTTAGTTGTGCCAGGGGCCCAGAAAGTGCAGAGTTACCAGGTGCACTCGCCGGCTCAGCGGCGGTGCTGGGCACAAACCGCGAGGTTTCGCCGCCCAGGAGAGGGCAGGCTCAGTGGCGGAGCTGCCGGGGTTGGCTCCCAGCCTGACAGGGGTCCCGAGTCCAGGATGGCAGCCTCTGCCCCGGCGAGTGAGTTAAGAGAGAGAGAGAGAAAGAAAGAGAAAGAGAGAGAGAGAGAGAGAAAGAGGGCGAAAGGGAGCCGGGGCATGCCCCCAAGTTCCCCACGCTAGTAGCTGTCTATGAGTTCCCCCCCCGGCTAGGGCAGGGTCTCCCTGGCCGAAGCCACTGCGGTGCAGTGGTGGCAGCGGGGAAAGGGAGAGGGACAGCGTTAAAAGCACTGCTGTGAAAACAGAGAGAGAGAGGGGCCAGCGCTAGAGATGAGATCAAGGCAGAGATAGCCTTAATCTCTCGCTAGGTCTCAAAACCTCACAAAATTGTTGTTTTTTTTTTAAAAAGGCAAGATTTTTCTTTCTGTTTTCTTGCTGTTAATAAGATGTTTTTGTTATTAGGAATGAGTCTATAATGCTAAAATAGTTATATGTTGCCCAAAGGATAAAAAGCAATAGGTGTGATTCATCTCGTGTTAAAATCAGCCTGGCCTTTTTTGTTTAACTAACTGTGGCTCACAAAGAAGAGGAATTTGCCTCTGCAGCTGTTAGCACAGCTGTATACAAGAAGAAGCAGCAGCTGTGGAAAAAAGCTTTTTGCTAAACCCAGAAAGTTTTGAGGAAAACTGATGGAGACAGGAATTCATCCTGTGTATATTGCTCTTTTTCGTCACTTGGTTCCATTAAAAAGGATACTGTATTTTTTAGTTTTGAGCACGAATTTATTCTATATCATATATTACACCTTTTATTACTTTCCCCGTGTTATTAAGAAGTCCTTTTCAAGTACTGCTGAAGCATCAATCCGAACCAGGAAAAGAGGGTGAATTCATGCCAGCAAAATTAAAGGACTTATGAAGAAATCTGAGGAATGGACTATCACATCTAAACTGGGTGATACCAAATTGAATTTTAAACAGGGACTGGGTGGTAATGGTTTGGGAAGACCCAAATAATCCAAGGAATGGTCAAAGGATAACACCTAATTGAGAAATAAGGCCAAGCTTACATCACTGGTTTCAAGTACTGCCTGAATAAGCCCTGAGACGCCTCTGACACCTCCTTGGGAGAGGAATACTTCCACTTCAAACAGGAGGATCCGGACTGTTTTAGAAAAAGAGTTCTTATATTCTGGCCTTAGCCTGTGACTTGTACAGGGAAGAAGGGAAATTACCAGTTTCATCAGTGCCATACTGTATACTTTATTTGATTCAAAACAATACTGGACACGTTAGCTGGGTTATAAGAAAATGTTTAAATTGTGGGAATAACAGGTATTATAGTTCACAAAATCTATACTCTCGTTGCAGGAAGTGTCGAGTACTAAATCTATACTATATTCAGATAGAACCCAAAACAACTGGAGTAATAACTTTGTTTTGTGGATGGAAATTATTAGTGCCTGTTGAATGAGAGATACCTGAGGAACAGTAGAAAATCACAGTTAAGGAGTGTAAAAAAATTAGTAAAAAGGAAGTGACAAAAGAAAAAGAGGGCAAGCCTGGGCTGACCATTGTACTCACCACCGAGAAGATCATATACACCTGCTATGGGAAGCAACTCCATAGGCAGGGGAGGTGGGGGTATAAGCCATACCAGACTTCTGTTATTCCTGTTTCTGTCACTTATTTGTTGTCTTTTCCCTTTTGGGATACCAGCAAGATCGTGTCACAAATGCTACAGAAAGCATTACATGGAAAGAAACCAAAGTTCCTCTTTCATTACACACACCCATGTCAACAGTCACTGTTATAACCCATCCAAATTAAGTACCTGCAGACAAAATGGGGAAAAATATTGGATTACAAGAAACTTAGGAGAAAGTGGTAATAGATGGGGCATTGAATGTCTGAAAGGAGAGAGGTGGATTTGTTTTACATTTGATCTTAGAGATATAGTCCAAGATTTGGTAAAAAAGCAATTAGTAAACAAAAAGGTAAAACCAGTACAGCAATCTAACTCTGTATTGGCCCCAAATTATATGCTGAATCGTATTATAAGACTCGAAGCAGTTATAGAGAAGATAACAAACAAAGCTGATCAGGCATTAGAATTAATGTCAAGTCAGCAAAGCCAAGCAAAAACTGTAGTGTATCAGAATAGGTGGGCTTTAGACTATTTATTGGCTAAAGAAGGGGGTGTTTGTGGAAAGTTTAATATATCAAATTGTTGAAAACAGATGACAACGGGGATGTTATCCTGGATAAAGCAAAAGATATCAGAAAAATAACCCAGGTACCGGTCCAAAATTGGAAAGAAATGTTAAGAAAATAGCTGGTGGGGGTAATGTATTGGGGATAGGACAGTGGAAGAAATCAGGATTCTTCCTTTTATAACTGTTTTGATGTTTCTTCCTTGTTTAATCCCATGCTTTATTTGATTACCAGCATAGTCCAAAGAATGCAAGTGGACAAGAAATATTGCTCAAGCCAAATGATTTATAAAGAATAAGAGGGGGGACTGTGAAAAATGCATATTAAATGATTGGCTCTTTGCAAATATTAAATTGAATACTATATGTGTTATGTTGGAAAGTTATTTTGTAGTACTGTATTAATCCTTTTTAAGTAGTGTGTTAAATATAGTTTTAGGTTATAACATAATGTTATAATAGAAACTATGTGATGTAAGATTTTTTTTAACTAGCTCAAGAAAGGGATGAGATAATCAAGAAATTATTCGCACAGAGATAACAGCAACAAGACACCTAAGAGTTACTGCCTCCTTATTGGAAAAGACAAACATACTTCCACCTCCTCTCCGTCTTTAAGGAGCCACCAGGATTCAGGGGAAGAAGTTGACAATGTTATGTGCATATGGGATAATTCGTGCGTATAAAAATGTTATATATATCTTATATATATGCTGGTGAGAAACATTCTTATAAAAGATTTTTAAGCGCACAAGTCAGTGTCGGGGATTGCATCACAGTGTCGAAACGACCTGGGCAGGAGGAAGGAGAACCTCATTTGCAAACGAATGAATGTGGACAGCCCAGAGATGGGTCGTTCCCCAAGGTGATCCGAGGAATGCCCGGACGATGAGTACATGATAAATATCTAAGATTGAGATAGGCGGAGCCATCGGAGAGATACATCTCAATACTGGATTCCGGGAACGCAATCATGGATGTACATCACTCCCCAGACATGGTTTTGTTCAGTTCGCTGGAGAGAAAGAACTCCACATGAATATGTGAAATTCTGAAAGGAAGAAAAGGGACTCTGCCTCAGGCAGAATAAACTGTATAAAAACCGCTCGGATGGGACGGTCGGTGTGAACGTAGGGGACCCTATGCTGTAGCGGTCGGACCTGTGTCTCACCCAGCGCCGATACCTGGGCTCGGCACTGACCTTTTTGATTGGATTGTGGCTATCTCAGACCGAATTTTGGTTGCGTAATAAAAATCTAATTTTATTAAATATTAAATTTGGCTTGATTAATTTTTACGTATAACAACAACAACCAGAGAACACCCTTTGTTTGAAAAGAATTTATGCATCATGTATGAGATATATGAATAATGCAACAGGCTACTGCTTTTAAGGGTTAATCCTTTGTTAGCGTGTGTGCTTTCTGGGCTAAATAGCCCCAGGAAGGCACCCAGACTGTCCATATTTCTTTGTTTTTATTGTCCTTTATTGTCCTAACTCTGATTGTCCAAATTCTTATTACTCTATTTTTAATAACTATTTTATTACTATTAAACTTTTAAAATTTTAAAACAAGTGATTGGCATTTTTCATATCCCGCAACCTCCGTCTGCCCCCGGCTCGTCCCCACCGGGCTCTGCGAACTTGCTAAAGACAAAGCTGCGTTTGTTGCGTTTAAAAATTGCCGCGGAGCCGCTGAGCCCGTCCCGTTGGCAATGGGTACCATCCCACAGGCATCGGACTGCGCTATTTCCTTATTTTTCGCTGTTTGTGGTGGCTGCACACTTTGCGTATCCTGATCTGTCTGTGCAGTTCCTGGCTGCGTATCATGTAAGCTTTTCGCAGTTTTAAACTGTTGCGCGCCGAGGAGCAATCTGCCCGCTCTCGGGCTGGTCCCCAGTAATTCAGGGGGTCCCCTGTCTGTGGGGAGCACTTCTGCAGGGTTAAAATGTCCCCTGTCCCCTGGGTGAGCTGTGGTGAACGATTTCTCAGGCTCTGCCGATGCTGCTGGAGCGGGGGTAAGGGAGGATCCCCCTCCCACGGCTTTTGGCTGAGCGGGCTGCAGGGGAGGGGCTGCCCCGTGCAGGCTCGGAGGCTGCACAGTTTGGAGGGGAGGGGCTGCTCCGGGCCGTGGAATAACGTCCGACCCACTGGACCTGGGTTCCGCCCTTTGTGCCGTGGACTGGATCTCGGAGGCGAGAGGGGGTGGGACAAGGCTGACGTCTCTTGGGTGCAGAGCCGCCCCTGCTGACCGAGGAGGGTGGAGAGACCTTTCCGACGTCAGTTTTGGGGCATGGACGTGGACAGGAGCTATGAGTGGACCACCAGGTAACAGGGGCGTTGTCACCCAAGATCCGGAGGTTGGCTCAGCCGTTTGGAACTGCCCCCAAGGTGTGGCGAAGGGTGGGGAAAGCAGAGGATTCCCACCCCCCCCCCCCCCCCCCCCCCCCGCTCCTGTCTCCGAGATACGCGCACATGTAAAGAATTCGAAAAATGCCATGTCTGCTTCGTCCGCATCCCCCACCAGCAGTTTCATCCTTGGAAATCTCCTGGGTCCTTTTCGGGCTTTGCCTGGGCTGCATCACCCGCACCGCACACCTCCCCCGGACCAGGGGATGACTCCACGCCGGCATTTACAGGGATAAGACCTCCCTCTTGTAATTCTGGGGGGACAGGAGGGGCAGTCTCTCCCCCTGTGGAGGCCGCAGGTCCTTGGTCTCCAGCCTGTGAGGAAACGCCCTGCAGCTGCTGAGATGTTTGCAAAGCAGCTTCTGCAAAGGGTTTTTTGCATTTTGCCACATGTATAACTTCATGCACAACTCTACCAACCAAAAGCAGTCTCGCAGCATTTTTGCATTTACGCGTAGCCCCGTGGTAAAGCTTAGTATTTACATCTTCCCACAAATTTGGATCAAATAAGTCATTAAGAGAGATATATGGACACATCTCCCCCACCCAGGGTGGCAAAAGTTCCAGTTCCTGTCTTGAGACTTGAATTGGATGCTATTTCATAAATATTTCTAGATTATTAATGATATCCGATTCAGTTTTTGAGAGGTTACCCCTCATCCTGATTCCTTCACAGTTTACCCGACCCTAATGGGTCTGCAGTTCTCAGGCCTGGTCCATGCTGCGACTTGGAATCAGCTCCTTCCACCGGGTTCTCCAAATGTCCAAATGCCGAGATGTTCATTTGAGGAGGAGTTTTCCTGGGTTCTGGTTTTCGTTAAGGGTTCCTGGCACAGTTTCTTCTTAGTGAGTTTCGACTTTTACACGGGGCACCAGTTATCGGTTTCTTGAGGTCAGGATTGAAGGCACTTGAGACAACATTCCATGTTCAGACTTAGGTGTTTATTATTTCTTATCAGTGAAACAGTCTCACAATCATGAGTTCGGCAGCTTTTCATTAGCAAGGCACAAAATGGCTAACTTACTCTTGTTACAAGGTCTTTTAAAACTAAACTATCCAATTCTGGATATTCTCAGTTCAGTCAGAGAGAAAAAGAGAAAGATTTCTGCCAGGCTAAGCATGGGAAAAAGTCCGGGAGGAATGTAAACAATCTATTATCTTGTTTTCTGTTCATATTGTTTATAGATATGTTCTACCACACTGACCTAAGTCCAAGTGTACCAATTAGGTGAAATGTTTTTACTTTAAGACCAATGGAATTAGTGTTCCTGATGTTCTCTATAAAAGAGAGACATACTTTGAATAAACGATCATTCTTTGCCTTCTGAAGATGGAGTCTCTTCATTCCTGTCCCTGTCTCAACAGCGACATCCAATTAAGAAAGGACACCTAGATTATTTTCCCTTTTAACCCAATAACTGATCCCCCAAAGCCCGCAATGTGGACCTTTTTGTCCAATCACCAAACATCACCCAAACCCATGAATAAGAAGGAAAAAGAAGGTAAAGAAGAACAACCTGTCTCCACCCTAAAACCTCCCTCTTGCTTCATATTTATTTCTATATTCTAAAACCCCAAACTCTAAGTTTTCTACCCTGTGATATTACACACTTCTAACCAACTACATACCCAGTAATCCCAGTACTATCAATCAATTTTTAAAGTCTTCTCCACAGCTTCAGGTCAAATACAGTGTTCTCTTGTGGGTCTGTGCCTTTAATCACAGAAAGTCTAAAATTCTCAGCATCCAGGATTCCAACAGTGGAACAAGCAGAAAAACGTAAGTAAAGACATTTATTGTGTTTAAAAGTAGTAATTTGTGTAGATTGTGCATGTTTTAACCGTAGCTAAACAAACTCAGAGAGTTCCTCTACCCCAGTAGCTTAGACTTGATCCCTAGGAGTTTGTGAATCCAGTAAATCACTAGATCCAGTTAATAATTTTGCTGTGTGCTGTTATTTTGATTGTGTCCAGAGTGTGTAGAGACTAGAGGAAGCTGATGTAGGTTGATGCTGAAGTGTTGTACGCTGTGTTGTGTTAAGAAAAGTAGGCACTTTGAGAGATACCACCTTTCCCAATAAGTTTGTGTAGTTCTTCCCCCACATTGTAGTGATTTAATTCTCGAGATTGTATAGTTGTGTTTGTTTTAAAATTTTTAAATGTTGTTTGCAACAAGTGTAACATTTTACACAGAAAAACTACAGTATAGTGATTTATGTTTAACTGTGGTAAAACAAATTAAAGGAATTCCAGGAATTCCCTTCCCACAGCAACTTAAGCCCTGACTCTCATGAATTTAAAATACAGGGAGTAAAGGAGTCTGTGTTTATGAGCATATCAGAGTTTTTACTGTAACAGGCACAGCCTTTTGCAAAGCAGCAAAATGACTGTCCATAGAACAAAATGCTTTAATTGAAGATTAGATTGTGTGAGAAGAGAACTAGAAAAGACTGAGATTTTGTAAAGGAGAGTTTAAGCAGAGGACACCAATACAGGCACTTTGTCATTTGTGTTATTCTAAGGAAACAAAGGCAACTCAAAGAGCTATAAGGATTTTAGTAGCAACCGGTCACGAGAAGCAAAGAAGTAATAGAGGGTTTGAATTATTAGAAAAGAGAGTTTCAAATAATTTAAGAAACCCAGCAGAAATAATTAAAGCTGAGTGTGCTCAGCCTATTTTTTATACCCCAAAACTTTAAATTAAAGCAAAGAGTTGAGATAGAGTAGAAAGATGGGGACTAAGAAAATGTAATTTTTAGTAGACACAGGGGCAACATGCTCAGTGTCAAATAAAGCCTCAATGCCTATAACAGATGATTATGTTATGGTAAAGGGGCAACTAGCCAATCTAAAAAAGCATACTTTGCAAACCATCAAAATATTCATAAGTTTTTGTATATGCCCAATTTGCCAAAGGCACTTCTAAAGAGAGACTTATTAGAGCAGTTACAAGCAACCATTACATTCAAAAATGGGGAGGTTACTCTAGAGGTAAATAATCAAAAGTACATAAAGGTGTTAAGTTTAACATTACCATCAAAATTAAAGAATAAATTAGTGAAAATATATTAAGTCAAGTAATTCCCAGGGTAAAGGCCTCTGATGTACCAGGGGAGGCAAAAAATGCCCCCCCTCCCATAGTAATTCAGCTTAAAGAAAAGATACAACCAGTGAAAATTAAGCAGTACCCCCTAAAAAAAGAGAACAGGAAACGAATCAGCCCAATAATTGAAAATTTTCTGTGGTTAGGGTTATTGAAGGAATGCAAATCTAATTTCAATACTCCCATTTTACCCATTCAGATACCTGATGGGTCATATCAGAGAGTACAAGATTTGAGAGCTGTCAATAATGTGATAAGTTAGACAAGACTCTTTGTTCATCGAGACAGAAAGGAGAAGCCTTGTGTAGATAACAGAAAATCAAAGGAGAAGCCTTGTGTAAGATAACAGAAAACCAAAGGAGAAGCCTTGTGTAGATAACAGAAAACCGCCAGACAGAAACTAGCTAGTATGTTGATTACTTAAGCTGGTTGTGTAATTAGAACTTAGGCGCATATAACATATAACCTTATATGGAAAAGACCATTACAGGGCCGTGGACTTTCACCAAGGAAGAAGAGAGAAGCCTTCCTAAAACGACCACCAGAGAGTAAAAGAAGACCCCCGAGCAGCAGAGGGCACAAGCTCAGAGTACACCCAGAGATACAGCAGACACGGAAGAAAAAGAGTATAAAAAGACTGTGGGAAGGGGGAAACAGCGTGAGCCGTTTGCGGAGCGGGGACTCCCCAGCTGCACCCAGCGCTGTTTGCTTGCCATCGCTTGCTGTAATCAATAAATTTCTGATTGACTCTTGAAAGGCTGAACAAATTATTCGCCTCTATTTATAACAATCTGGTGCCGTGACTCGGATAAGGGCTATCCGTTGGAAGCTCCTCATGGGGAGGCGCCCTCGCTGCCTTGGCAGCGGGCCCCGCTCAGGAGTCTCCCCTCTGAGACCCTTACTGACGAACCCAAATTCGGTGGCAAGCAAAGAATAGCCGGCAACCCCTTAATCTTTGTGCACGAAGTCCCGGGCGAAGACACAGGACTGTGTAAGTACCTTTCAGTGGTCCTTCGGGGCTACTGAGGTTGCTCCGTTCAGAGGGAGCGGGGCCCGCTCGGTCGGGGTTGGGATCCCGGAGTGTAATGAGTGAGATGTCTCTGTGAGACGACGTGAGTGTGGACCTCATAGTAGTGCGTTTCCCACACCCGGCGACGGGCTGGGCCACGAATTGAGGGAAGCGTAGAGGTGTGTGTAAGAAGGCACTCCGCAAGATGGGACAGAGGAAAAGCAAGCCCTCTGGTCCCATGGGTGGGGGGAAACCCTGTAAAGCTTTCCCAAATTCCTCCAGATAGTCCATAAGGACTAATGATTAAAAATTGGGATGCCTTCCCCTCCAGGAAAGGACAAGGTGAAAATGGTGCACTACTGCATAGAGGTTTGGGGAGGGAAACAAATAAGAGGGGACCATTTGTACTGGCCAGTGTTTGGCTCATTTGAGGATTAGATATGTCAGGCTCTACGTATTTATGTGAGTTCTAAAGAGACCTTGAACTTAGAGGAAAGCGAGTGCGCCTCCCTCTAGATAGTGGGGGAAACTCGCACTAAGTTGTTTGCACTTAGTACTAGGGAGAAGAAGAAAAGATTGAAAGAGGATACAGACCTACCCGATTCCACCCCTCCACCCTACATACCTCCTCCCCCTCCTCCCCTACCTCCACATTCACCACAAAATCCCTCTGCCCCGGTACAAGACGACTCGGTACAAGATGAGTCGGAGAGGGATGAGGTGAGGATGAGGTGAATGTTGAGCTCCAGGGGAATAACCAGCGGGTAACTAGAAGCCAGACTAGGAAAAGGTGGGAGGACCTCCCCAGCTGATAGCGCGGCTCGGGGAGGGAGAAATCGTGATCTCAGTGTGTTGTGTGTTGTGTCCCGATTGCAGTGTGGTGTGCCCCAGTTTCGGAGTGGTGTGTCTGTTACATCCGGACGTGCGTGCTTGTGTGTGTGTGTGTGTGTGTGTGTGAAGCGCGGTGCGGCTTTACTAAGATACACAGACGCGGCGCGGCGGTGCTGGAAAGCGCATGCGCGGGGCAGTCAGCCACACTACCAGCTAGAGGAGGTAGTGCGCATGCGCAGCACGGGCTGTCCCTGGCGAGCTGGGGGAGCGCGGCGCGGGGCTTAAGTCGGAGCTTGCGAAAGTGCTTTAGGCGCAACCTAGCTGATAGCGCAGCGGACGCGCGGGCACAAGCCGCGGTTTGAGAAGCTGCTTTGAACGCCGCTAGCTGATAGTGCAGCTAGTGGGAGCGTGGTACAAGCTGGGAGTTACAAGCACCGCTTACAATCATCGCTAGTTGGTAAAGGGCTTGCAAAAGTAACCAGCGAACCCGGATGGGCTAAGAGTTAAGTGTTTGTTGTGCGATAGCACTGCCCTTTAGTGTTAAAAGCTGTCACTGGGAGATCCTTTGCATTACAGGGCGGATAAAGGGGGGATAAATGTGTGTGAATGAGAAGCGGGCTGGTTACCCCAGAACTGCTAAGCGAGAGCGGTAGTCTCCCATGCTGCGTTTCCGTCTTTTTCGCGAGAAAAACGGTCAGTAAAGAGACGAAGCGAGTGATAAAAAGAGTGAGAGAACCCCACCTTGGACTGGGTCTCAGAGAAAGAGTGGGACCCCTTAGTCGGGGGGGGGGGGAATAAAAGGTAATTAATTAGAAAAAAAATTAATTAAAAGGTAAAAAGAAGGTTTTCTTGGCATAATCTATTGGGGAAAAATAAAAGGTAAAATGTGTGGGGGGAGCCCCTAAAAATTCTGCTGAATTGAGGGATAAGAATGCCCAAGAACATCCAAGATCAAACCTGCTGGATTGAGGGATTAATATTCCAAGAGCATCCAGGGTTGATTCAAACCTGCTGGATTGAGGGCTTAATGTTCCAAGAGCATCCAGGGTTGATTCAAACCTGCTGGGTTGAGGGATTAATATTCCAAGAGCATTCAGGGTTGATTCAAACCTGCTGGATTGAGGGATTAACATTCCGAGAGCACCCAGAATTAAGTTTGCTGGGTTGAAATATTAATATTCGAGAGCACCCAGAATTAAGTTTGCTGGGTTGAGATGTTAATATTCGAGAGCACCCAGAATTGAATAAAAATTTTTGCCGGTTTGAAGATAAATCTGAGAGGATCTGGAGTTGGGAAGAACACAGCTACATTGAGGGGTATCCAAGAACACTGGGACTGGCCAGGGAAACCTAAAAGTGTAATAAGTGTGTTGAAAAATAAGAGGTACCTTGCTGTTTTGATTGTTTTGTTGTGCGTGAGAGTAAGTGAAAAATAAAGTTAAGTGAATGTGGACGAACGAAAGTATATGTATGCATCCTGCCCTGTTAGGCAGCCTCACTGTACTCCCCTAGTGTGACCCACAGACGCAGGTTACGATCCGATAGACAAAAGGACTACAGCTGACCATTGGAGAGTAACAAGCCAACCCGGAAACCTGAAGGTCACCTTGAAGAAAAACTGTCGGACTCAGTGTGGGTAATCCAGATAGACCAAGAAGGGGAACAGAAAAGATACACTTACCCCTTGGCTGATGATTATGGAGTAGTGTGTAAAGAAATACATTGTGATTGTTATCCTTTTGTGTGCTTTGTTTGTAAAACTTGCCAAGAACGGTGCTGGGTCCATTGCCACAAAGGAAAGCCACCTACTGGGATTTGCTCCAGCTGCTACAAGCTAGAGCAAGGATTAACAAGAATCATATTAGAGTTAGGAGAATTGGAGAATAAGTGGGTAAGGTTCAAATCAGAAGAGTGGTGGGATGTTTACAGAAAAGGGGTTAACCCTGAGAATTTTTGTTTCCACCTGAAAGAACCTGCCCCCTTTGTTGCCCATATTGTAAACCGGTGTTGTTGGAAAGAGCTGAAAGAAATCCCGTGTGACTCATCCCCGGTCAAGGATAAGAACTGGGAGCAGTATAAGGCTAGAAGGGGAAAAGGGAATGGATGCGCTGGAGAGTACCGCTGCTGCCGAGAAGATGGTAATCCCCGCGGCTCGAAGCACCCGAGTCGGCGGGCGAGGCAGAGGGGAAAGAACCAGGCTCTTCCCAATCCCAAGTGGAATAATGCAGAGATACTCCAAATATTACTGACTGGGTATTGATAATCTCCCCAAAGGTACCGACTCAACTACCCCGGGTAGACAAAAAGGGCAACAAGCTAAAAGGGAAATGGTAGGAAATTATAAGTTAAGTGAAAAACCAAGACTCCATCCTCCTTGGCAAGTTATTGTTATTGTAATTCTGATTATGTTATTACCAGGAAGATATTCTCAATTTTCACATCAACCCTTTAAATAGATATTAAGCCGAGTAGATAGGAAGGAAATTCAAACTCAGATATTGTCCAGATCTCCTAGTTTTACATCGTCATTATGCACATTGGCCCCCATCGATGTGTCCAGCATCAAATCCAGGAAAGGGATATTGCAATTACCCCGGGGAATACTTCTGTGGGTATTGGGGCTGTGAAACAATAGCATCAGATTGGTCAGTAAAAGGAGATCAATGGCTTACTGTTTCTTGGGGACCCCACGGCTGTAAAGCTCCACAGAAGGACTGGTCGGGTGGCATAGTCAATCAGGGGAATTGTCAATTTGTGTATTGGAATGTAACTAAACCATCAGATCCAAGATAGACAGTAAGACGAACATGGGGTTTTCAGTACATGGAACCCAGTAAGAAGGAGCCTATCCCATCAGATATCCAGCCAGTAGGCCCTAACCCGGTAATAGCCAAAGATAGAGAGCCAGGTTATGTTGAAATAATCAGTAATCAAAGTAACTCAGGAATGGAAAATTCAACTATTGATAAGCAGACAATAATACCCACTAGTGAGGATTCTCGATTTAACACCCTTTAAAACCCACACCGGTGGATCCTGAGACTAATGAAACCTTAAGCCTTAGCTTAGAAGAACTAAAAAGTTTTGATGAACAAAATAAAGAAAAAGAAAAGGGGGGATTGTGATAAGTTAGAAAAGACTCTTTGTTCATCAAGACAGAAAGGAGAAGCCTTGTGTAGATAACAGAAAATCAAAGGAGAAGCCTTGTGTAAGATAACAGAAAACCAAAGGAGAAGCCTTGTGTAGATAACAGAAAACTGCCAGACAGAAACTAGCTAGTATGTTGATTACTTAAGCTGGTTGTGTAATTAGAACTTAGGCGCATATAACATATAACCTTATATGGAAAAGACCATTACAGGGCCGTGGACTTTCACCAAGGAAGAAGAGAGAAGCCTTCCTCAAACGACCACCAGAGAGCAGAAGAAGACCCCCTAGCAACAGAGGGCGCAAGCGCAGAGTACACCCAGAGATACAGCAGACACGGAAGAAAAAGAGTATAAAAAGACTGCGGGAAGGGGGAAACAGCGTGAGCCATTTGCGGAGCAGGGACTCCCCGGCCGCACCCAGCGCTGTTTGCTTGCCATCGCTTGCGGTAATCAATAAATTTCTGATTGACTCTCGAAAGGCTGAACAAATTATTCACCTCAATTTATAACAAATAAGATAACAGAAAATTTATATCCTGTGGTAACAAATCCTTACACTTTGAACTCGTCTCGGTTCCTCCCCCCAGCTCCTCATTGGTATCACTTGGGGCTCCTGGGTCTGGGGTCCCTGGGACACCCCATGGCCACCCGCAGATGGGCGACCCATTCCAACCTTATTTTTTGGTGCCCGCCCCCACCACCCCACCTGGCTGCCAGAGTCTCGGCAATTCCTCCAGCTTTTCGCCCTGCCCCCGCCCCACCCGGCCATGGATCAAGCCACAGCTTCTCGGGATCCCGCTCCTCCTGCTCTTCGAACAGAAGCAGGATGCGCAGGGTGCAGGCAGGGGAGGTTTTCCCGCAAATATAAAATTCCACCCTGGATTTGGGGCTCTTGGCACCACCCATGCCTGGCCAGTACAAGGGGCTGCTCCTCTCTTGCTCCTCTCTCCCAGTGTGTCTGCCCTCACCTGCGATACAATCGATTGTTGCCCAGCTCCCTGATCTGTGGCCCCACCCCCCTCCTCCCCAGGCACGGTACCAGCAGCAGCAATGCTGCTGCCGACCAAGCCGGTGCTCCCTCTCAGTGCCCCTGCCTCTGCCTCAGAGGGACACAGCTCGGGGCAGTCTGGGGGAAGCGGAGGGGGTGGTGAGCTGGTGGGAGGCACCGAGGCAGGAGAAGCGTCTGTTGGTCGTGAAACAGAAGAGCCAGGCACAGCCCCCAAGTCCCCAGCTTCCGGGATGGGGAGGGCAGTCGCCGGTGATAGGGCGGGGACTGGAGCCGTGACCGGCGGCTCAGCGGATCCTCCCATCGTAGGCGGTGGCACGAAGGGACCAGCCGCAGCCTGCGACACAGCGGATGGAGCGGACGCCAAAGCTGCAGTCATTGGAGGCACAAACGGTGCGGGCTGCTGGAACGCAGCAAGCAGTACAGGCACCAAAGCCGCAGGAGGCGGAGTGAGAGGCAGAGCTGCTGCTGCTGCTGCTGCTGGAGCGGCGGGCGGAGCGTTGAACCCCCGCTGTCAGCAGGGGCAGCGCCATGGCAGGCACTGGCACCGCAAAGGATATCAAGTCAGCCGGTCTGCACGGCGCGCAGGAGGGCGGACCGGGAGGCAGTTGTGCCTGTCCCGTCGGCAAAGCCGGAGCCCCCGCGGGCGGTGGGGGGCATGCCAGGGGATGGATCAAAGGCTCCGTTGCCGGTCCCAGCAGTACAGGGGGGCGGGACCCGTACATCTGCGCAGGCTCCATAGTCAATAGTGAAGGAGCCAGGGGGCAGCAGCCCCCACTGCGTCACGAGCCGTGGGTGGCGCCGCCCCCCCCCCAACTGCATTCCAGAGATGGGGGGGCAACAGCGGCTGGAACAGTGAAGCCGCCTGCTCGAAAAACTGGCGGGCTTCGGGCCACTGTGATGGAGATGAGAACCACCCAGGTTGTGGAGCCGTGAGTGGTGGCGGCTCCCGCCGGGCCAGGGTCACCCCATGCAGTCCTTGCAAAGTCGGGTGTGCCGAAACTGATAGTTGTGACAAAGGCACCCCAGCTGCCGCCTGAAAGGCGGATGATGTCACCGGCGCCGCGCTCAAGGCGGGGTGAGTCTGCCCAGCCGACCGTGGTGTGGGCTGCTGTGCGGCCAGCGGCCGATCAGTAGGCAAAGGATATTTCGGCTGAACGTAGTCACGGGTGTAATGAACAGTTTCCACGTGTTACCCAGAGATGCGGGCAGGGCCTTCTTAGTTCCCATGGCAACACTAAAAAAACTACTAACTCTAGCAAAGTACCGAGATTGAAATGTTAATTCGCTAATTACTCTGTTTGTTTTCTCTAAACTACCTGGAGATAACTGGCCTCCCACACCTCCACGCTGCCATTCTGGGACTAACATGCAAATAAAAACCTCTTAGGATCATGGGAGTATTTTTAGGAGATAAAAAGGACTATAAATCAAAAACTGAACACAGTAGAGGAGTCTAGACAAATGCCCTAGCTGAGGAAGAGGGAAACACATTCCCTGAGTGACTTTTACCCGTCCCCATCACCTAAGAAAGAATAGACTGTGTTAGGCTGTGAGAAGCAGGGAGACAGAAGGGCAGAGAGAGAGAGCCCTGGTGCTGCCACCACGGAAGGAGCGGGGACAGCTGTTGTTCTGGACTTCAGCAACAGACTCTGCACGCCACGCCTCCTCACCCTCTGGCCCCCAGTGTGCCACAAGGAAAGAAGAAAGGGACAGCTGCTGCTCGGGACTTCAGTGACAGACTCTGCACGCCTCCTTCCTTTTGGCCGCCTGGGAAAGCTACGACCATGGGGGTGAGCTCTGCGTCGAGCCCCCTGCCCAGCTGATCTTTTTAATAAAGAGCTGAACATTAATAAAGGCATTAGCTCTGTTCATTTCAGTTGGGGGCTCTTCCGGGATAGCCACGCCCGAAGAGGACCCCTGGACAGCTCGACCACCTGCTTCGAGGGACCCTCGGGAGTCGCTGGCTACCTTCAGACCCTAGGATCAGCGTGAGACGAGCATCACAGAGGAGCGTCGGATTGGTAAGAAAAACCGGGAGACGAGCGAATGAATGAGTGAGTGAGTGAGACGGGGGCCAGCAGCTCGGACCCCCAAAGTGAGAGGGACCCGCTAGTACCACGTTTCCGGACTCCTGCGAAGGGGCCGGCCGGGAACGGGGGGAAGCGAGTGGAATACAGGAGCGACTGAGGCGTCTCCTTAGAAGTAAAGCAGGCCCTCCTCCGAGCCTGTGGAGGTGCCCTAGGGGCAAAGTAAGTCCCTGGCAATCAGGGCAAGGGGAATGTCCCCAGCAGGGCAGGTGGGATGTGGAGGTCCTAGAGGGCATGTCCCTGGCAGGCAGGATGAGATAGGATGGCAGATGGGATGTCCCTGGCAGGCAGGGCAGGATGTCCTAGCAGGCAGGAGTGGCATGTCCCTGGCAGGCAGAGGGCATGTCCCTGCCAGGCAGGACAGGATAACAGGGCAGGTAGGGCGGGATGTCCTAGCAGGCAGGAACAGCAAGTCCCGCCAGGCATAGGGCATGTCCCCAGCAGGCAGGACAGGATAACACGGTAGGTGGGGCGTCCATGGCAGGCATGGACGGAGGTCCCCGGCAGAGCAGGTAGGGGAATGTCCCTGGAAGGCGGGGCAGGATGTCCCTGTCAGAGCAGGCATGAACCCGAGTAAGCAGAAAGGCAGGAAGGCAAGCAAGCTAAGCCTAGCAGGAGAGTCAGGCAAAGGGGCTTGGCCGGAGTTTGAGTGTAAGGCTCGGCAGGACATTCGACCTTACCTCGGCAGGGAGACCAAGCTTCCCAAGCCTAGTAGGAGAGTCAGGCAAGGGGGCTTGGCCGGAGTTCGAGTGTAAGGCTCGGCAGGACATTCGACCTTACCTCGGCAGGGAGACCAAGCCTCCTAAGCCTAGTACGGAGGTTAGGCAAAAGGCCAAGTAAGAGTTGGGGCGAGACTTAGCAGGGGTACAAGCCTAGAAAGTCCATCAAGAAGTTCAAAACTTAGGCCAAAGAGCAAAAGAACAGAAGACAATAGATAAGAGTGTGACTAGTGATTGTCCTGGCCAAGAGACAATGTAAAGTGCCAAGAGGGTAGGACCAAGAGTGGGAATTTAGTTAAAAGAGATTAAGTTTAGTCAAGTGATTCAAAATACTAAGTTGGGAGGGGCCAGATGAGCTTTAACTGCCTGTCAGTATATTCCATTTTAGATAGAAGCACCATTTAAGGTATATATATTTTTTTTTTTCTTTTTGAGGCCTGAAAATGGGAAGAGGTTATAGTAAAGGAACAAATCCTTCCAAAGCAAAGAGAATTCCCCCTAACAGCCCCTTGGGGCAACTGTTAGACCAATGGGATTCTCGGGAGACCACGAAGGGTCTAGACAAGAGTAAGATGATACATTACAGTATAGAAGTATGGCCGAAGTTAGGATTACAGGGAGAGTAGCCATGGTATGGAACCCGAGATTAGTGGATGTGTAATCAGTTAAACCAACACAAAAAAACAAAAGACCTTGATATAGAACAACTATCTTATGCAGCTTGCTGGCTAGAGAATTCTATAAATAATGAGACTGAGAATATGCAAGTTACAAAGAAATAGAGAGGAAGACAAAGAGAATAGAGAGGGGGAGACTAGAAAAATAAAGGAATGGGACCCCCTCGATTGCCTGCCCCCTTCTGCTCCTGTTACTTCCCCAACAGTTTCCCCAGTTGGTCCTTCAGCCCCTCCTATTGAGTCCCTGATTCCTTTCCCCCATTTTCCCACCTCTGTTCCATCATCCCTTCCCTTAGTTTCCTCAACCATCTCCCCAACTCCCTCTTCTCCTTCTCCAGCTGGAGTTTCCTTGCCTTCTCCCACATGGGAGCTGAGGCCACCCTTGCCCAGGGTTGGTTCACCACCTGGAATGCCCCCTGGCCTCCAGGGTCTGTCTCCACTACTATTTCCCTGCCTGGTGTCTTAGGAAAAGGGCCGTATTGTAGCACCCAATCCAAAGCACCAAGGGTGGAGGGGTTTTTCCCCTTAGAGGGGTTCCTATGGGTAGAGCAGCTGGGGGAGTTAGGTTTGTGGATGCACCTTTGGCAGCTTCCGAAGTCCGGGGATTTGGGAAAGAGCTAAGAAATTTAGTGGAAGACCTTGTTGGAATCTCTAGCCAGTTGGACCAATTTCTAGAGCTGAGTATTTGTACCTGGGGAGACCTGAGCTATTCTAAGCATTCTGTTCTCTCCGAGAGAGGTCCAGATGATCCGAGTGGCAGGGGTGAAGATATGGGAAAGAGAGGGTGGATTGGGGCCCCCAGGGAACCAGGGGATGCCCTTGGTGGACCCCAACTGGAGTCCCAGCCAGCAAGAAGGTGGGCAAAACATGAGAGACTATAGGTCCCTCATGATAAGAGGGATCAAAGAGTATCCCTAGGGGAAGCAACACGAAATTGGCCTTTGATGGTACTCAGGAGAAGGATGAGACCCCGGCAATTTGGCTTAACTGACTAAAATGAAATTTCCAGTTATATTCAAATATAGACCCAGATAGCCCAGAGGGTCAAGTCCTCTTAAAGGTCTAGTTTGTCACCAAATCCTGGCCCAATATTAGACAAAAACTAGAAAAGATAGAGGACTGGCAAGAAAAGAACATGAATGAGTTGCTCAAAGAAGCCCTAAGAGTGTATTTAAGTGGGGAAGACAAAAAAAAAAAAAAAAGCCAGTAGCCTACCTCTCAAAACTACTAGACCCAGTAGCCAGAGGATGGCCAACTTGCCTGCAAGTAATCGCAGCAGCAGCAGCTATCCTGATAAAAGAAGCCCAAAAGTTGATCCTGCAAGGGAAAATTAAAGTACAAGCATTTACTAGTGATCTTAGATCAACTCACCCACTGGGTGGAGGCTTTCCCAACCAAAAAGGAAACTGCACAGGAAGTTGCAAGAATAATCTTAGAAAACATCATACCACGATATGGGCTAGTCAATAACATTGACTCAGACCAAGGTCCACATTTTGTCGCTCAAACTTTACATCAAGTAACAAAAGCCCTGGGGATGAGGTGGAGGTTGCACACCCCATGGCATCCTCAAAGCTCTAGAAGAGTGGAAAGGATGAATAGAACTCTTAAGAATGTGTTACCTAAATTAACTGAAGAAACAAAGATGAATTGGCTCAGGTGTTTACCTCTTGCTCTCTTGCGCATCAGAACCAGACCTCCGTCCGACATAGGGGTCTCTCATGAAATAATGTTTGGACTCCCTTTTTTTTTTTAATCACCTCTTTCAGTACAGCAGATTATCTGGAAGGGGAGGCAGCAACTCAGAAATATTTAGAGGTCATAGGAAAATCCCTAGAAGGCCTCCGAAAGAAGGGGTATCTCCCCCAAACAGGTGCTACTCACCACACACACTGCAGTGCGGACCCAAGAAAAAGGCTGGACCCACATCACCAGAGTCAAAGGACCTGTGCCACCCCCGGACGCCAGACCAGACCCAACAGTGTCACCCGCCTCCTCTTGTGCATGGACAGTAATTAAGAAACCCGAGGACTTAATTTTAACTTTAAGGAAGACTTGCTAGAGACTGATATACAGTAAGGTGTTAATAACTGTTTCTGAGCTGAAGTACCATAGTAAAGGTTTAAGTACTTGGTAATTGTTTAATAAGACTAAGTGTCCTTTAGCCAAAGGAGTTAACTGAAAAAAAATTAATTAGAATATTATTAAGTCTTACTTGGTTTCTAAAGAACAGGAGAATTACCATCAGACATAAGTAAAAGCATACAGATGCCAAAAGAAGTTAGCTCTCAAAAGCCAAAGACTAAGTTGATGCGGGCTTAAGCCCGATCAAAGAAATAGAGGAGGGATTTGTTATGAACAGTTTCCACGTGTTCCCCAGAGATGCGGGCAGGGCCTTCTTAGTTCCCATGGCAACACTAAAAAAACTACTAACTCTAGCAAAGTACCGAGATTGAAATGCTAATTAGCTAATTACTCTGTTTGTTTTCTCTAAACTACCTGGAGATAACTGGCCTCCCACCCCTCCACGCTGCCATTCTGGGACTAACATGCAAATAAAACCCCTTAGGATCATGGGAATATTTTTAGGAGATAAAAAGGACTATAAATCAAAAACTGAACACAGTAGAGGAGTCTAGACAAATGCCCTAGCTGAGGAAGAGGGAAACACATTCCCTGATTGACTTTTACCCGTCCCCATCACCTAAGAAAGAATAGACTATGTTAGGCTGTGAGAAGCAGGGAGACAGAGAGGGAGCGAGCCCTGGTGCTGCCACCACGGAAGGAGTGGGGACAGCTGTTGTTCTGGACTTCAGCAACAGACTCTGCATGCCACGCCTCCTCATCCTCGGGCCACCGGTGTGCCACAAGGAAAGAAGAAGGGACAGCTGCTGCTCTGGACTTCAGTGACAGACTCTGCACGCCTCCTTCCTTTCGGCTGCCTGGGAAAGCTACGACCGTGGGGGCGAGCTCTGCGTCGAGCCCCCGCCCAGCTGATCTTTTTAATAAAGAGCTGAACATTAATAAAGGCATTAGCCCTGTTCATTTCAACGGGGATGGGGATACTTGGACTTAACATAACTTCCCGGCCACATATAAAGTCTGCGGGGCATCCCAGTGTCTCTCGCAGCCCCGTGCTGCGCCGGGGCAGGACTGGGCACCACCCTGCCCGCCTGTTGCCCGCTGAATCCCGAGATGCCGCTGTATACCGAGACGGCATCTTCGCTTCCTGAGAGTTCCCAGTTGGAATCGCTGCCTCTTGGGTTCTCGTCCCGTAGGGCCATGTAGATGCACCCCCCGACTGTGAACAGTGAGGAAGCTATTGCATCCCCCCTTGTTCAACTCCATCATGAGGCAATGACCCACGTTGCGCCAAACTCTCTGATCCAAGGCGTGTCTGAGATCCGCAGAAAATCCATGGTCCCGAGCCCAACCCAGGAGTACAACGAGCTGGGCATTGGACACTGGGACCCCCAGCTGAAGGATATAACCCTGCCAGGAGGACAGAAACAACCGTTCAACCGTAGAAAGTTGGTTCCTCATTTTCAAGGAAACCCTCCTTTAGCAGAAGTCCACTTCAAGAGACAGACAGTCTGCTATTTCAGGGAAAACCGTCCCGCTCAGTTCTCAGCTTCTAAGAGCTGACCCGCGGTCCAAACAGGACCAAGTCTTCTCCGGAAGACATGGGGTTTCAGCGTTATCTTACTCAAGAGGGCAAAGGTGTCCAATCGCAGAAAGTCGCCGGGCCGCACCCTTAAAGACGTGCCCTGGCTGCGCTGCTATTCCACGAGGGGTCACCAGATGTCGCTGTTGAGACAGGGAGAGGAATGTAGAGACTCCATCGTCAGAAGGCAAAGAATGATCGTTTATTCAAAGTATGTCTCTCTTTTATAGAGAACATCGGGAACACTAATTCCATTGGTCTTAAAGTAAAAACATTTCACCTAATTGGTACACTTGGACTTAGGTCAGTGTGGTAGAACATATCTATAAACAATATGAACAGAAAACAAGATAACAGATTGTTTACATTCCTCCCGGACTTTTTCCCATGCTTAGCCTGGCAGAAATCTTTCTCTTTTTCTCTCTGACTGAACTGAGAATATCCACAGTGGTGGGCTACCATTGAAGGGAAGCTGCTAATCCCTTTCCATTTGTTGTAGTCACTAGTAAGGGAAGAGCACCAGAAAACACACTGGAGAATAGATTCCCTAAACACCTATTTGATTTAAAAAATCATTGCCAGGGATTTATATGCCACTATTACTCAAGTGACCTGACAGTGTTATCTTTGCCTCCGAACTAACCCCAAAAATACCCCCCGACCAAAACTTAGTCAGATTGGAAGGAGCCATGAACCTAGACAGCAGTAGCAAATTGACTTTTCAGAACTCCCAAAGAAAGAGAGGTATCAGTATTTATTAGTATTAACAGATACATTTTCAAAGTGGCCAGAAGCGTTCCCCACCAGAACTATCAAGGCTCGAGAGATGACCAAGGTATTATTACAAAAAATAATACCATGCTTCAGTGTTCCAGCCACAATATCCTCAGATAGATCACATTTCATTTTCAGAATAATGCAACAGATTAGTAGCCACCTGAGCATAGATTAAGAACTTCATATTCCATACCACCCCCAATCGAGTGGACAAGTAGAAAAAAATAAATCATTTAATTAAGCAACAAATTGTAAGACTAAAGCAGGAAGTTAATCTACCCTGACCCCAAGCTCTTCCACTAGCACTGTTGCAAATTCAAACTAAACCTAAAACTAAAGAAAGGCTAAGTCCCTTTGAAATACTTTATAGAAAGCCATATAGAATACAAAAGAGAATGTCCACCCACATTAAGAAGTAACATTGCCCACCTATATAGTAGCTTTAAGTAAATAACTCAAAGAAATTGAAGAACATGTGTCTGGAACTCAGAGTAAAGAGCTAGATGGACCAGTACATAACATACAGCCTAGAGATTATGTATATGTTAAGTCTCTTACAGAAAAGACTTTAGAACCACATAAGAAAGACCATTCCTGGTACTTCTCAGCACCTTCACCACCATCAAGGTCAAAGAGCAGAATACCTAGATCCACCACTCGCGAGTAAAAAAGGCCCCCGAACCCCCTTAGAAAGTGATACCAGGAGACAATGAACTGAGACTAATACTTACTCAGGCAAAATAAGTATATTGCAGCCAAGAGTAGTTTGTAATTTCATTTACAGAATTGTTTTTTGTATAATTATAATTAGAGTCTTAGAATTAGAGAGTACCTCTATCCAAACCAATGCCGAATGGTCTTAGTCCCAGGCTTTTAATCAGTATACTAAATCCATGAGAGAACCTTCTGAGATAAAAGATTTAAACCTATCCACTGTAGTAATCCACGGGAATCAGGTATATGAGGAGCAGGAGTAGCAGGAACGAGAACTGTGGACACTTCAAGGAATCAGAAGAGAACAAATTAACGTAAGATGCCAGATGGTCAATAGGACCACTCATGAGAGACCAAATCAAATTAGTGTCTCAACCTCTCCTGTATACAGGCACCAGGAGGTTTATAACAGCCCAAGTAAATCAAATTGTTAGTCTAATTTCACACTAATACAGCCTGTAGAAGTGACTTGTCTGTGTGCTTGTGATGCTGTCAAACTCTCATTTAAATTTCAAATAGATGTTATACCTTTTACAATGGCAAGACCTCATACAACTCACACCAGTACTCAAGCAGCTCAAACCCAAACCAAACTTGAACCTAAAGTATATGAAATAAGCCCATATGTAGTAAAGAATATAGGTCAACAACTGTTGTTCAATCCAGAATGGTGTCTCAAACATGTTGAATTGCTAATGCAAATTACCATCTCAGAGATCCAAGCAGCCTACTCCTCTTTCCTAAAGACATCCTTTGAAAGCTAGACAACGTAGTTACAAAGACAAATACAGCTCAGGAGCAAAATAAGAAAGAATCTAACTGAGATATTAGAGACAAAATTGAGAGTTTTAGATGGAATTGATTCAAAAATACTAATGAACAAGCTGGCCACTGCAACAAGTAGTCTAGCAAAATTAAAACAGCCCTTACAGTCATCTCTATTGGCATTAGGAAGTAGCCAGTAGCAGATTTCAAAAGTACTGCCAAAGTAGAAAAAGCCAGAGACCAAGACCACAAGTTAATAGTAGATGGTTCATGCTTGAGAACTGCTTGTGTAGATGCTATTGTAAAAATCAATAACAACACTGTACTAACCTCCTTATCAAATGTACATGGTAGAACATTAAGAGACACCTATTATCATAAAGATTTCCATTAAGTAAAAGAATTTGCTTACTCTTTAGGAAAGGGGGGAATGAAACAGAGTAGAAATTTAACAGGGTAGAAATCCATTTCAGATTTAAGTGAAATGTCCTGCTTTGAATTATTTGTAGCTTGCTAGCATAGGTAAAATATGCTGTTTAGTCTAGTAGCTCTGCTGCACAAGTAAAAACTACCTCAGCCAAGGAGAAAGAATGCAAATTTCCAAGCTAAAGAGATAAAAGAGACCCCTTGAACTTTGAAACAAAGGAAAAAAAAAAAAAACCAAAGCTGAGTCTGCAAAAGACAGACAAAGTAACCAAAGTAACAGATAGTTCTCTGTACAAAGACTATTCTCTGTACAAGGACGAATTGCAAGTTGTAACATGAAACCAGTAAAATAAATATGCATAAAACTATTGTGAAACTCTATGCATACGTACTAGTAAGGGAGAATAAAAAAAGATCAAGAGTTCTCAGGGGTGCGCATGTTCTTTAAGAGAAGACGATCCCCACATGCATCCAACGCTGTAATAAACATACCAGCTTTACAACTTTTACAACTTGTAGAGTTAGGGTTTTTTTTCCACAAATCACATCAAAAAGAAAAGAAGGGTAATCGTAGTGGGTGACTCCCTTCTGAGAGGAACAGACGGCCCCATATGTCAACTGGACCCACCCCACAGAGAAGTCTGCTGCCTCCCTGGGGCCCAGGTACAGGATATCGCTGAGAGACTTCCTGGGCTGATTCAGCCCTCTGATTATTATCCACTGCTGATACTCCAGGCTGGCAGTGATGAGACTGAAAAGAGGAGTGTTAGGGGAATTAAAAGGGACTTCAGGGCACTGGGTCAAGTAGTTGATACGATAGGGGCATAGGTAGCCTTTTCCTCAGTCCCTTTGGTGGCTGAGAAAAACAGTGAAAGGAATAGGAGAGCTCACATTATCAACAAGTGGCTCAAGGGTTGGTGTCATGAGCAGAATTTTGGATTCTTTGATCATGGGGCAACTTTTACAGCACCTGGCCTGCTGGAACCATATGGGCTCCATCTCTGTTAAGGGCAGAAGGTTTTTAGCTTGTGAACTGGCAGAGCTTGTTGAGAAGGCTTTAGGTTTGAAGGGGAAAAGGGATGCAGTTGGGCTGTCTGGAAGCAGGTCCAAGGGTGATAGGAGTGAGATAGGAGTGAAATCCGTAGCCCAGCTGAGGTGCATGTATACTAATGCACACAGCATGGGCAACAAACAAGAAGAGCTGGAAGCCATGGTGCAAACAGCAGAGCTATGATGTAGTCACCATCATGGAAATGTGGTGGGATGACTCACATGGCTGGAGTACTGCACTGAATGGCTACAAGCTCTTCAGGAGAGACAGGAAAGGGAGAAGAGGTGGAGGAGTGCCCCTTTATATTAGGGAGGCTTTTGATGCCATAGGTATTGAAACTAATGATGATGAAGCTGAATGCCTATGGGTAAGAATTAAGGGGAAGTCTAATCAGGCTGTTATCCTACTGGGTTTCTGTTATCGTCCATCCAACCAGGAAGAAGAGGTGGACAACTTGTTCTATAAGCAGCAAGAGAATGTTTTTGGATCATCAGCCCTTGTTCTGTTGGCAATTTCAACCTTCCAGACATTTGCTGGGAACTTAATACAGCTGAAAAAAGGGAGTCCAGGAAATTTTTAGAGTGCATGGAGGACAACTTTTTGTTGCAGCTGCTGGGTGAGCCCACCAGGGGAGGAACTATGTTAGATCTGTTATTTGCAAATAGAGATGGGCTGGTGGGAAATGTGGTGGTTGGAGGCCGCTTAGGGCACAGTGATCATGAAATTATAAAATTCTCAATATTTGGTGAAATCAGGAGGAGCATTAATAAGACTTTTACATTGGACTTCCTGAGGGCAGACTTTGGCGTATTCAGGAGACTTATTCAGAGAGTTCCTTAGGAAGCAGTCCTTAAAAACAAAGGAGTTCAGGAAAGGTGGGTGTGCTTCAAAACTGAGATCTTGAGGGCACAGGAACAGACTGTCCCTGTGTGCCGAAAGATGAGTTGATGAGGCAAACGTACAGCCTGGATGGGCAAGGAGGTTTTGAAGGAACTTAGGAATAAAAAGAGGATGTATTATCTTTGGAAGGCAGGTCAATTCTCTCAGGAAGTATTTAAAGGGGCTGCTAGAGCATGTAGGAAAAAAATTAGGGAGGCCAAAGCTCAGTTTGAACTTAAAATAGTGACTTTTGTAAAGGATAATAAAAAGTGTTTTTATAAATATATTAATGGTAAAAGGAAGAGTAAGACTAACCTTTGTTCTTTATTAGATGCGGAAGGGAACTTAGTAACTGAAGATGAGGAGAAGGTAGAGGTGCTTAACGACTTCTTTGCCTCAGTCTTTAGTGGGAAGACAACTTGCCTTCAGGATAACTGCTCTCTTGGGTTGGTCGATGATATCAGGGAGCAGAATGGTACCCCCATTATCCAAGAGGAGGCAGTCAGAGAACTACTGAGACACTTGGATGTTCATAAATCCATGGGAATAGATGGGATCCATCCCAGGGTGAAGAGGGAGCTGGCAGATGAGTTTGCAAAGCCGCTCTCCATCATTTACCAACAGTCCTGGCTCACTGATGAGGTTCCAGATGACTGGAAGCTGGCCAATGTGATGCCCATTCACAAAAAGGTTGGGAAGGAGGATTCTGTTAATTATAGGTTGGTTAGACTGACCTCAGTACCAGGTAAGGTTATGGAACAGTTTATACTGAGTCTCATCACACGGAACTTACAGGATGACCAGGGTATCAGACCCAGCCAACATGGGTTTAGGAGGGGTAGGTCGTGTTTGACCAACCTGATCTCCTTTTATGACCAAGTGACCTGCCTGGTGGATGCAGGAAAGGCTGTGGATGTCTATTTGGACTTCAGCAAGGCCTTTGACACTGTCTCCCACAGCATACTCCTGGAAAAGCTGGCAGCCCATGGCTTGGACAGGTGCACTCTTTGCTGGGTTAAGAACTGGCTGGATGGCCAGGCCCAGAGAGTGGTGGTGAATGGTGCTGCATCCAGCTGGAGGCCAATCACCAGTGATGTCCCTCAGGGATCTGTGCTGGGGTCAGTTCTGTTCAATAACTTTATTGATGACATGGATGTGGGGATTGAGTCTTTCATTAGTAAATTTGCAGATGACACTAAGCTGGGATAGTGTGTAGATCTGTTGGAAGGTAGGAGGGCTCTGCAGAGAGATTTGGAACGATTGAATGGATGGGCAAAGATCAATAGGATGACGTTTAATAAGTTCAAGTGCCAAGTCCTGCATTTGGGCCACAATAACCTCCTGCAACATTATAGTCTGGGGACCATGTGGCTGGATATGGCCCAGGCAAAAAAGGACCTGGGGGTACTGGTTGACAGCTGTCTGAACATGAGCCAGCAGTGTGCCCTGGTGGCTAAGAAGGCCAGTGGCATCCTGGCCTTGATCAAGAATAGTGTGGCCAGCAGGACCAGAGAGGTCATTCTTCCCCTATAGTTGGCACTGGTGAGACCTCACCTTTAGTATTGTGTCCAGTTCTGGGCCCCTCAGTTTAGGAAGGATGTTGAAACACTTGAGCGTGTTCAGAGGAGGGCAACTAGGGTGGTGAAGGGCTTGGAACACAAGCTCTATGAGGAAGGACTGAGGGAGCTGGGGTTATTTAGCCTGGAGAAAAAGAGACTCAGAGGTGACCTTAGCACTCTCTACAACTTCCTGAAAGGTGGTTGTAGTCAGGTGGGGGTTGGTCTCTTTCACCAGGCAGCAATTGACAGAACCAGAGGACACAGTCTCAAGCTGCATCAAGGGAAATATAGGTTGGCTATTAGGAAAAAGTTTTTCACTGAGAGAGTGATAAAGTTCTGGAATGGCCTGCCCAGGGAAGTGGTGGAGTCACCATCCCTGGATGTGTTAAATAAAGACTGGATATGGCACTCGGTGCCATGGTTTAGTTGAGGTGTTAAGAGCATGGGTTGGACTCGATTATATTGAAGGTCTCTTCCAATCTAGTCATTCTGTGTATCTGTCTGAAAGTTGCAGGTGACCCCTTAAAGATTTCAGTAAATCTCTCCTTGAAAATATTTAGCGGATATTTATTTGGATATTAAGTGACCAAATTGTGAAACCAAAACAGTTAACTAAAAAATCTAAAGCCTGTGCTAGGTTTACCCACTCATCATTCAAAGCATTTGTTTACTGACTTAAAAACAGGTCCTGACTTCCCCATGACTGTTGTCTGCTATTACAGCCTGGGGTCCCCAGGGTCCATCCGACCCCGGCTGCCAAAGGTGTCCTGGATAGCACTGGGCTGATAAGCACAACCTGTCCAGGTCCCTCAGGCAAGCTCCCAGCTGCAGGCAATCTTAGCAAGCAGCTCAGCTCTTAAGTGAGATCAGCTCTTTGGTGAATTCAGCTCTTCAGTGATTTCAGCTCTTTGTTTGCTAAGTTGCCCCAGGCAGATGCAGGGAGAGAGAGGAGAAGGCTGTATGAGGTTCCACAGTGGTGTCTTTATTGGCAGCTTCTGCGAAGGGTTTCAGTGACAGCTCTTCTGCCGAACTGGGCAGAAATGGGGGTTTATATAGGGTACAGGGGTTTTAGGAAATGGTCCAATAGTAAGGGTCAAGGCAAATATGACCTATAGTCTTACAGAGAGATAACGAGGGTCCGAAGGCGGAAGAGGGGCTACTTTTGTCCAGTCATCATGACTAGGCATTTCTTATCTTAGGCAAGTAACCGCCAGGGAGGACTTGCAGGGCCTCTGGCTGCTACAGTCTGTAGAAACTATTTGAGGTTTAGATGTAAATTAGCTCATGAATCTCCACTGCAAAAGCAGGCAGAATTGTGCCAGCTTTATCAGTTCTCTTGCTTTTAACCCCGCAGCTTTGAAAGATAATTTACACATGAACACTATGCTGTGAAGAAACATGTGACAGCATTTAATGCAATAAATCAAACAGGTGGTTCCACTCAACAGAGTGAACTTCATGTAATAGTATTAGCTTTAAGGATTTTTACACAAGAAGCAGTTAATATGATCAGTGATTCTGAATATATTAAAACTTAGAGGGATCTAGCCATAAGATATTATTTGATGTTACTAATATGCTTTCTCTTGGTTACTGTTAAGTTGTTCATGTTGAGAAATTTTCTCACCAGATATTAATAAAGGTTTGTGTAGTGGGTTTAGTGTTAGCCAAATGCCAGTGCGCCTACTAGAGTTATTTGTTCACTTTTCTGCTGCGAGAAAAAATTTAGGAGGAGACCAAAGCAGGCTTAAACTTTAAAGGGCATAAAGAAAACTTTATCAACAGAACTAAAAGAAAAAATAATGAGAAGCAGAATAAGACTTTTAGAACATTTCTCCTCCCCTTACACCCTTTTTCTTTTCTCACTGAAAATGTAGAGACAAAACTTGAGACTTGAGTCCATTTACCACCTCTAGAAAAGTTTTTGTTCAGTCTACTTAAAGAAAAAGTCTCTCTTGCCATGTCATGGAAACTTCTCTACAAGAAACAGTTATCTCATAGCTTCAATGTCACAGCGAATCAGCTGCCTGTGAAAATAAAAATCTGATCATTGTGTAAGAAGTCCCTCCCCTTGACTTACAGCTTTCCCTACAACTGCTTTTGAAGGCTCAGTCTTTAGCTAATAAGGTACATTTTTAAAGATGAGCTGTTTAAAAGCAAAGGTTTCCTTCATCTATCTCTGAGATCATCTTCATTTCTAAGAACAAAAGTTTTTTTCTTCTTCTTCCATAAGAGCAAAGAGTCTTCCTCACTTTTGTGTCTCTCTGTTCAAGCTTCTCATTTAGATCACAACTACTTCCACATCTGCTTGCTTCAGCATGAGTGCTTTTGCTCATGTCTACAATTTGAATGCTCCACCCCTCTATGCTTTTTCACTAATTACTAGGATATTCTAGTGTATCATAGTCCATCACCATATCCTCACAAAAGAATTTAAACCCAAGACTAAGGCATCTCCTCATTCTCCTCCCATCTGAGATTTGACTCTTTCTTTACTGACCTTAGTGTCTTCATGTTGTTTCTCTATGTCTTCACTCTTTCCTTTTCTCTTACTTGAGAGAGGATTGATGTTTGCAAGTTTCATCTGTGCAGTGAAAGAGTTAATATCTCAACCGAGCCTGCAGATAGTTATGTGATTTCTACTGAGCAAGGGCCAGAACTGTTTACAGTAGAAGATTTCTTCAGCAGCCATGCTGGGAAGGGGAGAAGTAGCTAAGATCTCAGCAGCCAAGCTAAGACTCAGCAGCAGCATGCTGCAGCCCAGACGTGGCCTGGCCTAGCTTCAACTGGGGCCCTGTAGCCTCCCCTCCCCTGCCTGGCCACCGTGCCAGGAGGGGGAGAAGGAACTTCTCTCTCTGAAAGCCAAAAGCAAACCAGTTTTTCCCAAGCTTACCCATCCTTAAAATGTGTTTTCACAGAAGTGTATTTAACTCTTTCAAGTAGTTTAACTAGGTGTCAATCCTCAAAACTAGTCATTGATTCGTTTTGTCAAGCACAGAAGAAGCTCTTAGCAGCTTCTCTTAGAAAATCACTTCTGTGGCCAGCTCTTTCCCTCCTCACCAAAAA
The DNA here is from genome assembly GCF_026979565.1 of Vidua chalybeata. NCBI lineage: Eukaryota > Metazoa > Chordata > Aves > Passeriformes > Viduidae > Vidua > Vidua chalybeata. The sequence goes on from NC_071569.1 coordinate 655,304, forward strand.
TCAATTAATGCAAACCAACACGGTTTGTTTGTAAAATATGTTAAGGAAACTCTTCCAGTCAAGGTCTTGGCTCTGGCCAAGCTCTGGCCCGGGCTGGCAGGGGAAGTATACCATCAGACCCAGGTATTTCTGCATTAAAAATGTAATCAAGTCACTTTGACTTTCTGATTTGGTCTTACAAAAGCTGGACCCCCTTTTGATGTAAACTTGGAAACCTTTTCCGGAAAAGGTTCTCCAAGTCCTTACTACAAAATGGGGCTCCCCAGCAATGGCAGACCCTGGGTGATGGTAAAGCATTTAGGCAGTTGTAAGTATTACCTTGATGATTTTGTTCAGTAGTGCTTGTTATTTTAATAGATGTATTGTTTTACTGTTCACAGCAAAAAAAGTGCATGTTATGCTAAACACCCTTCTGAATTTAAGAGGTTAAATTATGTTCATGTTATAGTTGTTAAGACTGAAAACAGAGGTGGGTACTGATAACCTGTTCAGCTGCCACAGCAAACAGAACTTATTTGCCTTGATGCAAACACATCTAAATGGTACTGTACGGTGGAATGAGAATCAAAGGCTGGAAAGATTATCATCCTGGTTGCTCAGTGCTGTGCTCTTTCTGCATTTTCTGTTTCTGTGTCTAAAAGCAGAGATGCAGACGTAAAAAAATCAAATTCAGGATGCCTACAAATATGCATTTTGATTGACTAATACTCACCAGGTCAAGGCCTGCACGAGCATTGAAGCACTTTAAATGACTCTGACCTATCATTCACTGATGTTCATGATAATTTTGTTTATATTCACAGTGGTCCTTTAAAAAAACTATTGTACTCTAGCCTGACATCCAGCATTCATCCTGGGTATAAGCTTAAGTCTTCTTAAAGGATTGTCTAAAGATACCGTAATCCACTGAATTTTTATCAGTGAGGCTGACTAACAAATACAGAGGCACACAATATTGTTAATACTTGTGTTGACTGTTAAGGCCACACTGCACCACTGCAGATGGGTGTTAACCCCTGTGGTCTGTGAGCCCTACAAGTTTGGCAGGCAGATGTCACACACATCTCAGAATTTGGTCACCTAAAATACGTGTCTATGCTACCCCAGACCGAGTGCCGCAGGGTAACCCTCAGTTGGCTGGTCAACGGGTGCCTGGATAGCGTAATTAAAATCCCCACCAGGAAGACGGAAGGACTCTTGAGCTGCTGGAATCCAAGCGGGTTTATTGAGGATTGATCGAAGGAGTAGGGAGGCAGAAATAGGAGCAGGGAGACAACCACACTCAGGGGAAGCAGACTCCAAGAGTGCCCCAGGGAAGGAGGGGCCAGAGTATATAACTGGGGAGGGAAGGAGTAACTAGGGTACAAATGATTCAATGGGAAGAGGTTGTAAGGGATGGGGTAACATAAACTGGGCCAATGAGGGAAAAGGGAAGAAGTGGTTTACAGAGGGAACCATTAGGAGCAACGAGAATGGGGAACTTTCCAGAACTTGGGGAGATGACAACCACAAACTGACAGGTGATGGGCATGTGCTCATTTGCATTGGGGGGCAGAGGACTCTGGGGAGATGCCTTATGCTAAACTACTGTAGTTTCCCATGGCATTCCCACACTGTCCTCCCCATGGGCACATCCCACATACGTGCATGTTTCAATAGACACTTTTTCATCTGCCATATAGGCCTCAGTTCACACTGGAGAAAGAAGACGTGATGCCATCACACATTGGCGACTAGCCTCTGCTGTCCTAGGTGTTCTCCATACTGTAAAAACTAATAATGGCCCAGCATACGTCTCACAGAATATTCGAGAGTTTCTACAACTCTGAGGTGTGTCACAACACACTGGTATTCCTCATTCCCCTACAGGACAAGCCATTGTTGAGCATGCCCATGGCACTTTAAAGCGTATCCTTTGAAATGCAGTGAAAAATCAAGACCCCACAATTCCAATAAAGATTTGTAGGAACGGTATGTTTATTACAGTGCTGGGCACACGTGGGGATTGTTCCCCTTCAAAGGACATGCGCGCCCTTGAGGACTCCCGATCCTTTTTTATCACCCCTTACTAATTTACATATTCATAGAGTTTCACAATGGATTCATGCATATTCATTCTGCTGATTTCGCGTTACATTCTCAGCTAGTTACACTTGTACCTAGTTTTTTGTCAGAAAGTACAGAAAGAACTCCTGGGTCACTCTGCCCTTTCTGTTTCAAGGTTTGAGGAGCTTCTCTTATCTCTTATCTCTTCAGCTTGGAAATTCACATTCTTTCTCCTTAGCTGGGGCAGTTTTACTAGCTGCAAAGTTACCAGACTAAACAGCATATTTTACTTATGCTAGCAAGCTCAAAGCAGCACATTTCACCTAAATCCAAATGGATTTCTACCCTGTTAAATTTTCATTCTGTCTCATTCTCCCTTTTCCATAAGATGATAAGTAAATTCTTTTACTTAATGCAAATCCTTATGTTAATAAGTGTCTCTTAATACTTTACTATGTACATTTGACCTACTAGGCACAATTACAATAGCACAAGGAGTTCTCAAGCATACACAATCTTTACCAGTATATACAAGAACAATTTTCTGATCAGTGACTGGATGAATCTCGAAGTGGCAGATACTTTGTTCAGTGTCAAGACACACATCTTGAGCATTAATAGTATTGCTTTCACAAATGTATCCTAGTTGTTCCCTAGTAGCACAAGATTCTAAGTTTACTGTTTGACACTTTTCATTCACCTTTCATGCCCACACCCTATGCTCTGAGGGGTAGAGCACCATTTTTCATTATTTAATCCTAGTGCGATGATGGGGTGGATAACATAAACAGTGGCATTGTGTACAGTAAGTGTACAAAGGCAGTGGCCATATTAGAAGCAGGATCATAGGTTACAGATGCTTCTGAGATTTCTTTATATAATCAGAAAATTTACCATAGTCCACCAGGACTTTCTCTCAGAATCAATCGCATTCTCCCAGACAATCCTTTCAATTTCAGCTGGAAAATTATTTTCACCCCCTCCCATATGATGAAAGCTGCTGTTGCCTGCATCCAAAACTGTGCTTGTATAAAACTGAAAGCTAAAGACATGTTATCTTGAACCATACCAAGCTTCTACTATCAACTTGTGATCTTGGACCCCGGCCTTTTAGGGATAACTGAAGGGGTTGTTTTAAGTTTGCCAGTCCACCTGCTGCAGTGGCCAGCCCTCTCATAAATCCAGTATACTGATTAGAACCTGGGACCAAGGCCATTCAGCATTGTTTTGGATAGAGGTACTCCAGGATTTCAATTACAATTATACACAAAACAATTCTATAAATAAAATTACAAACTACTCTCCCCCCCCCCCTCACAATACACTCTTTTTGCCCAAATAAGTTTTAGTCTCAGTTCATAGTCTTTTGATGTCAGTTTCTAAGGGGCTTCTGGGGCCTGCTTCATTCGAGCGTGGTGGATCCAGGAATTCTGCTTCTTAATCTTGGTTGCAGTAAAGGTGGTGAGAAGCATCTGGAATGGTCCTTCCCACTGTGGTTACAAAGTCTTTTCTGTAAGAGACTTAATGTATACTTATTTCCCAGGCTGTATGTTATGTACTGGTTTACTTAGCTCCCTGCTCTGAGTTCTAGCTACATGTCTTTTCATTTTCTTTGACCTGTCTACTTAAAGCCACCATATAGGTCTCTTGCACTATTCTGGAAATAAAATGTGATTCTTTGTCTGGGAATATTGTGACTGGAACTCTAAAAGCAGTATTATTTACTCTGGTCATCTTGGCAGTTCTGGTGGGGAAGGCTTCTGGCCACCCTGAAAATGTATTTGTCAATACTCATAAATACTGACACTCCCCTTTCCATGGGAGTTTTGAAAAGCCAATTTACTACTGCTGTCTGGGTCTATGGCCCCTCCCAATCTGACCAAGTTTTGGTCTGGGGGTATTCTTGGGGTTAGTCTGGAGGCAAGGATCACACTGTCAGTTCACCTGAGTGATAGTGGCATATAAATTCCTGGCAATGATCCTTTCAATCAGATATGTGTTCTAAAAAGCCTGTGGAAGCTACCACTAAAAAGTCAACACTTCATTTCGATGCACTCTGTAACACTGGCAGCCTTGGTCATTCTGGGAAAGGAGCCACACTTTATAAAAGCTTTTAAGTAGTTTGGCCCCAGTGTGTTTTCTGGTGCTCCTCCCTTACTAGTGACCACACGTATGGGAAGGGATTATCAGCTCCCTTTCAATGGTAGCCCACCCCTCTTGGTTATATGTCCCTTTTGATTAGTATTATTATTATATTCTGGCTTACCTTTAAGGGAAATCTGTCCATAATTACCTCACCTTTTGCTGCTTTCTTTGCCTTTCCATCCACCAGCTCATTTCTTTTTTCCCAGTTCTGAGCTCACTTTCTGGTGTGCTTTAATATACATACTTCCAGCATCCGGATTATCTCTTCAGCAGCCCCCTCTCTCTCCAGATAGCTCCATGTGTGTGCAGAGCTCCAAATGCATTTCCAAGGCACAGGTCAGTGAGATAATCTTGGTTTTCTGTGCAGAAGTGCCTGTTGGCAAGGGTCCAGATTCTATTACCTCTCTGCAGGTAGTGACTGCATAGCCAGCATGTTGCTTTCCACTGGCAACATAGTTATTCCTGTCAGTGAACCAGGTCTCTGCATCGTCCAAAGGAGTGGCCTTTAAGTCTGGGAGGCTGGAATAAGTAGCTTCAATAGTTTCCAGGCAATCGTGGTGTAATGCTTCTCCTTGATTTCCACTAAGAAAAGAAGCTGGGTTGACAATATTAGGCCTGGTACTTCAGGAACCTCTGTGGTGAGAGCCAGTGGCCGCATTTTACTTCCAGCACTGTGGACACTGTGTGGGACACTAGTACAGTCAATTTCTGTCCCAGGGCAAACTTGCGTGCTTCTTGAATGTTCAGCATGACTGCTGCTACATCTCTGAGGCAACCTGGCCATCCTTTGGCATTGCATCTATTTGCTTGGAAAAGTAAGTAACTGCCCTCCGGTATGAATTCAAGTCCTGAGACACACGGGAGAATAGAAAGAATAGTTTACTTACATCTGGAAGTCCTAAAGCTGAAGCTGACATGAGGGCACTCTTTAGCTGGTGAAAGGCCCATGTGGCTTCCTTTGTCCACTGGAGATCTCTATCTGACGAACAATCCATAATTATAAACCCACAGCCTGCACCACCCTGCCATGCCTGTGCTTTTTTCTTTAATCTTCCTTCTTCCTGTGGAGTTTCCCAGGACTCTGGATCTTTGCAAGTTGTTCTCCAAACAGAGTGGGGGAATTTTGAAGCCTTGAGGCACATGGACCATGTGAGCTGGGTTTTGCGCTGGCTTTTAGGGCTTTTCTATTCAAATGTAAAATTTTCTGGCTGGCTTTGTGGATAGGGCGGCAAAAGAAAGCATCTTTCAGATCTAAAACAGTAAACCAGGTTAGTTCAGGTGTTAAACAAGTTAGTAAGGTATATGGATTTGCTACCACAGGATATAAATCCTTTGTTATCTTATTGACAGCCCTCAATCCTGTACTATCAATTATTGTGCTGATTTCTTCCCTGTCTTCTTTTTCAGGGGGTACTGCTTAATTCTTCCTGGTTGTGTCCCTTCCATAAGCTTGATTACTATGGGGGCATTCTTCTCCCTCCCTGGTACATCAGAGGCCCATACCCTGAAAAATGCTTGTCCTAATATCTCTTCACTATTTTCCTCCTTATTTTCAATGGCTGTTGATGTTAAGCTTAGCACCTCTATGTACCTTTGATCATTTACCTCCAGAGTAACCTCCCCATTTTAGAATGTTTAGCAAGTTGGGTATATACAAAAACTTGTAAATACCCCATTGTTACTTTAAAGGTTTGCAAAAGTATGCCTTCTCAGACTGGACAGTTGTTCCCCACACTACAACAATAATCATTCTCTACAGGTACTAAAGGTTTATTTAAAACTGAATATATGGCCCCTGTATCAACCAAAATTCCACCCTTTTCCTTTCTCCTGGTCCCACTGCCTCTCACAGAGGGTTCTGTTACCTCCTAGTTCTGGATGAGATTGGACTGCCAGGAGGGGGATGGGTTCGAGTGGGTATACCTTTGGAGCCTGAGTCCTTTTCCCTTTTGGGGAGGTCCTCCTCATCATCCATTACCTTAGGAGGAGCCTTTAACAAACCATGTATGTTTTTGTGTTTCAGGATGATAAGCTTTGTCCGATTTCATACATGGCTGCCTTATACAGCATGCTGAACAACACGTTTGATTTGCCCTCTCTTTGCTTTATTTTCTTTTTCAAGAGCTAACACCAGTGGGTCAGAGGGAACTCTGAACCCACAGTTATTATGCCATTCTGGGTGATTCTTTAAGGTGAAAAACAGATCAGCATACAAGACCTCACCTTATTTGCTTTCCCGTCTTAAAACAGCATTGATTGTAATAAGGTATTATAAGTCTTTTTATTTTCCAAGCCGCCCCTACTGGTGGCTTTCTCTCAGTGAGCCCCCCCCCCCAAAGCAGCTAGTTCGGGAACCTCTTTGCTCTGGTTAGTTCTTATTTCTTATACTTTTTTGTTTCCACCCAAGCCTCACAGTCTTTTCTCAGTTTTTCTCACACACAGACCTCCAGGTGGCAGGTATCAGATGTGATCCTCCACACATATGTTATAAATAGAGGCGAATAATTTGTTCAGCCTTTCAAGAGTCAATCAGAAATTTATTGATTACAGCAAGCGATGGCAAGCAAACAGCGCTGGGTGCAGCCGGGGAGTCCCCACTCCGCAAAATGGCCCACCCCGTTTCCCCCTTCCCACAGTCTTTTTATACTTTTTTTTTCCTCCGGGGCCACGGTATCTCTGGGTGTACTCTGCGCTTGCGCCCTCTGTTGCTCGGGGGTCTTCTTTTACTCTCTGGTAGTCGCCCGAGGGAAGGCTTCTCTCTTCTTCCTTGGTGAAAGTCCACGGCCCTGTAATGGTCTTTTCCATATGCACCTAAGTTCTAATTACACAACCAGCTTAAGTAATCAACATACTAACTAGTTTCTGTCTGGCGGTTTTCTGTTATCTACACAAGGCTTCTTCTTTCTGTCTTGATGAACAAAGAGTCTTTTCTAACTTATCACACATAAGCTTTAAGATCTCAGGTTCTTAATCCGCTTGATCAGGAACCTTCAACTTACACTTGGGGCATAGAACAGCAATACTAGTGCCTCTCACAAACTCTGCATTGCAATAGTACTCATGCAAGGTGCCAGCCTCTTAATACACCAAAAACTTCCGGGAATTGCCTGCAGGCTATTCCGTTTATCACTTCTGCGTTTATCACTTAACCTCTACGGCGGGTTGTTTTCAGTCCAGACTTACTATATTACTAGCTGAAGTCCGATAAAGCCCCTTTATATAAACTCATTTGTCTCCTTTATTTAAACTCTCTTTTACAAAATCTCAGTCTTTTCTAGTTCTCTTCCTGCACAATCTAATTAAAGCATTGTTTCTACTGACACTCACTTTGCTGCCTTGCAAAAGGCTGTGCCTGTTACAGTAAAAACTCTGATATGCCCACAAACACAGACCCCCCTCCTTATCTCAAATTCACGAGAGTCAGGGATTAAGTTGCTGTGGGAGAGGAATTACCTAGAATTCCTTTAATTTGTTTTACCACAGTTAAACATAAATCACCATACTGTAGCTTTTCTGCAGAAAATGTTACACTTCTTGCAAACAAAATCCTAAAATCTCTACAAACACAACCTTACAATCCCGAGAATCAAATTACCACAGTGCAGGGGAAGAACCACACCAACTCACTGGGAAAGGTGATACCTCTTGAAGTGCCCACTTTTCTAACACAACACAGCATACAACACTTCAGCATCTACCCACATCAGCTTGTTCCACTTCTCCACAGGGCTCTCCCTGCCCCCACAGCTTATCCCAGCCAGTGCCTCGGGCCTCACGCGGCCACTTCAGATGCAAGTAGAACTTCCCCCCCCCCGCCCCCGCGCCGCGGTTACACTCACTCGTTCGCTCGTTCACTCTCTTTATACACAACGCACTCACACAATTACAAACACATTATAACCACACAGTGTCCAGACACCACAAGCATACAAACTTCGGGTTCATTCGATCCACCCCCAGGATCGCTAGCGGCCGCTCTATCGAACAATGAACCCGTCTCCAGTCCAGCCGCCCTATTGGCCGGGCTGCCTGCAGGCACAGGAATGAGGCTGAGCAATCAGATGTCTCTTGAGTGACTTACCAGCAGTCCTGTCTCTCTCTCTCTCCCCCAGGGCCCTTTGATATACATACTGTTTATCCGCACACCAGCAGGTCATTGTCTGACTCTGCAGATGGCAAGCCGAGACAGAGCGGAGCCCCCTCCAGGGAAATTCCCCAGGGCATGCCAAGGAGGTCCGATCTCCCCTATGCCCCTGCGAAGACAGAAAACCTCCTGCCTGGCTCGCCATAATGAAATGCGGTGAAAAATCAAGACCCCACAATTCCAATAAAGATTTGTAGGGATGATATGTTTTTTACAGCGCTGGGTGCACGTGGGGATTGTTCCCTTTCAAAGGACATGCGTGCCCTTGAGGACTCCCCATCCTTTTTTATCACCCCTTACTAATTTACATATTCAGAGTTTCACAATGGATTCATGCATATTCATTCTGCTGATTTCGCGTTACATTCTCAGCTAGTTACACTTGTACCTAGTTTTTTGTCAGAAAGTACAGAAAGAACTCCTGGGTCACTCTGCCCTTTCTGTTTCAAGGTTTGAGGAGCTTCTCTTATCTCTTATCTCTTCAGCTTGGAAATTCACATTCTTTCTCCTTATCTGGGGCAGTTTTACTAGCTGCAAAGTTACCAGACTAAACAGCATATTTTACTTATGCTAGCAAGCTCAAAGCAGCACATTTCACCTAAATCCAAATGGATTTCTACCCTGTTAAATTTTCACTGTCTCACCTTTAAAAACAAAAAGGAGGAATGTGTGGTGAAACCCTGCAGAGTAGGGTGGCCAAAGCTCTGTATACCTTAAACCATCTAACGATATTGCCAAACTCCCAAAACCGTGTTATCTTAAACCATTTTTTGTCATTACAGTCCTCTGGTGACATCCAGTCACCCAAACCTAACGTACTGGTACAGGACCTCATTACCAATAAATGGGAAGGTCCTTGGGACCTTGTCACTTGGGGGCGCGGGTATGCCTCTATCTCCACAGATGCTGGCATTCGATGGGTACCTGCTTGGTGTGTGTGACCTGCTCTATGCTCTGCTCTGGATCACAACCAACAACACCTCTCTGATGGCCCCACAGTAGACACCATAGAACAGTAACCAGAACAACCTTTTGCACTCACTGTATGGAAATATGGAACCTTTGGAATGACAATTTACCTATGACTTCAGATATTTTAGAGACATGGCTAAGCAGAAGGATGTGTATCTTTTAATTGATACAAGAAAGGAAAATGTTACCTCTGATAGTTTTTTTAATTGACTTGTTTATAACAAAAGATAAATGAAACTTCCTTAAGTTTGAATGATTCAGTTATACATGTAAATAGCCTGTGGCATGACACTGTAGCAGTCAGAGGCCCTGCAAGGCCTCCATGGTGGTCACTAGCCTAAGATAAGAAATGCAGAGTCATGATGAGTGGAACAGAGCTACCCCTCTTCCGCACATCAGACCCTTGTTATCTCTCTGTAAGGCTATAGGTCGTATGCTCCTCGACCTCAGCCATAGGACAAATCCTGATCCCTCAATAGCCTATATAAACCCATACCATTGCCCAGTTCATACGGAAGAGCTGTCACTGGAACCCTTTGCAGAAGCTGCCAATAAAGACATCTCCGCAGAACTCCACACAGCCTTCACCTCTCTCCTTCCCTGCATCTGCTGAGGCACTTTGCGAGCACAGAGCTGAAATCACTAAGAGCTGAAATCACTAAGAGCTGAAATCACTCCACGAGTGCTCGCAAGGTAGCCAGCGGCTCGGAGCTAGCCGGAGGGCCCAGGCAGGCTGCGCCTCATCAGCACAGCGCTATCCGGGACACCTACGGCGTCTGCTGCCCCGGGGGCCAGACGGACCCCCGGGGACCACCAAGCTGTAATACGACACCTTGTGAAATTGTGCTGTTGCTGATCTTTTTTCATTAGCTCCTGGACATGGTTGTAAAAAATTTTGATGGTGTGTTGTGTGAGAGATTTTAGATCAGTGGCTGGAAAGGTTAGGCTTGTCGAGTCGGGTGAAGAGCCTCATTCGAACTGGGCTGATCACCTTTGTGTTATCATAATTGTTTTGCTTATTGTGCCATGTCTGTTGTCCCATCTGCAAAGGGCCTCGCAGAGGATGACAACGACTGCCTTTGTAGTTGAAAAACAAAAAGGGGGAACTATGACAGCTAACAGCTGGCCTGGAAGCCTCACAGGCACGAGTAACCCTGACCTTAACTCGATCAGCCTATACCTGTGATAGAAAGGAAACATCTTTGGGGGAGAGGGCACTGAGAGGCAGAGGGACTTGGCTACAGAGAATGGATGCCAGCCAATCCCTGACGAGCATGTACGCAGGTAGTTATTGTTCAGTGAACTGTGTGGCACCAAGTTTCTAGCCAATCGGGGTCAACCATATAAAAGCAAGTTCTGAACAATAAAGTTTGCTGTTGCCGCATGAACCTCGGAGTGTCATGTCATGTCGTGTCCGTCTCAACTGCAACAAAAGCTGACTGACCAGTGATAAGTAGGGTTACTATCTCTGCTTCTTCCAAACAGCAACAGAATCAGTATAGCCAACTGTACATCTCACACTTTGTAACAGATATAGCAGGGTTACAAGGACACTCAAGTACATCACACTGCATTCTGTAGCACTGCAGTGTGTTGAGATGCCAGACACCCATCAAAGCCTTTTTATCACTCCCCTCCACAGCTGGGCAGGGGAGAGAAAATATAACAAAGAGTTCATGAGTTGGGATAAGGACAGGGAGACATCATTCATCAATTACTGTCACAGGCAAAACAGACTCTAATTAGAGATATTAATTGAATTTATTCCTAAGAAAATCAGAGCAAGATAATTAGAAGCAAAATAAAACCCTTAAAACATCTTCATCCCCACCCCTCCCTCCTTCCTGGGTCTACCTCCTACCCCACTGGTGCAGGGAGACAGGGAATGAGGGTTATGGTCAGTTAATCTGTCATGGTTTCTCCTGCTGCTCAGGGAGAGGACCCATTCCTCTGCTGCACTGTGGGGTCCCTCCCATGGGAGACAGTTCTCTGTAAACTTCTCCAGTGTGAGTCCATCCCACAGTTCTCCACAAACTGCTGCAATGTGGGTCACTCTTTCACGGGGTACAGCCTTCAGGCACAGCCTATTCCAATGTGGGTCCCCCACAAGGTCACAAGTCCTACCATGAAACCTCTTCCAGAGTGGGGTCCTCTGTCCACAGGTCTTCAGGACCCTGTCAGGAGCCTGCTCCAGCATGACCCTCCCACAGGGTCACAGCCTTCTTTTGGACATTCACCTGCTCTAGCATGTGCCTTTTCCAAAGGCTGTAGGTGGATCTCTGCATCCTTGTGATCTTCCATTCGCTGTAGGGGAATAGCTGCTTCACCATGGTCTTCACCACAGGCTGCAGGGGAATCTCTGCTGGAGTATCTCCTCCTCCTCCTTCTCCACTGAACTTGGTGTCTGCATAGTTGTTCCTCTCACATGTTCTCACCCTGTTTTTCTCTGGCTGCAAGTACAGCTGTGCAATAACTTTTTTTCTTCTTCTTCTTAAATATGTTATCACAGAGGTGTCGACACCATTTCTGATTGGCTTGGCCTTGGCCAGCAGCATGTCTGTCCTGGAACCAGCTGGCATTGGCTGGACATGGAAGAAGCTTCTAGCAGTGTCTCACAGCAGCCACACCTGCAGCCTCCCTGCTACCAAAACCTGGCTATGCAAACCCAACACCAGCATGCACAAGTTAAAGTCTCTGGTCTGTATTCCTTTTAAACACACCTGCTTTCCTAATTCCACCTGACTCTTACAAGCATCATGAGGATGACAGAAACATCTTTCTTCTTATCACTCCTTGAATCCTACTGAACTCTGTACAATAGCCAAAGAAATCAACAAAGCAACATGAAAAGGAAGGACAATATATGCCTCAAAACATCTATCTCCTATGAAAGATGTGTATTCTTACTGCTTTTCTTGATAGCTGAAACTTTATAACAAATCTGTGTATTTTGAGAGGAAATCAAGTTAAAATATTTCATTTATGGTGCTTAAACCTGCCAGGCAACTCAAGGTTGTAAAGCTCCTGAGAGGAAAATGCATAAAATATCAGCAGTAAGTTCTTACAGAGGACAGGCTGCTTCTGGAACTGACTCTTCCAGCCTGCCCCTGTCCCAGTCCCACAGGAGATTTTACAAGAGATTTTAATGCATTTTTATAGTAGAATATATTCATTTATAAGCAATAATTATCATAATGATAAATTAAATTCCAATCTTCATGGTAATTTTTGCCTATTGTCCAGATGTTCAGTTTTATAACTGCAGAATAAGATCCTGTTTCCCTACCTCTCCTCTTGTTTTTCTGGTTCTGTTTAAAATCTAAAATCACCTCCTTCATTACAATTTCCACTATATAATAATATGGAGTGCTTGGCTACAACAAGGCAGAATCTTAAAAATAACAGCATGAAATATATTTGGACAATGTAAGAATATCATATAGGATATGATATATATCATATTGCCATTTGATTTTGCTTCCTCAGTTGATGGGTATGTCCATTCTTTACTGACCTTTACAGTACAGAATCACAAAATCACAGAATCACAAGGTTGAAAGAGACCTTTAAGATCATAGAGTCCAACCCATGCTCTTAACACCTCAACTAAACCATGGCACCGAGTGCCGTATCCAGTCTTTATTTAACACATCCAGGGATGGTGACTCCACCACCTCCTCGGGCAGATGATTTCAGTATTTTATCACCCTTTCCATAAAAAACTTTTTCCTAACATCCAACCTAAATTTCCCTTGGTGCAGCCTGAGACTGTGTCCTCTTGTTCTGTCAGTTGCTGCCTGGAAAAAGAGACCAACCTCCAGGTGACTACAACCACCTTTCAGGAAGTTGTAGAGAGTGATAAGGTCACCTCTGAGTCTCTTTTTCTCCAGGCTAAACAACCCCAGTGTGGCAAGCACATTTCTCTCTGTGCACCTCAATAAAAAATCCTGAGAGAGAGAGAAATGTGCTTGCCACACCCCAGCCCCCTCAGTCCTTCCTCATAGGGCTTGTGTTCCAAGCTCCTCACCAACCTAGTTGCCCTCCTCTGGACAGGCTCAAATGTTTCAACATCCTTCCTAAATTGAGGGGTCAAGAACTGGACAAAATACTCAAGGTGCGGTCTCACCAGTACCAAGTATAGGGGAAGAATGACCTCCCTGGTCCTGCTGGCCACACTATTCCTGATAAAGGCCAGGATGCCACTGGCCTTCTTAGCCACCAAGACACACTGCTGACTCATGTTTAGCCAGGTGTTGACCAGTACCCCCAGGTCCTTTTCTGCCTGGGCACTGTCCAGCCACACGGTCCCCAGTCTATAGCGTTGCAGAGGGTTATCGTGGCCAAAATGCAGGACTCAATCTTTGAACTTATTAAACTTCATCTTACTTGACTCTGCCCATCCATCCAACCTGTAGCAGTCAGAGGCCCTGCAAGGCCTCCCTGGCAGTCACTTGCCTAAGATAAGAAATGCCTAGTCATGATGACTGGACAAAAGTAGCCCCTCTTCCGCCTTCAGACCCTTGTTATATCTCTGTAAGACTATAGGTCATATTTGCCTTGACCCTTACTATTGGACCATTTCCTAAAACCCCTGCACCCCTCAGGGCCTCAAATGCTCTCCCTCCATCTGCCAGTGGTATGTCACCAGAGTTCTGTCCCCAGTGCGTGCTAGGGCGAGAAATTGCATCATATATCACTATATGGGCAATGTTCTTGTTTGTGCCCCCAATGACAATGTGCTTGCAGGTGCACTTGAGGACACTATCACTGCCTTGGCAGTGGCTGGATTTGAGTTGCAAAAGGAGAAAGTACAGAAGCTGCCGCCTTGGAAGTATCTGGGCCTCGAAATTTCCAACCGGACCATCAAGCCCCAGAGTGTTCTCATAAATGACAGCCCAAAGACCCTGCAGGACCTTCAACAGTTGTGTGGGTCTTTGAACTGGATCAGGCCCTGGCTGGGGCTCACCACAGGGGATCTGTCTCCCCTCTTCAACTTGTTGAAGGGGGGAGAGGGGTTAGATTCTCTGAGGGCCCTGACCCAGGAGGCGAGGATAGCGCTCGAGAAGGTGCAATCCACACTGGCAGGTCAGCAAGCCCACCATTGCCGTGAGGGCCTTCCCTTCTGTTACATTATCTTAGGTAAGTTGCCACACCTTCACGGGCTCATTTTTCAATGGGACACAGACCAGAAGGACCCCCTCCTAATCATAGAGTGGGTGTTCCTCAGTCATCAGTTGTCCAAAAGAAACACGCGGCCACAAGAGCTGATGGCTCAGCTGATCATAAAGTCTAGAGTCCATCTGCGACTGTTGGTGGGGTGGAACTTCACATGTATCCATGTCCCCATCAAAACATCAACTGGGAAACTAACCAAGGAGACCTTGGAGCACTTGCTCCATGAAAACAAGAATTTGCAGTTTGCTCTAGACAGTTATCCAGGCCAAATTTCTATCCATCACCCAGCTCACAAATTGTTTAACACCGAGTTTAATTTGATTCCAAAAGAAATCCAAAGTAGACGCCCGTTAAAGGCCTTGACAGTTTTTACTGATGGGCCCGGAGGGTCCCACAAGTCAGTTATGACTTGGAAAAATCCTCAAACTCAGCAGTGGGAAGCTGACATTAAAATTGTAGAGGGCTCTCCTCAAGTTGCTGAGTTGGATGCAGTTGTTAGGGTCCTTGAGAAATTCCCAGAACCAATTAATATTGTTACCGGGTCTTGCTTTCCGTCACATCCCGAAGTCTTCCGTTCTCCTGTCCCTATCTACCACATCTCCCCCCGCCCTTTTTTTACTAATGAATGAGGTAGTTATAAACATAGGTACTAAGGTGAGGTACAAAGTTATAATTTGATAAGGGAAAAGGGGTTTTGGTAAACCTGAGTAATCTTCGCAGGGGAAGTTTAGAAAACCTTTGCGACTGGCAGTGTCCTCAGTTTTTGGTTCACAGCATTTGTCGCTGGCCTATAAACAGGATGTTGGCCCGTTCTAGGCGAGCTTGAACAAATGAGACCAGCTTGTTTAGCAGGCATGGTCCGAATGTAAGGGCTAAAAGCAGTATCGCTAGTGGACCTATTAGGGTGGAAATTAGAGTGGTGAGCCATGGCGATTGATTGAACCAGGACTCGAACCAGCTCTGTTGGGTTTCCCTGTCTTTCTTTCTTTGAGCTAGTCTATCTCGGAGTTCTGCCATGGAGTCTTTAACGACTCCTGTGTGGTCCGCATAGAAGCAGCATTCCTCCTTCAAGGCGGCACACAGTCCTCCTTGTTGCATGAACAAGAGGTCCAGTCCTTGCCTGTTCTGCAAGACCACTTCCGAAAGCGAGGAGACTGATTTCTCTAGAAAGGAGATGGATTTCTCGATCCTCTGCAGGTCCTCATCGATGGTCATTTGCAGCTGAGCAAGCCCTTGGTGTCGGGTTGCGAGGGCTGAGACACCCGTGGCTGTGCCAGCTGCTCCTAGGCCGAGCAGCATTGCGATAGTCACTCCTGTTATTATTTCTCTT
This sequence comes from Vidua chalybeata, assembly GCF_026979565.1. Lineage (NCBI taxonomy): Eukaryota > Metazoa > Chordata > Aves > Passeriformes > Viduidae > Vidua > Vidua chalybeata. The sequence continues at coordinate 671,116 of NC_071569.1, forward strand.
TTGTGAAGTCGGCCGGGTTCCTCAAAAAGGTGGTACACCTCCTCGTCTGAGTGGTACAGGACCCTAGGAACAATCAGAACTTGGACACAGAAGTCGATAGCGTCATTGAACTTGGCAAGGAACACGCAAGGACTCACCCCAGATCACTGACACACCCACATCCCAGATGCGGATGGGACCGCCCACTTGTTGATCTTTCTGTTGGGCTTGACGACTTCGGTGCAGAAGTTGCCTTTCTGCTTTGCCAAGGCTGCATTGCCAAAGCATTTGCCCTGGCCTGTGACTCGACTCAGGGTGATTCCTCTACGGGGAGTGTCCCATCTGCACTGGTGGGGGGCATCGGCTGTGGAGTAACTGAAGGGGGTGTTTAGAGCAACTCCTTCGTAGAAAGGAGGTTTGACATCGTAGCAAAGCCAGCAGGAATTGGTTAGGTTTGGGTTGGATTCGTTTCAGGATAGAAAGGTAGCCTCTAGCATGCGGAAGATTGGGTCTGAGTCTGACTCGGCTAAGCGGCCTATTTGGAAGGCATCTGCATGGCCGGTTGGGATATCAGTGGCCTTTGTGGGTAATGTTTTGGGATGGGTTATGTTTCTTCCTTTCAGCACGTCCTTAATAACCTTATTGGGTCCTACTGGTCGGGGTGCCGGTGGTTGGAGCCTGATAATTCGCACATTCACCCACTCTTTTGGCCCTTTGAGGACTACAGTCCACGTTCTGCCTGTGGCCCAACTAGGGTGTTCTGTCTGCAAAACCGTCATGTTATAGTCTGTGCACTTCCGATATTTGGGCTGTGTATAATGGTTGCTATAGACCCCTTTCACGATGGCGGGCTTTTTACAGCCGGCAGGTGCCCAGGTGAACTGTAAAAATCTATCGGGCTCCTGCGGCTCCCACCCTTCTCCTGATGGTCTGGCATCTGTGACAATGGTTTCACAGCCCCAGTGTCCACAATATCCCCACCCCGGGTAGTTACAGTACTTCTTCCCCGGGTTGGAGGCTGGACACCAGTAGGATAGGTACATGTACATGATGTGTGGGTGATGGGGTCGTATTTTTGGTCGTCCTGGAAACAGGTCGGCAATGTGGAACACGAAGGATGGGGTGCCTGCCGTGGTGATTTCTTTGAATACCTTGTCACTTGAAAGATGTTGCATGACCCACCTGAATGGCTGATGGGGGTAATAGTCTGGGTTGGCTCGCCCTCCAGCAATGAGCCCTAATAGCAAGATCGCACAAAACCACCATTGCTGTCTGGGTCTCACCGGTGCAGGACTCTTGGGTGCTGTCCGGCGTTTTGGTGGTTCGTCGTTTTCCTCTGGAACCGGGGTGTACGCGTTACGAGGACGGCCCACGAGCATGTCCTGCAAACAGAAACTCGCAATTCTCGTTAGTCTCATTCTGAAGGTCTGGCTTGATTGACTTAAGTGGGCACCACCTGATCTTGCCCTCTTTTTTAACCACCGCATACCCTCGTCCCGTGAGCACCAGTCTCCAGCCCCGTTCCCATTCGCCCAGCTCGTTTTTGATTATGACCTGCGGGCCCTCCTCTAGTGCTCGGGTGACCCAGTGCTTTCGAACAGGACTGTCTGCCTCATCTCCCCTAGGGAATTGATTCAGTGCTAGCAAAGCTGTTGCCAGTATACGCGCTTGGTCTCCTGGGGGAACGGAATTGGCAAAGCCCTCTTCTTTTGCCAATACTTCTAGCTTAGCTTTCAGGGTCTGGTTTGCTCGCTCAACTATGGCCTGCCCGGTGCTGTTATACGGAATACCTTGTACTAAGGTGATGCCCCATTTCGAGGCAAATTCTTGCACTGGTTTGGAGATGAAATTGGAACCGTTGTCAGTTTTAATTTGCTTGCTGCTCACTTCTGGCAGTGAGGGCAAGTGGCCACTACATGTTTTGCGTCCACTGTCGAGATCCCGCATCTCTTCGCCAGTGCTTTGGCTCCAATGTGGAGCAACTCATGCAGCTGCCGAGCTTCCTGCAGTGTCCACACTCCCTTTGCGGCGGCATCCGCTTTGTCATTGCCGATCTGGAAGAAGCCTTTGACTGGGTTGTGGCTGTTGACGTGAATGACAGACACGGTGCCCCGTCGCGAGGAGAGCACCTCTTCCAGCATTGAGGCCGCTGCTGACGTTGACACGCCTGGTCCTGACATGGCCAGGAAAAGCCTTGCCACGAATATAGAGTCCGTTACGATGTTGAGGTGTTCGTCTTGGAAGAGTCCGCACGCCAAGACCACTGCTGCTGCTTCCAGTTGTTGCACTGACAGTGTGGGGTCACATGTTTTGACGCAATGCCATTGCTCTCCTGCCTGCCACACCACCGCCGCAGTAGAAGTCGTGGAGGAAGCGTCTGTGAAGACCGTCGGTCCCGGCTGCGGTCGGTCCATGACCTTTGGCGGCATGTCTGTATCGACAATGGTCAGCAGCTGAGTCCAAGGTGGTCTGGTGGCGTAGGAGATTTCTCCTCCGAAGCCGGTGAGAGCAAGGGCCAGGTGCTCCGATATCATGGTTGACTCCGTGGTCGGCCGCTTGCGAAAGGGGAGGTGGCTTCTTGTCGGCTCGGTTCCCAGGTGTCTCAGGGCAAGTCTCCTGCCTTTCATGATGAGGTTGGCGATGCATTCAACTCCCGGGGAAAACGCACGAGTTGGTCTTCTGAGGACCACCCATTGGATCAGCTGGGACTTTTCGGAAGGTCCTTGGGCCAGTGCTCCCACTCCTCCCTTCTGTGTGAAGTGGACGTATAGATCGAGCGGCGCATCTGGGTTCCACCTGGCAAGCGTGCCAGTAGACATCTGGTGCTCGATGAAGTCGAGGGAGCTCGCTGCTTGCGGCGTCAGCTCCTTGGGGTCCCAGGGGTGCTTTCCTTTCAGGAGGTCATATAAGGGGTCCATGACCTCGGGGGGAATCAGGATGATGTTGCGGAGCCACTGCAGAGATCCCACAAGGCGCTGCATGTCCTGGAGCGTCTTGATGTCTCGTCAGACCTTCACTTTGGGGGGTGTCACGTAGGAGTTTGTGATCCCCACTCCCAGGAAGGTCACGCAGGGTCCTCTCTTGATCTTCGTGTTCGCGATCTCAAAGCCACTGGCCTGGAGAGTTTCCGTGATCGTGGTCACCAAGTGATCCACTCGGCTCGCTGATGGTGTGGCGATGAGGATGTCGTCCATGTATTGAATGATGGTCGCAGCGGGGTAGGATTGTCGGACTGGCATCAGTGCTCTGTCCACGGTGATCTGGCATATGGTCGGGCTGTCCACGAGACCTTGCGGCAACACCTTCCATTGGAAGCGGAGGTTAGGTTGCTCGCCGTTTGGGAACACGATGGAAAAGGCGAACCGTTCCTTGTCCTCAGCGTGCAGGGGTATTGAAAAGAAGCAGTCCTTGATGTCCAGCACTGCGCATGGCTGCCCCTTGGGGATGGCTGAGTTCGTGGGCAGCAGTGTCTGAACTGGACCCATGGGTTGGATTGCCCTGTTCACCTCCCTCAGGTCGTGGATGAGGCGATGACCCTCTCCGGACCTTTTGGGGATTACAAATACAGGGGTGTTCCACAGGCTGGTGGAGGGTTCTATGTGACCCTTCTGCAGCTCGCGGCTGACCAGTTCCAGCAAGGCTGCCATTCGAGGCTTTGACAGGGGCCACTGCTCGACCCATATGGGGTCTGACGATTTCCAAGTCAGTCTGATTGGCAGCGGTGGGTGTACAGCAGTGGCCCTCAGGATAAATTTGTGATCCTGACTCCTAACATAGCAAGGACATCCCTTCCTATCAAGGGTGGAGAGCTTTGTAGAATGTAGGGGTAGATTGCCACCATCTGTTCTGGTCCCTTTTTTGTGTGGAGTGTTATAGCCACCAACTGGGTGCTTTTCCATGCCCGGGATGGCCCTCCCACTCCGTTCACTGGGGGACCTCTTTACATTGCCATGCTGAGGCCAAAGCGCTTGGGGAAAAACCGAGCAGTCTGACCCCGTGTCCGCCCAGAACTGAAGCTCTATGACGTGGGGATCCTGACTGCCATAAAGGCAGCATGTCCCCCACAACATCAGGGGCTCCTTCCCTATTTTCATGGCCAAGGCCACCCAGGGGTCCCGCTCTGGGGCGTCCTCTGCTGGCCCTGTGGCACAGGCGCGGCTTGTGGCGGTGGTGGATACGAAGGTGCCACTAGTGGTGCCGGAAAACTCTGCAATTGCGTCGCTGGTGGGGGTGCGAAGCTGGCTGCCTCCGTGGGGGCATGGGGTATGAGGGCCTCCCGCCCCACTGGGGGTTGACATAAATGGGCCGCTTCACATTCGTAGCGGGAGGAGGCTGAGTGCGGCCTGTGTGCCCCCTCCCCTTCCCGTTTCCCTGAGGCCGGGACCTGCAGTCCTTAGCGAAGTGCCCCTTCTTCCCACAGCTCCAGCAGGGCCCTCTTAGGCGTGCTTGAGGTGGGGGCACCGCCGCGGACTGCCGTGCCGGCTGGGGACAGCTCACTGCAATGTGGCCTGCCTGACCACATTTGAAGCATGCCATTGCACTGGTTAGGGTGCAAACGGCTGCTTGAATGGGTGTCAGGTGCTCCTCTCTTACGACGTGCCTGATCATGTCGGCTAGGCTGGCTCCGGCTGGCAGGGAGCGCAGGATGTCCTTGGTGACGGAGTTGCATTGCTGGCGCAAGCAGTCCGCCACCACGGGGCCCTTTGCCTCCGCAGGCAGGGTGGAGGAGTCTACTGCTGCCTGCAGGCGGTCTACGAACTGCGTGAAGCTTTCGCTCTCTGCCTGTCTTATGGTGGACCACGGCGATGGCTTGGCCACAACCAGAGAGGCAGCCCGAATAGCCTCCCTAGCGGCTCGAGTGGTGACCCTAATTTCCTCGGCCCGCATCTGTGCGGCTTGTTGCTGAGGTGTAACCATCTCGTCATGTTTTCCCAGCAGCCTGGATAGGCTCGACCCGTGCAGTGGCTGCCCCGCCCCAGAAGCCTGGGCTAGCGCTTTTGTACAATTATCTTCCCATTCCTGCTTAAACACGATCATTCCCGCACCGCCGAGTATCATGCGACCTATTTGTTTGATATCAAAGGGGAGCAAGTCGTCATTGCCAAAAAGGCCGTCCACAAGGGTGGAGACCATTGCTGAGTTGATCCCTTTCTCTGAGATCGCTTTGACAATTGCCTGTATGTCTTTGGGGTTTACCGGATTATATATCCTTTGTTGGTTCCCCTCTGGTCCGGTGATTCTCACCGGGAAGGCTTGGACCGCGGCTGAAGGGGTCCATTCAGCACAGGCTATTTTTATTTTTCCCCAGTCGGTAAACTGGGCTGGTTCGCATTGTGATTGCCTTTCGATGTGGCTTAAGGCTTTATTCGTTTTTGTTTTAAACTGCGTTAGCTCCGCTCTTTCCATTTCTGAGTCCCAGTCGGCTTCCGTCAGCTCTCCCAAGCTGGTGGAGCTGCTGTTGCTGGACTCAGAGCTGGAAGTCTAATGCCAGCGCACTTCCGGGCTTCGGTGCCTTTTCGTGCGGCTCCAGCCCCGTCCCTCCCTTTGGGGTTGGTGCCGCTCCCGCCCCCTGGGCTTGCCCTGTCGCCCGCAGGGGGAGGTCTCTCCCTTAAATGGTAGCAGCATTGAGCGCAGCTCCCGATTGGGCGTGCGCTCTCTGCCGCTCTCCTCCTCCTCTTTTCCCCGCGGATGCGCATTAGCAAGAACCCGCGACTCCGGGCTCTTCCTGCCGAGAGCCTCCGCGCCCCACCCATCCCCTCGGTCGCCGGCGCCATGTTCGGCTGGGTATGGCGGCGGCGCTGCCCGCGCCTCCTTCCGAGCCGAGTTTTCTGCGTCTCTGGCTTCCCTCGCCAGTTCCTCCCAAAAGGACTGCGCGCGCTGCTGCGCCCACGGCACTGAATCGCTGATTGGCGGTGAAGGGACGGATGGAGAACCCGCGGGTTTTTCGGGAGGTTCCGCGGGGGGAGTTGGACTCTGGCTCGGGGAGGGGGGGAACACGCCCGGCCCCCCCGGATCCCCGCTCCCGGGCAGACCACTTTCAGGGGCGGTTTGCGTTGCCGCTCCTACCCCCAGCTTGGGTGTAGCTAATAAACATGTGCGTGTGGCACTCCATGCTTCCTGTTCCTCTAGTGCCTTGCGCAGGGCCCGCTCGACCTTTCCCCACGCCTTGAGGCTTTTGCCGCTGCCTGAGGATTTAGTATCCTCGGCCAGCGCGGCCGTGCATTTCTCCCACACCTCCGGGTGTAATATTTCCACAGGATGTTCAATCGCCCCAAGTTCTAAGAGTCTCGCAATAGCGAGATAAAAACCCTTGAGCCTGCACTTAATTCCCCACTGCTTATAAACTGAACTCACGACCTTCGCGATGGCTTCCATGTCAATCGCTGGTCCGGGGACGTCTCCCCCGCCGAGAGTCGGTCCCGCCGCTCCGGCCGCTGCTCTTGTCCAGGCGATACCCGCTACCCGAGAGAGTTTCTCTTTCCCAGGTCTCGGCACCACTTTGTTGCCTTCTGCTGAGAAGGCGGGCGACCTGGTTTCAAGACACAGCACGGCGACCCGGCCTCCCCCGGGTCACTCGGGCCACAGACATGCACAGACACCAATGTGGTGGATGGTCAAATGGCATTTATTATCTCATCTCGTGAGGTTAAATAGTCAAGGGGGTCTTACTACGTTAAAGGGGGATGGTGGGTCTGGCTAGGGTTAGTAAGGAGTGGAAAACTACTGGAGTTAGGAGGGGCTGCATGCTTCAGGGGTGATTGATTACCTATAGCAGGATGAGGGGGGAAGGGTCTTGCTTTCCGTCACATCCCGAAGTCTTCCGTTCGCCTGTCCCTATCTACCACAAAAGTGCCCCTGAAAGCACAGAAGTTTAAAGAACTAAGTTCCAGGATGGAGTTGGTACCCCTCCTCAGTTGTTTTTCAACTTTATAAAACAAAAAATGGGGAGATGTGGTAGTCTGTTATTTTACAGTTTGTTCTTCTGTAGTAGTTTTTAATATTCCTTGTTATAAGTTTGTAGTGGTTCAGTCTCTGTACTCCATTTGGCTTCCCTAATGGTTCAGTCCTGAGTTGTTTACCACAGTTTTCCCCGCCAAAATGTATCTCAATCCACATGTCAATCCACCTGTATACCTCCCTTGTTCCCTTGTCTTACCCCTGTCTCTCAAAGATAGCACACTCCTTTGGTTCTGGAGTGTTCCCTGTCTTTCATCCCTTCCTCGAAGCAGAATTGGATTATAAGGTTTGCTCCCTCCCCATGTTGGCTTCTACTGGGGAGCCCTTACCCTGCACCCCTCCCCTAATGGCTTCCTATTGGTCAAAGGTTATGTCCTCCCTGTGTTCCCCCTATCCTTTAAAAGTAGCCCCTTCAGGTTCAGATTTGTCACTTGCTCTGCCCCCACTTCGAGATTAAATCTTTGGAGACTCAGACAAGTGTCCTTCCCTTATTCCTTTGCCTCAGTTTCCTCGTGCTCTGTGCCTCTGCTGTGCTACGCATGCTGCAGCAATTACCACTGAAACATAAACTTCAAGGGATTTAGAGATTTTAGAGGAGCTAAGATTTTAGTTAGAGATAAGCCTTACTAGAGTTAATTAAAATAAAAGGACTCTGTAAGTAGGCCTTGATGAAGTTAAGAGTTAGTAGTTAACTAATAATTGATTGCTTGTCAACACAATGTTTAATTAGCTGGGTTTATAATGAAGAATATAGAAACTGACAAATAGCTCTTAGGAACATAAGACAATTGTGGGCCTCCTCTGTTCTGAAACCAATTGGAGACAAGGAATGGGAGTTCTACCAAGGTTCATTTATCATATTGGCATTGAAAAGGTAGAAAGGTCAGAATGAGGAAGACTTCATTTACTTCCTCATTTTGGGACCCCTCCCCATGAAAGGGACCACTGACCCATTTCAAGGAACAAGCTACACATGCTTAATAGCTTTTGAAATGATTAGCATACGAAGCAAGGAATGGGATGTACCAAAATGATGAATATGTATTTGTATTTTGGGTATTCAATTCTTGTGTGGATAAAAGGACTCTGTAATCATTTGAAAGGGGTGGTGTGTATTTGGGAGCTATCCCGCATGCTGCCCGGCGTCACAATGAACATACACTTTCTAACTTTAAACTGTTTGAGAGTTTTTGTCCATCACAGTTGGATATCGGTACTAGATCAATATCCATATTTCTTTAATAAATCACCACCACCTGCAACAGTCTCGGCAGAGACTCAGGGGTGGCCACTCGTGTGTCTGCCCGCTGGCCACAAGCGGGACAGCTAGTCAGCAAACCTCCATCCCCTGGCCGCTGAGAGCCAGACGCACTCCAAGGCAACATACTGTGCCAAATTTTACTTTAGACGTCCAAAGAACAATTGGCCAGAAATTGACCAGTCAAAAAACACATACAGAAAAGACATATCACCCATTAACAAAGCCTATAATCATCTGGATTGGTGTAATTACACTGCTCGGGTGATCTCTGTATCCTCTCTCCACCCCAAAGAATTACCCAAGGGAACGTTTCTCATCTGTGATGACAGAGTATGGGCTGGGATCCCCTTGCGTCTCCAGGGAGGTCCCTGTGGCCTTGGAAAACTTTCTACCCTCTCTCCAAATATCACCTTGTTACATAACTGGAAAAAAGAAAGCTAATTAAAACACCACAAAAGATCCTAGATGGAATTTGATGAAAATTGCGATCCCAAATTATACGATTGGAACAAACCAAAAAAGATTGCTGTCTCCCTATTCCTACCATGGGTAGCTGCAGCTAAAGCCCTTGGTGAAATAACTCACCTAGGGTGCTGGCTCAGTAAGCAAGCCAATGCTACATCTGCCGCCCTGAGCGATCTTTTAAAGGAAGAAGAAACCACGAGACATGCGTCACTTCAAAATCGAGCAGCAATTGACTTCCAGCTGCTAGCCCACGGACATGGCTGCGAAGACTTTGAAGGGGTGTGTTGCTTCAATCTCTCTTCACGCTCAGAATCCATCCATGCAAACATCCAGAAACTTGAGGAACTAGTGAAGGACTTAAAAGTAGAAAACAACCCAGACTGGGTCAATGATCTTTGCAGTCAATGGAGATTAACAGGATGGGTTGCATCTTTGGTTAAGGGAATTTTGTGGATTTTCATTGTAATTGTCATTGTATTAGCTATGTTTTCATGCCTTGTCCATCGTTTTAAAAGAACTATTGGGAATGCCTTTTTACTAAATACAGAAAGTAGAGTTGCAGCAGCCAGAAGCCTTGCAAGGCCTCCCTGGCGGTTACTTGCCTAAGATAAGAAATGCACAGTCATGATGACGGGACCAAAGTACCCCTCTTCCACCTTTGGACCCTCGTTATCTCTCTGTAAGGCTATAGGTCATACTCGCCTCGACCCTTACTATTGGACCATTTCCTAAAACCCCTGTACCCTATATAAACCCCCATTTCTGCCCAGTTCGGCAGAAGAACTGTCACTGAAACCCTTCGCAGAAGCTGCCAATAAAGACACCACTGTGGAACCTCATACAGCCTTCTCCTCTCTCTCCCTGCATCTGCCTGGGGCAACTTAGCAAACAAAGAGCTGAAATCACTGAAGAGCTGAATTCACCAAAGAGCTGATCTCACTTAAGAGCTGAGCTGCTTGCTAAGATTGCCTGCAGCTGGGAGCTTGCCTGAGGGACCTGGACAGGTTGTGCTTATCAGCCCAGTGCTATCCGGGACACCTACGGCAGCCATGGTTGGATAGACCCCGGGAACCCCAGGCTGTAATATAGCATATAATACTATTTGTTTTGACATGATACACAATGTAAATCTAAACCAGTAGTGCATAAAGGGACATATTTTCAGATTGTTATTGAAAGGAATGAATTTCACTCAATTTACTCTAAAATGGTACCCCAAGGGTTGGAGATTATTTCCCACTCCGAGACAAAATATATGTACTCTGACAAAAAAAATGAACTTTACTGATTAAATCTCCAGTAAGCTATTTCATCTAGTCTCTCATTTACAAGTGAAAAGGCAAAGCAATCTCTTACCACAAATAAAATGAGGCCTGTGTTTCTTCCCACCCCCTTTGGTGCTATTTTGTGGCATGCATCCCTGTATTCCAACTGCATAGCAACAATGCATTTCAAGGACAACCAAGAGACAGTGGGTTCCATAGCCACCAAACTCAGGAATTATGAGAGCATGGTCCATGGCCTGATGCAGACTCATGTCCCTGCTGTGGTTCAGAGTCTCAAAGAGGAGATGAGGAAGGAGATAAGGAAGAACAGTTTCCATGTGGCACCAGTGCAAAGCAGAGGTCTCAATGTCAGAGCCTGACATCCCCCAGATAGGGAGAGGGGGTACACCCCACGAGCTGACCTATGGCTCTTCCTGTGTGACCATGGGGAAGATATGAGAAGGTGGGATGGAAAACCTACTTCTGTCCTGGCAGCATGGGTGAGTAAACTCAAGGAGGAATCTACTAACAGAGGGAGTTCCACCGAACTGAATGTAGTCTCAGCTTCCTGTGACCAAGATGCTAGGTATAACAGAAGGGAGGATGATGTCTGATCCCCCTGAAGGAACCTTCAGAATGTACACCCCAAGAGGGAACTGTAGCCAGGACTAGAGGGGCCCTGGCTTTAGCCAGGTAGAGCCATGGGTGAATTGTGTCTTTTGGACAGTGTGGAGCCAATGGCCTGGCACATCAGAGCCACAGAAATTCGAGGCTTTGGTCTATACTGGTGCACAGTGTACTTTAATACCAATGGGACGTGTTGGGGCAGAATCCGTTTCTATTGCTGGGGTGACAGGGGGATCACAGCAGTTGACCCTGTTGGAAGCTGAGGTGAACTTGACTGGGAAGGAATGGAAGAAACACCCTATTGTGGCTGATCCAGAGGCCTTGTGTATTCTTGGCATAGATTTCCTCTGGAGTGGTTATTTCAGAGACCCAAAAGGACTCAGGTGGGTTTTTGGGATAGCTGCTGTGGAGGCAGAGGGCATTAGGCAATTGAACACCTTGCCTGGACTGTCCAAAAATCCTTCTGTAGTAGGACTCCTGAGGGGGGAAGAACAACGAGTACCGACTGCCACCTCAGCAGTGCATCACCGGTAGTATTGAATGAATCGAGGTGTCATGATCCTCATCCACAAGATGATCTGTGAACTGGAGAGACAAGGGGTGGTCAGCAAGGCCCACTGACTCTTCAACAGCCCCATTTGGCCTGTGCAGAAGTCTGAAGGGGAATGGAGATTGACAGCAGACTATAGTGGCTTGAATGAAATTACCCCACTGCTGAGCGCTGCTGTGCCGGACATGCTGGAGCTTCAGTATGAACTGTAGTCCAAAGCAGCAAAGTGGTATGCCACTACTGACATTGCAAATGCATTTTCTCCATTCCTCTGGCAGCAGAGTTCCGGCTACAGTTTGCCTTCACCTGGACGGGCATGCAGTATACTTGCAATCTACTGCCCCAGGGGTGGAAGCACAGCCCTGTTGCCCTGTTCTTTTGAGAGTTTTAAAGTTCTTCTAAAAGTTTCCTATGCCTTCTGATGTTTACATATTTCAACTGGAGTTTTGTCACACTGTTCATATAAACAATGATTGTTTTACATTCTTCTTTGTGGGAGGAGAGAATTGATGGACTGTTGGTTTGACCAGTGTGGTTGGAGAGGTGGCAATTTCACCCTCCAATCCACTGTCACTTTTGGAATTCTATATATTGCAGAGTCAGAAAATAAGCTTCCTCTTTTCCCCCCTCTTTTGATCTATCGTGAATGTGTGAGTTATTTCGTGTCATAGTGTGACACATCCCCACCATTTACCATGGACTGATGCAGACTGCACTGGAAAAAGGAGAAGGTCCCAAGCATTTGCAGTACATCGGTGACATCATTTTGTGGAGGAACATGGCAGCAGAAGTATTTGAGAAAGGAGGGTAAATTGTCCAGATTCTCCTGGAAGCCAGCCTTGCCATCAAAAAGATCCAGTTCCTTGGAGTGAAGTGGCAAGACAGATGTTGTCAGATATCCACCAAGGTCATCAATAAGATCACAGCTATGTCCCCACTGACCAGCAAGAAGGAAACGCAAGCTTTCCTAGGCACCATATGTTTTTGGAGGATGCACATTCCTGGGTACAGTCAGATTGTGAGCCCTCTTTACCTGGTAACCTGCAAGAAGAATGATTTCCACTGGGGCAGTGAACAGCAACAAGCTTTTGCCCAGATCAAGCAGGAGATTGCTCATGCAATAGTCCTTGGCCCAGTCAGGACAGGACCAGAGGTGAAGAACGTGCTCTACTCTGCAGTCGGAAGCAATGGTCCTTCCTGGACCCTTTGGCAAAAGGTGCCTGGTGGGACTCGAGATCAACCACTAGGATTTTGGAGTTGAAGTTACAGAGGGTCTGAAGTCAACTACACCCCAACAGAGAAGGAAATCTTGGCAGCCTATGAAGGAGTTCAAGCCACCTCAGAGGTGATTGGCACAGAGGCACAACTTCTCCTGGCACCCCAACTACCAGTGCTGGGGTGGCTGTTCAAAGGAAAGGTTCCCTCTACCCCCCACACCACCAGTGCTACATAGAGTGTAGCATCCCATGAACTCTCTGGTTTCAGTCAATTCCCAAGTTCTCTTCCTTGGCGATGGCAGTGACTAACTACCATAGAGTAGTCCTCCTGGGGGGAAAAGACAGACTCCCCCATGGACTTCCCCTGGTTTCTCCTTTCCCTGTTCCCTCATTGGTTGGATATCCCTCGTGGCTGCGCCCTTTCCCCTGGAGACCAATCCCCCCTGCCCTGCCCTCATCTCCGCCCCCCACCCCTTCCCCTTCTTAAGCTGCCTGCACCACATGGTGGTCCTCTTTCTCGCTGGGTTCCCTTCAGTTTCATGTGATTTATCTTGCTGGAATAAAACCTTGAAAAAGAGCCTTTCTTACCTCTCTCGCTGAGCCAGCAGTGGTGAGCGTTGTGTGGGGATCTGACTGCGTTGCCTGAATGTTTACCCAACCTGCTTTTCTACAGAGGTTTGTTGGGAACAGATATTAGGCAGCAGCACCCACCATCCATCCCCCGCATTTTTAATAGAGTGAGTGGATTGCCCAGATTACATAGTACATCTGTGTTATGAATGGATGTGGGAGTTTAGATAAGTCCCTGCCTTTTGCCCAGGCCTCTGGCATCAGGCAGTAGCTTTATTGAGGTGGCCAGCACCCCAAAATCCACTCTCATTCACAAGTTCTTTAATAATGACTGATTTGGTCTGTTATAGAGTTAATGATTTACTTAATAGACATAAAACTAACAGATATAAGACTTAAACCAAACTAATACTACACAGGAATAAAGACAAAAAAGAAACTACTAGTAGGTATATACAGCACAAGGTTAAAGGTACCTATTGATGTTACAGTTAGCGAAGAAACAATATAACAGGATTTAATGTATGTTACCATCCAATTGTTGGTGGGGCACACATTGAGATCCTTTCCCTCAATCCTTAGGGAAGTAACCACAGAATCCGCATCCAAACTCCGGGAGAGGTCTCCCACACTTTCAGGATGTGTGTGTAGAAGGCTTCTGCCTCTGTGATAATTGTTTGCGCTTTTATAGTTTGTAAAACAGTGTCTCTCAGTCAAGGATATTTCTTTTATTTCTTCCCATATTTGCTCTCCAGACTAAGATGTCCCAGACTGAGAAGCAAGATGTTTTCTATTGCCATCTGTATGGCAGTTGTCTTCTGTTAAGTGGGCAGTTTTCCTTATCTCTTCCACAACCAATCCTCTCTCAGGGGAGACATCTGCTGATAGTGGGCTATTGAATGTCACTGCATGACTGATAAGAACTATAACATCCCATTGTGAGATGCTCCGCCCATTTCTACCTGGATATAATCTTGAGTTTCTGGAACACCAGCACGGCTTTTTCTGCACTGGATTTCCCAGAGGAACAGCTGCCTCTTCCACTGCATCTTCAGAGGAAGACTACACCCTTTTCTACAGAATCACTGCTCCAACAGAACCACACCTGACACTCCAGGAGGACTGCAGCCATAATTCCCAATTGGACTGCTGCCAACACCCTGACTAACAGGGTGTCAGGTTGTATTCTGACTCTGTCAGTGTTGTTTTGGTTCACTGCATTGTTTATTTTATCTTTTTATTTTCTTCCCTAATAGAGAACTGTTATTCCTGCTCCCACATTTTTGCCTGAGAGCCCTCCCTTAATTTCAAATTTATAACAATTTGGAGGGAAGGGGTCTACATTTTTCCATTTCAGGGGAGGCTCCTGCCTTCCTTAGCAGACACCTGTCTTTCCAAACCTAGACAGATGTTGATTCTTAGCTGAGGCCTTAGCTCTTTTGGTGCCAGAGATGACCCCTTGCTGGGCCTTTCAGCCTGGGTTATCTCTTTATGCACTAACTATCGGGGGGGGGGGGGCTTGTAAGACGTCCTGCCACAGCCTGTACTGGAAACATTAATCACCCTGGGATCTTGGAGATAATTACAAATTAGCCTAAAGGTGAGAACTTTGGTCTGACTGATGAAGAGGACCAGGAACAGGTGACCTGTGCTGAGGAAGCTCCACTGTACAACCAACTGCCAAAAGAAGAAACATAATACGCTTTTTTCACTGACAGTTCCTGTTGCACTGTAGGGCCGAACCGAAAATGGAAGCAGCCATATGGAGCCCCATGTAACAAGTTGAAGAAGTTACTGAAGGAGAAGGTGAATTGAGCCATCTTGCTGAACTCAAAGCTGTCCAGTTGGCCCTGGACATTGCTGAACAAGAGGAATGGCCAAAGCTCTGTTGTTGTTATTGTCTGTCTTGTTTATATATATATATATATATATATATATATTCTAGTAAAGAACTGTTATTCCTTTTCCCATATCCTTGTCTCAAAGTCACGTAATTTCTAAGTTATAATAATTTGGAGGGAGTGGGTAATTTTTTCTATTCAAGGAAGGTTCCTGCCTTCTGTGGCAGACACCTGTCTTTTAAACCGGGACAACCAACCAAAGCGGAAGTTGCTTAATTCACAATATACTGCAACTCATGAGGCTCAGGTCCCATGATGTGCTCTCTTCCAAAGGGTGTTCCCATTGGAACAAGTTAGATAGCCTCAAGTAGGACCTTGAGCCCTCCACCATCTCCAGTCACATCTTTCTCATCCACCCATGGCTCCCTGTGCTATGTACAGCCATTACCCTTCCTGTTTTCCCTCCCTGTAGCTCATTCTCATCTTCTTGCCCTCCCAGATCCCATTCCTTCTCAGATCTTTCTTTTATCAGCTTCTACTTCCCCCATCCACAGTTTATCATCATAGAATGCTAGAATGGTTTGGGTTGGAAGGGACCTTAAAGATCATCTAGCTCCAACCCCCTGCCATGGGCAGGGACACCTTCCACTAGAGCAAGTTGCTCAAAGCCACATCCAACATGGCCTTGAACACTTCCAGGGATAGGGCAGCCATAGCTCCTCTGGGCAACCTGTGCTGGTGCCTCACCACCTCACAGTAAATATTTTCCTAATATAGAATCTAACCTTGCCTCTCTCAGTTTGAAGTCATTCATCCTTGTCCTATTTTGCCCATTCCAGTCTCTCATCAAGAAGTCTGACTTCACCTTCTCCAAAATTTTATCCCTCTGTTTCTCTCGTCTCTTTTCTCTTTTTTTTGCTCAGCAAATCCCAAATCTTACCTGTTTTTTGTTTAATTCATCTCTCTCACACCAATTGCACCCACTTCATGTTCCTTGAGCAGCCAGCCACAGCCTCTCCAGTTTCTCCTAATCATTGTCACATATGGGGTCATGTTCCTACACACTTTACTCAGACATGTAGTTGTGGCGCTTGGGGACATGGTTTAGTAGCGGGCTTAAAGGTTGGACTTGATGATCTTAGAGGTACTTTTCCAACCTAAATGATTCTTTGTGGCTTCAAACTTTGTCAAACAGAAACATCACTGGGAGCACAGTCCCATCCCACAGAAGCTGGAAGCAGCACTTACAAAGCTTCATCTTGTCCCTACATGTCTCCGCTGATAGGGGATCCCTGGGCAGAGGAGGTTGCATACAGGTCAGCTGGCTCTGGGACCAGCAAAATGACAATATTCGATCACTATGGACATCAGGCCATCTCAAGCTACATATCTACTGTGCAGATGGAAACAGCCTGCTCCCCTTCTCGCGGAGATTTATAATTTGGTCAAATCAACAGCAGAGCCCAAGCACAAAAGGCTAACTGACAAATTTCAAATTTGTAATGCAAAACAAGAAGTTTACAGAGCTTGTTAAAGAACACATCAACAGTTGTAAGCATGGACAAAGACATGTTCCTGCCCTGGTCTCACTCTAAAAATGGGCAATGGTTCTCCCTGAAACTTTAAAAACACCAGCCTTGGAAAATGACACCCACTGAGACAACTATGCCTTGGAATAGTTCACTACTCTTAAAAAAAAAAAAAAACAAAAAACAAAAAAACCCAAACAAAATCCAACAAAATTTAAAGTTAAAAAATTACATACCAGTCCCTGTCACTTCTCCTCTCCTACATAGTGAAGAACACAACCATAGCTGGTAGGCAATGAAATGCTTATTTAAAAAAACAGTGACAGCAAGTACCACCATGCCTCACATGGCTTTGGGTTTCAGAAGCATGAAACATGAAAATATCTTGGATTTCAAAATCATCTATCTTGAATCAGTGTCTTAATTTGAATTATCTCATTGGTTTGCAGATGATATTAAAAAGGGATAAAAGGCAAAGTTCAGACCTGGGGTGGTCTTGCAATAATATATTTTTTTTTATGTTTTGTTTCATTACTCTTTTAACACCAGGCTCCTGGACACCTACAACTCAGGGTGCCAGAAGTGCAGATGCAAAGAACAGGAACTCTTGTTCTATATGTACCAAACACTGAGATTCTTACTTTCCCATAACTTTTCTTTTGAGATATTTCTTAACCTAATAAAAATAATAGCAACAGAGTAAATGAGTAAATGCAAGAATTACCTAAATAGATTTTTGTGGATTTTTGAGTTCTTTACCAGTTGGTATTACCATCAGACTGATAAAGCCGTGCTTACAAAAATTAAACTTAAAAATCAATAAATAAATGTAAGTTAAATACCACAAAGGAAAATAGTCCATAAATGGATTGTACAGTCATGCTTCTTATAAGAACAGTACACAGGATACACTGCAGTGGAGAGAAACACAGGTTGTTCTAAAATACATCAAATCTGTTTTTCTTTATACTTCACTCAAGTGATGTGAAACAAAAATAATTCTGCTCTAATTGCTAAGATTTTATATATATTTGCAGTGAATAAGAATTTAACTGATGCTAGATGCTCATATTTTATAGAAATATTTATACAGCTTTCCTGACTCCCTTAATTTTGCTGCCCTATAATACCCTCTCTCAGTCTTTAGGAAATGTAGAGTTAATATTTAAGAAAATATGAGACTAATTTTTTACTTTATACCATAGGTTTTGAATAGTACCTAGCTCATTCGTACCTAGAAACATCCATTTAAATAATTCAAAAAGATGAGTGAGGAGATTTATCAGTATGATTTTGAAGCCTTTTTCTTCCATGAAAGGCTACCTATACTTATTCCCCATCATGGAATCTATAGGAACCCACTACTCATATATCCATCCTACAGTTCACAAGCTAAGATGTGATGCTCACATTTGTATTTTGAACAGTAAAGTTCAGGAATGGCATAGATGACATAGATCAAGACGGTAACTTAATTTTTTTAAGTATATGTTTTTTTTCTAAAAATAAGGAATCCCTTCTATAAGTGTGATAAAAATATTACAGTGTTGGCTTTTGCAATTGAGTGAATACTATGTATTTTATAATGTTGACTTTTGTAAGAGAAGTTTTGCTAAAGTTTAGAGTTATTTTAATGCGAATGTTGTGTTGTGATACCAGTGTTGGTGAAGAGTTGCAATGTTAACATTTAACCAATGAAGGAATCAAAACCTGTTGAATGTATTGAAACATTGCCTTGTCTCCATGACCCTAGGAGATTTCGAGCAAGAGGCGTGGCCCACCAATTTCGGCAGCTCATTCAGCTTCTTCTGGTGTCATTGGTGATTGCAGGCTGACACCCTGTAGACAAGACGGGACTCATAAAGCAAAACAAAGGGGGAAGGATAAAGGCTCCCTAAGAAGCCACGGTAACTGGCCCACAATTCTTGTGCATGAAGACCCAGACAGGAAAAGGGACTGTAAGTACTGTGTGGGGGGCAGTGTACAGGAGATTAACTGGTGTATGTGTGAGACATGGACTGGACAGTCCAGATTTGCCAAGCAAGCTCAGTCTTTCTAGCTGCACTTCCGTATCTCCGTGAGGAGACTGGCTGGCGAAGAGACCAAGTGAAAGGCAAAGACTGAATGATCCCCTGGGTTATCTGGGACAAGGCCCCAGGGAGGGGTTGGACCCCTAATATAGAGACAGGAGAGGAAGCAATTTCCTCGGGGTCCGGGTGTCGAGGTGACCCCGAGAGTGTAAAAGTCCTTGTTTCCCAGCCCGCACAGCCAAAGAAGAAATCTGAATGCATAGGGTCGGCTTCTCAAGGTTGTTTATTTTCTCTTATCTATAACATTCTTTCTCTGACCTGCTGAGCTTTGTCTAGCAAGTCGTCCATGGTGTTCTGTCTGCCCTTCAGGGCGGTGTTTACATTTTATACTAAAAACTACATGTACTATGTTTACAATAATGTGCCAATATCTATCATTTATGTTAGACAGTTTGTCTCTACCTTAAACCAATAGAAAAGTGTCACCATCACAGCAAAACGTGGAGGGCAAGAAGAAGGAGAAGAAGGTCAGGACACGCCCAAATCCCTCCATCTTGTCCCCTTGAACCCCATTCTAAAAGGCCCCAAAATTCTACTTTTTCACCCTGTGTTAATTCAACTACCACACTACTCAAACCCTTGTGGCTTGTAATTCCTCATACAAAGTTGGCAGTTTTTTCCACGGGCTAAAATCGAAGCCACAGGTGTTTTTGACTTCATGCCAAGGTCTCCGAGCCCCCTGCCAGGGTCTCGAGACAGCCAGGGCAGTCAGAGGGATGTCCTGGGTTCCAACAGTCCACTAGGAAATAGGGGATAGGAGTAAGGGTCCCCAGTTTCAAAAAGGTTGCCAGATTGAGGGTTGGGGTTCATGAAGGCTAGGAAAATTCCTCCAGACGGGATGTGTGGAATTGAAGGCTAAGAAAATTCCTATGGACAAGAAGTGTGGATTTGAAGGTTAGGAAAACATCCTAAGGATCCTATATCCAAGAGCATCTGGAGTTGGTCAATAATAGTTGAGATTTTGATCATATGCCCCAAATTAGAGCATTTTTTTATTTGATAAGTAATACCTGCTGGTGAAGGTTAATAAGTGATTTGAAATTAAAGGCACCTTATTGTTGTGTTGTTATTCTGTTATTATAGTGGAATGAGTGGGAGAGAGTGAAGCATGCCGTGGACACAGGGTGAGTGCAGGGCAGGTGCGGGACTCTGTCTGCATTTTGTGGCCTGGCGATGGGAACGGCTAGAAAGGGGCAGAGGGAGTGACTGTGAGTGAATGAGTGTAGGTTATGTCAGTTGCTGGTCTGAAGTTCAGCCTTGTTGTCTAGAGGGAGATGAACTGTGTTTCTGGAGAAGAGACATTTTCTGTGCTTAGTGTGAAAAACAACTGTGGGTAGTGGGGTGTGTCCAAGCTGTTGGAACAGTGAACTATAACGAAGTGAAAGAGAAGTGGCAAGACACGAAGCGACAGGCAGGGTAGCAGCGGGGACGCAGAAGTAAGGAGGTAGCAGGGAGCTGCTAGGGGGCGGGACGCAAAGTGAAAGAGAAGTGGTAAGATGGAAAGGGGAAGAATAGAGTGCCAAAAGATCCCCGAAGAAGGGCTCGACTGCCAGGCGAGAGGGCAGTTGTAGCAGAAGAAGATCTCAAATAAAAAGGAGGGATTTAATTGCTGAACAAGAGGGCAGAGGAAGAAGAGGAAGCAGAAGGTAGCCTCGGGTTCGTAACATGGGACAGAGGAGTAGTAGAGAAAAGTCCAAGAAGAAGAGTAAAAAGGTACCTATGAATATACTCCCAGACAGCCCCTTAGGACTAAAATTATCCCAATGGAACTATAACCCTGATACAAGGGAGAAAGATAAAGTGAAAATTATACAGTACTGTATGATGGAGTGGACAAAAGAGGAAATATGACCTGACCATATATATTGGCCTAAGTATGAGTCGTTTGAAGGTTGGATTTGCCAAGCCCTACAAATATATGTGAATGCCAAAGAACCTTTCAGTCAGTAGGAAAGTGACTATGCTGCCTGCTAGAAAGGGGAGATTTTTCCCCCAGGGGCCAAAACTTTTAAAGTATCTGAGAAAAAGGAATTGAACCCTTTCGACTATTTACCCCCACCATTCCCCATTGCCCCAGGTGCACTGGCACCTCCAGAAACACCAGCATCCCCCATTGCCTCAGGTGCACCGATACCTCTGCAAGTACCAGCGCCCCCAGAGAGGGTAATACCTTTAGATGGACCTAGCCAGAACACCAAGAGTAGAGCAATATCAAGGTGCAAGAATGAGAATCACCAGGTTGGCGTATATCCCCTTAGAGAAGTACCAATAAGAGGGGTGCAAGGGGGGGTAGGGTTTGTAAATGTCCCTCTCAACTCTTCCGAAGTGCAAGCTTTCAATAAACCCAGCTCAATTTTTATAGAGAGAATCAAAGAGTGACTTAACACATAATTGCTTAGAAGTTATACAGTACCAAACTAAAGTTTGAGAAGATCTAGCAGAATAGGCCCTCTCAGAAAGGGAAAGAATATATGTTGATGGTTCATCTAGATGCTTACAGGGAAAAAGAATATCAAGATATACTTTAGTTGATGGGAAAAATATGCAAACCATTGAAAAAGAGAAATTACCTTCAATTTGGTCTGCTCAATCTTCTGAATTATATGCTCTAAAGAGAGCATTGGAATATTTAGCACATAAGAAAAGAGCCATATACACTGATTGTGGATGCTGTGAACTGGTCAGAGAAGAAAGTCAGATAAACTTTCCCAGGCCTTGCTCTGTGAAGTTTTGGGAAATTTCAGAGAAGGAATTAAAACAATTCTTAATCTTTGCAGCTGGTGTTGTTTTCTCCTAAGAATGTTTACAAAAGGGTGGTATGTCTAATTAGCCAATGGTGTGAGGGATATTGATTGAGGACCAATCAGGTCCACCTGTATCGTAATGGTCTATAAAAGTGTGTGGATTTTAATAAACTCGGATTATTAGCCTTCTGAGACCTATGAGTCTGTGTGTTGCCTTATTTATCCATCCTCAATACAATAGTGACAATTGATTTGAAATATGCCTGTTGGAGGTTTAAGTTCCCTTTGTTCCTTCTTACCGATAGAATTTTTCCCATAAATTGCTAAGAAACACTAACTACTAAGTACTTAAGCAAACAAAGAAGTGGCCAAGTTCAGGCATCTGGTTGCACTTCTCTCATCTGGGGGTTTCTCTCCGAAGGGCAGAGATACTGTGAGAATTGGGCAGGTAAAGGGGCAGAGGCAGCTGCTAGTCTGACTCTCTTGCTTGTCTTTGGAGAAGGACGTTCAGAGCTGTTATAAATAGAGGCGAATAATTTGTTCAGCCTTTCAAGAGTCAATCAGAAATTTATTGATTACAGCAAGCGATGGCAAGCAAACAGCGCTGTGTGTAGCCGGGGAGTCCCCGCTCTGCAGACGGCTCACACTGTTTCCCCCTTCCCATAGTCTTTTTATACTCTTTTTCTCCAGGGCCGTGGTATCTCTGGGTGTACTCTGCGCTTGCGCCCTCTGTTGCTAGGGGGTCGTCTTCTACTCTCTGTTGGACGTTTGAGGAAGGCTCCTCTCTTCTTCCTCGGTGAAAGTCCACGGCCCTGTAATGGTCTTTTCCATATAAGGTTATATGTTATATGCACCTAAGTTCTAATTACACAACCAGCTTAAGTAATCAACATACTAGCTAGTTTCTGTCTGGCAGTTTTCTGTTATCTACACAAGGCTTCTCCTTTCATTTTCTGTTATCTACACAAGGCTTCTCCTTTCTGTCTTGATGAACAAAGAGTCTTCTCTAACTTATCACAGAGCTGCTGTTTGGGGAAAGGAATTCCCTATGGCCACCAAAGCCCTACTCGGTCCTGCTTTCTTCTGCCGTGGGGATCTTGAGCTCACCCCTCTCTGTCCTGATGGGAGCCAGTCTGCTGTTCTCCCTCTCCCGCTGCTTCTTCAGCACTGCTCCGAACTTTCACTGCACTGTATTCCCAAACCCCCTGTCTGACGAGATGTCCTGTGGTTCCAGCCACAGCTCCGGAGCTTCTCATACGTATCATCTACCACCCCGAGATTTTTGCTCATTCCTGCCGGCCCAGCTTGCTGTTTCTGTGAGTCCTGCTGGAGCACTGGGATCGACTGCCCCAGGGTTTTGTGAAGCAAAGCCTCTCTTCCATCCCTTCCCATCTTGGCCGAGCCACCATTACCACATGCTCTCCAAACTTGCGCCACAGCGCCCCCTGCAGCTGCAGGGGAATCATCGTGCCTGCCCTGTGCACTGGGAGCCACCAGTGCCCCTGCCGTTTGTGACCATCACTGCATCAAAAGGAAAAGCGCTTGCTGCCAAAAAGACTTACTAGATTCCTAGTTCTGTTTGTTATTAATGCTGTAGTTGTTGTTTGTTTGCTTTATTATACATACTAGTAAAGAGCTGTTATTCCTATTCTCATATCTTTGCCTGAAAGCCCCCTTAATTTCAAAATTATAATAATTTGAAGGGAGGGGGGGGGGTCTACATTTTCCATTCCAAGAGAGGCACCTGCCTTCCTTAGCAGACACCTGTCTTTTAAACCAAGACAATGCCTTTGGGGTAGTACATACTTTTGGAAAAATTTGGGAAGGAAGGGGGTTACTAAATTCAAAAGGAAGAAGGCTGATTCATGAGAGACTCATTCTAGAGGTTTTGAGAAGCATTAAAATTGCCTGAAGAAATAGCTGTAGTACATGTTAAGAGACATCAAAAAAGAATGACCCCAGAAGTAAGAGGGTATGATTTGGCAGACCACGAGGCTAGAGATGCAGCTGAAAATGGGAGCAAGAAGGTTATGTTAATTTTAACTACAAGCAAAGAAGAATTGGACATTCCAAAATTTAATGAAACAGAAGAGAAAGAGTTAAGCAAGACAGGGGGAGAGGGAGATCAATCTGGAAAATGGAAACTCCCTGACAGGAGGCAATTACTTAATAAATCCCTTACTAGACAAATATTAGAAGACATACATCAAAATACTCATTGGGGTACTCAGGCTTTGTGTGATCACTTTTTAAGGAATTATGGGTGCATTGAGATCTTTGGATTAGCAAAGCAAGTAACTGAGAGACATATAACTTGCCAAATGGTAAATAAAAAGGTTATTAAAAAAACAACACCAGAAGGTTCTGAATTAGCTCTGCAACCATTTCTATGCATCCAAGTGGACTTTACTGAACTTCCCCAAGTGCAGAGATTTAAGTTTTTATTGATAATAATGGACCATTTAACTCATTGGGTGGAGGCTGTTCCAGCTGTTAGAGCTACAGCTAATGTGGTATGTAAAACTCTTTGGGAACAAATTATTCCCAAGTATGGAATGGTTAACAAGATAGACTCGGATAGAGGATCACTTTTTACATCCAGAATCTTACAGCAAATAAATCAAGCCCTGGGAATAGAATGGGAATTACATTCCCCATGGCACCCACAGAGTTCAGGCCCAGCAGAGAGGATAAACCAAACTTTAAAAAGGACACTAACTAAACTGATGATTGAAACCCAGATGTCATGGGTAAAGTGCTTCTGGCACTACTAAGGGTCTGGACACAACCCAGATCAGACCCAGGACTGTTACCCTATGAAATTATGTTTGGATTGCCCTTTTTGACCACCCAACATGAAACCACTACTTATGAAGAAGGGGAAGCAAATGTCAGTGTGGCAAGCACATTTCTCTCTCAGGATTTTTCATAGAGGTGCACAGAGAGAAAGAAAGAGAAAACAATTTCTATTTCTGCTCCTTGTTTTTCCCATGTGAAATGTGTTTGGAGAATTGTTTACCTGGGGTGATTGCTTGATTGGATTCTGGTGAGAATTGTTTGAGCCTGATGGCAAATCAAATCCACCTGTGTCTGGACTCTCGAGAGAAGGTCACAAGTTGTGAGTTAGTTAGATATGGTAGTTAGAGAAAGTAGGTATGTAGTTTTAGTATCTTCCTTTATATAGTATAATAATGTATTATAGCATAGTTATAATAAAGAAATCATTCAGCCTTCTGAACTGGAGTTGGACATCATTTCTTCCCACCGGGTTCGCCTGCATTTTACAATAAGTGGTGACCCCCTGACATTGGATGAAGAACCAGGACCTGGATCAATCTGATCGGTCCACAACCGTGCTTGGACACGAGAGAGGTGGTGAACCCTCTTGAAAAGGCACGTCCGGAGTCCCTGCGAGGGATCGGGAAGACAAGACACCGTTGGGATCCTGTCTGGGACCAGGTGCAGCCCTGAGCAGTTTGCCATAACCGGATGCCTCTACCTTCCTTTGAAAGGTACTGATTTTCTGATAATAGCACTGCCCTGACCTGGGGTGGACTTTAACTTTGGGAAGAAATGTCTGCAGACCTGAGCACTCATTTTTATTGTGTGGATGGCCCTATGTTTGCCGTCTGGAGAGATCTGGCTCGGAAACATGGAGTCTCTATCTCCGACAATGATTTATTGGAGTTTCTTGAATTTGCAAACGGTCGTGTTTTTCTCATGGATCTGGCTTTTTTCCTTGGATCCAGTGGCTTGGAAATCCCTGTATTTTGTCATCAGGCGACGCGTGAGGCGAGATTTCCGAGTAATTTGGTACATGAGAGGTTTTTTTAAAGCTTTTTCAGATAGTCCAGGGATGGACCCCAGTGAACACATCTGCACCGGGTGGGGGGGAGCCCCCCGCCCCCAGCGGGGGCCCTTCAGTCCCCCCGTAACGGCCGGACGGAGACCAGATTGTTTAAGGACAGTCTTCGCTGCTGTTGCCCTCCCGCGCAGGGCGGGGGGAAGGGCCTTTGTCCATGGCTCAGAAGTTTTCTTCTGCTTCTACGCAAGAGGAGCCCTCTCCACCGCCTCCTCCTCCTGCAGCGTGTAAGCCCCCCCCCCTCCTCCTCTCGGAGGGTGCGGGGCCGCTCCCGGCCCCGGCGGAGGCGGAGACACCGCCTCCCTCGCCGGTCCGTCCGCCCGCAGCCGCGCCTCCTCCTCTGCCCCATTCGGAGCTGAGAGAAACACCCGCCGCTGAGAGCCAGCCTAAAACCGCTCCAGCGGAAGCGGAGACACCGCCTCCCCAACCGCTCCGCCCGCCCGCGCCGGCCCCATTCGCCGCGTCAGCCCCAGCCTTGGAGTCGGAGGCCACGCCTCCGGCAGTGACAGAAGCGCCTCCGGCCCCGCCCGCTGGTCCGGAGCCTGTTCCCGATGCGAGTTGTGATGCTGGAGAAGACCCCCAGCCCGCTTTGCCGCTCGCGGAGCCCGCTTCGCCGCTTTCGGCTGCCTCGCCGCCTCCCGCGGCTTTCGCCGGGTTGCTAGGCAACACGGGGAGCGACAGCAGCGAGCAGCAGCAGCCTGGCTCCACGCTGGAAGGGCCCCCGCCGCCTCCAATCAGCCCGGGGTCCCCTCCCAGCCTGTTCCCTCTTGCTGGCTCTGCCCGGCAGGTGTCTGCTGCTGCCGCGAAAACGAAAGTTATGAAGTTTAGTGCCTTTCTGGGGAACAGCATTTTTCTTGGTCCAAGTCTCGCTTGGGTGGGGGATCCTCTGGTTCGGTGGGATTCTCACTGGGGCTCGGGGCCCCTCGCCCCTCCCGCTCGTGTTTGGGGGGCGGGGGGGACGAGTCCTGGGAATGCTGCCACTGGTCTTGTGCCCGGAGAGCGTGGGGGTGGTGCCGCCACGGGTCAGAGAGCTGCGTGCCGTCCCAGCCGTGCCGCGGATCCTGAGAACCGACATTTCTCTGGGGAAAACACCCTCCCTGCCGTGCCCTGGGGCAGCTCTGGTGTCCTGCTCTCGTTTGAAGGGCAGGAGAAACTGCGTCCCAAGGGGCTGTGGCTGCAGCCACGGCCGGGCACGGTGCGGGATGAACAAAATCCTGGAAGAGATGCTGTGAAGATGAAGACCCCGCCCCGTCGCCTGGGCTGGGGCCGCTTGGGACGCCCACCAGGGCCCGGGCCACCGCCCCGCCGGCCGGGCTTGGGCCGCTCTGTCCAGCCTCCCGGGTCGGGGCCCCCGTGCCCCCCACTGCCGGGTTTGGGATCCTTGTTCCGCCCCCCCGGACCGGGTTCACCATCCCGCCCAGCACCACAGGGTCCTAAACCCTGCTGCTGCTGGGCATTCTGATTCCAAGAAGAAAGAAAGAAAAAAAAATTAATTCGCATTAATTTTAAGAGTAATTAAACAGAGATGGTTGAAAAGGCAAAAAACAAAAAAAGTGGTTGATTTAAGAGCTTTGGCCATGGCATTCCAGAGATTTTCTCAGTTCTTTTGAATTTGGTGATGGTTTTTGTTCACGGGAAAGGTATGTTTGCATGGTTGACAATCAGCCCAGATGTATTTGCATCAAAATCAGGGGAGTTTGGAAAATCATGATCCGGAGATGATTTCCAGCTCTGTTCATTTGAGTTTTATCAGCTGTTGTAGACTCTGGGATGACATTCAGTGTTCTGGTGTTTGATAATTATATGATGTCACATTTGGTGGTTTTCTATGTTTTTTTAATTGTTGTTGGACTTTCTTCAGTTCTCTGTTTCAGTACTGAGAAGGACTTTTAAGGATGTCAGGATCAACATCTCCAGTCAATGGACACCTTCTCCTGAGACTCAGCTGTTTGGACTTTGAAACTTGAGCATTCTTTTCATTGTAGGTTGGGTTTTTATATTGTAAGCTTTGTTTTAGAGATTTGATAGAAGTAGGTGTTTGGAAGGTAAAGGATCTCTTTGAACATTCCACATCAGCATCTGGTTCGGGTTCTGATTGATAACTAGCAAATTGATAAGGGAACCTCTTGAGATGTGTTTGCTCTTTCTTTTGCAAGGGCCCTGCAGAAGAATTGCATATGCAGGGTTTTTTATTTTATTTTTTTATTTATTTATTAAAAAAAAAGGGTGATATGTGGCAAGCACATTTCTCTCTCTCTCTCAGGATTTTTCATAGAGGTGCACAGAGAGAAAGAAAGAGAAAACAATTTCTATTTCTGCTCCTTGTTTTTCCCATGTGAAATGTGTTTGGAGAATTGTTTACCTGGGGTGATTGCTTGATTGGATTCTG
Source organism: Vidua chalybeata (assembly GCF_026979565.1). Lineage (NCBI taxonomy): Eukaryota > Metazoa > Chordata > Aves > Passeriformes > Viduidae > Vidua > Vidua chalybeata. Next base: position 698,462 of record NC_071569.1, read on the forward strand.
GTGAGAATTGTTTGAACCTGATGGCAAATCAAATCCACCTGTGTCGCGAGAAGGTCACAAGTTGTGAGTTAGTTAGATATGGTAGTTAGATAAAGTAGGTGTGTAGTTTTAGTATCTTTCTTTATATAGTATATTAATGTATTGTAGCATAGTTATAATAGAGAAATCATTCAGCCTTCTGAACTGGAGTTGGACATCATTTCTTCCCACCGGGTTCGCCTGCATTTTACAACATGTTAGAAAATATATCACCACAATTGCACAAACTCTAGAAAATTTACAGTTAAAAGGGCAAATCTGTCAAACTACACCCTTAGATTTTAAGATCCATAACGTTCACCTGGGAGAATGAATATTGGTTAAAACATGGAAAAAACAGCCTTTACCTCCCCAGTGGGAAAGTCCTTTTCAGGTACTACTGAGGACTAAAGCTGCAATCCAAACCAAAGAAAGAGGATGGATCCATGCCAGCAGAATCAAAGGACCTGTGGAAGAACCTAAGAAATGGACCATAACATCTAGACCGGGTGATACAAAACTGACTCTTAAATGCGGACTGGGAAGTAATAAACTGAGATTACTCAAATGATCCAAGGAATGTTGCAAGGATCACAGATAAGTGGGAAACAAAGCCAAGTTCATATCAGTGGTTTCAAGTAATGTCTGGACAAGTCTTGAGAAACTTCCAGTACCCCTCTGGGGAGGGACACTTCCAGTCCAAGCAGGATGAACAGGGCTGTATTGTTCAGGGGGTCCTAATGTACTGGCATTAGCATGTGATTTGTACTAATATAATTATCTTACTTTGTGGATGGGAACTACTAGTGTCTGTTGAATGGGAAGTACCTGAGGAACAGTGGGAAAACCACAATACAGAAGTGCAAAAAGTGATTTACCTGGAAATTAGCAAAAAGAGAGTGACAAGGAAATAGAGGGCAAGACCGGGTTGCCCACTCTACTTGCCACCAAGAAGATCATAAACACCTGCTGTGGGTAGCAACCCCATAGGCATGGGAGGTGGGGGTAAAAGCCACACCAGACCTCTATTATTCCTTTTTTGTCTGTTACTCCTTTTTGTCTTTTCCCTTTTGGAATTGAAGCAAATCCATGTCATAAGTGCTACCAATCACTTTACTTAGGAAAAACCCAAGGTTCTTTTTTCACTGCTCACACCCACATCAACAGATACTGTTATGACTCATCCAAATTAGAAACCTGTACACAGAACAGGCAGACATTCTGGGTTGCAGAAAACATAGGACAAGGTGATCAAAGGCTGGGAAGTAAATGCCCAAAAGGGGAAAGATGGGTTTGTTTTACAATTGCTCTCAGAGGTAGAGTCCAAGATTTGGTAAAAGAACAAATAGTAAGCAAGATGACAAAGCAAATACAGCAATCTAACCCGGTGTCAACTCCACATGAAGATTTTTATACAAAACTCAAATTATAATTGGAAAAAGAAATAGAAATCCCTAAATTAGGGAAAAACTTGTTTGTGGATTTGGGGAAAAAATAAGTAGAGAACTAAACATTCTCTTGACAGAGGAATGGCCATGAAAAGGCAGTAGCCTAGGACCTGTTGATCTCCTTAAATGGAACTGGACAAATATAAGAGAAGAGAACCTACCAGAAGGGTAAATCTTGAGTTCAACAGTGATAGGAGAAGAGTGCCTCTGGTGCAGTGGGAAAAATTTTCTTAATAGAGTAAGAAGTACCCCCTGTATGAAATATAAAGTTAGTAATGGGACTTTTACATGGTGGGTCCCTGAAGAACCAACGAACTACTGGGCCAAGAGAAAAACTAATAAAAATTGTGAATATAATAATGAAACTGGACTCTTTCTGTGTAATGATACAGGCAAAAATCCCTATTCTGAAATCCCAGAGATATCCACATTTTGGGAAAATATAAATCAGCAGAGTAACAATTATTGGAGAGCACCAGATTGCCTATTCTGGATATGTAGGAAAAGAGCTTACCCAAAACTCCCCCCTAAGTAGAAAGGAAGCTGTACTCTGGGAAATATACAGCCAGGATTTTTTCTTTTACCAGGGCAGGATGGGGATGACTTAGGGGTACCAGTTTATGAAGCCTTAAAAAGAAATAAAAAGTAATTCATTGAAAGATCTCAAAAATGGGGAATTGAGGAATGGCCTCCTGAACAAATCTTAAAAATGTATGGGCCAGCCACATGAGCACAAGATGGTAGTTGGGGGATACCGAACCCCAATTTATCTGCTAAGTTGTATTATAAGTGTCCTGGTTCAGGGCAAGTCTGGGGAAAGAATTCCCCTCCCCCCCACAAAAGGGTTCCTTTAGGAAAGCAGAGTCAATTGGCCCCTCCCCCCAGCCGGTTCGGGAGAAAATACCTCTGGAGGAAAAAAGTGGAAAAAACCTGTTTATTACACAAGAGAACTTAGACAATATTAAACAATAGGACTTCTTGCCACTCCAAGAGAGACAAATTCAGAGCAAATCCCCCCGGCTGCAGCTCAGCTCACTCAGTCTCTGACCAGTCCTTCCAGCGCTGGCAATGCCGCGGCCCAGGCCCGGCCCGCTGGGCCACAGATGTGAGCTGCTGATGCTCTTCTGGTGTTCAGTCCAGAGCAGGTCCAGAGAAAGGGAAAAAAACCACAGTCCAGGGAACTTCTCTGCCTCAGCTAGCTAAAACTAACTAGAAAAATGCAAAGGAGAGCTCTGTCTCGCTGTCCGTCCGTCCGCAGATAACACCGTCCCGGAGCAGGAATGTGGAGGAGGGAGTGAGTTTTTGAAAACAAACCCTGAGCTTCTTCCCTCCTCCTTTCACTCTTGGAACAAGACTTCAACATAAACAGGGCAGACGATTGGGGATAAAGGCATCATACAGCCACCCTAGGACATTCCACCCCTTATCCCCATATCGTCAGCTTACTACTAAAACTAATATATATATTCAAACCCTATAAATAGATACATTATACATCTAATATACAACTATACACAGACAATGGCAGCAGTATTCAGCAAACAGTGATATTTATACATAGTTCTCACCCAACAATCAGATCTCCCTGAGGTACACATCGTGTTCTTCCATCTCTCTGCATTATCCACCATGTACAACCTGGTCCCTGAGCAAAGACAATCCCACGAATGGGTTTGTCTGTACTTGAGGCAGAATTGATCCACACTGTTTTTCCTAACAAACCTCTAACATGCACTACTGGGACTTTGTCTCCATCTACTATATTCAAAAGCTGAGACTGGGCAGGGCCCCATCGACTGGTAGAGCCTCGGGTGTTAACTAACCAGGTGGCTTTTGCCAGATTCTGTTCCCAATTCTTGAGAGATCCCCCACCCAATGCTTTCAGTGTGGTTTTCAACAATCCATTGTACCTCTCTACTTTTCCTGCAGCTGGTGCATGGTAGGGAATATGGTACACCCACTCAATACCATGTTCCCTAGCCCAAGTGTTGATAAGGCTGTTCTTGAAATGAGTTCCATTGTCGGACTCAATCCTCTCAGGGGTACCATGCCTCCAAAGAATTTGCTTTTCAAGGCCTAGGATGGTGTTACGGGCCGTAGCATGAGGCACAGGATAGGTTTCCAACCATCCCGTGGTGGCTTCTACCATTGTGAGCACATAACGCTTGCCGTGGCGTGTCTGGGGCAGTGTGATGTAGTCAATCTGCCAGGCCTCCCCATACTTGTACTTGGACCACCGCCCACCATACCACAGGGGCTTTACCCGCTTGGCCTGTTTGATGGTAGCACATGTCTCACAGTCGTGGATTACCTGAGATATACTGTCCATGGTTAGATCCACCCCTCGATCTCGTGCCCACTTAAAAGTGGCATCTCTACCCTGATGGCCTGAGGCATCATGGGCCCATCGTGCCAAGAACAATTCCCCTTTGTGTTGCCAATCCAAGTCTATCTTTGATACCCCTATCTTTGCAGCCCGATCTACTTGCTGGTTGTTTTGGTGTTCCTCATTGGCTCTGCTCTTGGGGACATGGGCATCTACATGACGAACTTTCACCGGTAGCTTCTCTACCCTGGTGGCAATGTTTTTCCACTCATCAGCAGCCCAAATTGGTTTTCCTCTACGCTGCCAGTTAGCTTTCTTCCACCTCTCCAGCCACCCCCACAGAGCATTGGCTACCATCCATGAATCAGTGTAGAGGTAGAGTTTTGGCCACTTCTCCCTTTCAGCAATGTCCAGGGCCAGTTGAACCGCTTTGAGTTCAGCAAATTCACTCGATCCACCTTCCCCTTCAGTAGCTTCCGCAACTCGTCGTGTGGGACTCCATACGGCTGCTTTCCACTTCCGTTTCATTCCTACAATGCGGCAAGAGCCATCAGTGAAAAGAGCATAGTGTGTTTCTTCTGCTGGCAGTTGGTTATATGGTGGCGCTTCTTCAGCATGTGCCACTTCCTCCTCTTCATCTGCAAGACTAAAGTTTTCACCTTCAGGCCAGTTTGTAATTATCTCCAAAATCCCAGGGCGATTCAATTTTCCAATCCGGGCGCGCTGCGTAATAAGGGCAATCCACTTGCTCCATGTGGCACTGGTGGCATGGTGGGTGGAGGGAATCTTTGCTTTGAACATCCACCCCAGCACCGGTAGTCGGGGTGCCAGGAGGAGTTGCGCTTCTGTACCGATCACCTCCGAGGCGGCCTGAACTCCTTCATAGGCTGCTAAAATTTCCTTCTCTGTTGGAGTATAGTTGGCTTCAGACCCCCTATAGCTTCGACTCCAAAATCCCAGTGGTCGGCCGCGAGTCTCACCAGGCACTTTCTGCCAAAGGCTCCAGGACAAACCATGGTTCCCGGCTGCAGAGTAAAGCACATTCTTCACATCTGGTCCTGTCCTGACTGGGCCAAGGGCTACTGCATGGGCAATCTCCTGCTTGATCTGGGTGAAGGCTTGTTGCTGCTCAGGGCCCCAGTGGAAATCATTCTTCTTGCGAGTGACCAGGTAGAGAGGGCTCACGATCTGGCTATACTCAGGAATGTGCATTCTCCAAAAACCTATGGCGCCTAAGAAAGCTTGTGTTTCCTTCTTGCTGGTTGGTGGAGACATAACTGTGATCTTGTTAATGATATCTGTAGGAATCTGACGCCGTCCATCTTGCCACTTCACTCCCAGGAACTGGATCTCTCGAGCAGGTCCTTTGACCTTGCTCTTCTTGATGGCAAAACCAGCTTTCAGGAGAATCTGGATGATTTTCTCCCCTTTCTCAAATACCTCTGCTGCTGTTTTCCCCCACACAATGATGTCATCAATGTACTGCAGGTGTTCTGGAGCCTCACCCTTTTCCAGTGCAGCCTGGATCAGTCCATGGCAGATGGTGGGGCTGTGTTTCCACCCCTGGGGCAGTCGGTTCCAGGTGTACTGCACGCCCCTCCAGGTGAAAGCAAACTGAGGCCTGCATTCTGCTGCCAGAGGAATGGAGAAAAACGCATTGGCAATATCAATAGTGGCATACCACTTTGCTGCCTTGGACTCCAGCTCGTACTGGAGTTCCAGCATGTCCGGCACAGCAGCGCTCAGCGGTGGAGTCACCTCATTTAGGGCACGGTAGTCCACTGTCAATCTCCATTCTCCTTCGGATTTACGCACAGGCCAGATGGGGCTGTTGAAAGGTGAATGGGTTCTGCTAACCACCCCTTGGCTCTCCAGCTCACGGATCATTTTGTGGATGGGGATCACGGCATCTCGATTCGTTCGGTACTGCCGGCGATGCACTGTTGAGGTCGCAATTGGCACTTGTTGCTCTTCTACCTTCAAAAGTCCTACTGCAGATGGGTTTTCCGATAGTCCAGGTAAGCTGTTCAATTGCTTGATGCCCCCTGTCTCTACAGCTGCTATTCCAAATGCCCACCTGAGTCCCTTTGGGTCTTTGAAATACCCACTTCGGAGGAAGTCTATGCCTAAAATACATGGGGCCTCTGGGCCAGTTACAATAGACTGTTTCTTCCACTCATTTCCAGTCAGGCTGATCTCAGCTTCCACTGAAGTAAAGTCCCGTGATCCCCCTGTCACACCAGCAATAGAAACAGGTTCTGTCCCCACATAGTTTGATGGGATTAATGTGCACTGCGCACCAGTGTCGACCAAAGCTTTATATTCTTGTGGTTCTGATGTGCCAGGCCAACGAATCCACACCGTCCAGAAAATACGGTTTTCCCTAGCCTCTACCTGGCTAGAGGCAGGGCCCCTCTAAGCCTGGTTATCCTTCTTTCCTGGGGCATATGTCTTGGAGGTTCCTTCAAGGGGATCGAAAATATCGTCATCATCATCATATATGGCAGTTTGGTTATGGGTCACTGGAGCTGCTTCCCTTTTGGTGAAAATTCCTCTCGGAGTCTTGCTTCCCTTCAATTCACGCACCCGCTGTGCCAGATCAGCAGTAGGTTTCGCATCCCATTTCCTCATATTTTCTCCACAATCGCGCAGGAAGAACCACAGCTCAGCTCGTGAGGTGTACCTCCTCTCCCTATCTGAGGGACGTCTGCGTTGGGTACCAGGACCTCTGATCTGTACTGCAGAAATTTTAAGAAGGTCCTCTTTAATCTCCTCTATCTTGTTCTCTATATTTTTTCCTAGTTTCTGCACTTGTGCTTCTACTGCTGCAATTCTCATGTGTGTTGGGCCATGTACAGCATCTGCATATGCTCGGAGCTTCTTTGTCATATCAAGCACAGTCTCCCCACCGTCATCTTGCTTCATTATTGCTACAGCAGAAGCATATTCATCTGGCCCAAGTCTTACAAGTTTTCGCCACATCACAGATGTACATGGTACCAAGTCTGGATTTACAGTATCTAGATCATCCGAGAAGACAATCTCTACCACTGCCATTTCCCTCAAGCGTTGAATTCCTTGCTCTATAGTCTTCCACTGGGTTTGCTGCATATAAAGATCATCTGCACACAAGTATCTTTGTGCTACACTGTCCAGAACCCGTGCCCAGAGGCTGCGAGGATTAGCCCCCCTCATCATTCCTTGATCAATGGCAGGATCATGTGACAGGGATCCCAAATGTCTTGCTTCGCTACCATCCAGAATTGTAGCCTCCCCTGCAGCATCCCAAAGACGGACCAACCAACTAATTATAGACTCATCAGGTCGTCGAGTGTAATCCTTCCTTAGGCCACAAAGGTCCTTCAGGGAATAGGACTCAGTAGTGGCTTCTGATCCTGCATCAGTTGCCTTAACTTCGGCTTTTGTGTCAGTAATTAGCTTTGAGGGTCCTTCTCCTGGATCATCATCATCAGTCCCTGGCCAGTCAGTTTTGCTTCTCTTCTTTCCCACAGCAACTGCCAGTGGTTTAGGTTCACTGTCTGGTTTAGCTACAGCCTGAGTAACTGGGGGGTTGGCTGCGGACTGAGTGACTGGGATTGCTGCTGGTTTATCTCCCTGCCCCCCTGCCTCTGTCTGCTGGCCTACAGTATCTAGCAGTGTGCGATAAGCATAAGCCAGAGCCCAGCTTATTGCAATGATCCTTTTCTCCTTAGAGTCATCATGGCACTTCTCTTTCAGGTATTTCCCTACCTCATCTGGGTTCTGAATTTGTTCACTTGGAAAATCCCACTCTACAGGGTCAGAAAATTCCTTCAGAGTCTGGCCTATTTTCTCCCATTCTCCACACCACTTAGGATTTTCCACATCTGGATGAGGGGTTTCATCAGTCCCTCTGGATTTTTCAGCCTTCACTCTAGAGAAACTGCAGGCTGTATAAAGGAAGTTTCCCAGAATAAATACCAGAAAGAGGGTCTCTTTAACATTCAGGGGAGACTGAACATTCCCAAAAAATGACATAACAGATTCAAAAGAGAAGAAGGAAAGGAGGGGTTGGAAAACCTCATCCTCTGCTCCTCCTCTAACAAACCAGGTGCAATTACTAATAAACTCCCAGAACATCCTACTGGAACTAGGATGCAGGGTAGGGTGAAAAAACCATAAAGCATACATATTTCGAACAGAATCCAGTATCTTTACAAGCGCCTTATAAATCACTATTGCCAAGGCCAGCACAATAGCTATTTTAATCTGTGCTCTTCTACTGTAAAAACCACGTGTAAGGGACAATCCTAGTGACCAGAAAAGTACTAAAACCTCAAAAAGGCCTAGTGACCAGAACCACATGAAGGCCTCCACCCCAAGAGATATTATGGATGTAAGCAACATGGCTACTGGGTGCTTTAACCCACTACAAAACAAACACAACCAGCATGCAATCAGTAGAGGAATAAAGGTTTTTTCCACTTTCTCGAGCCCCGGTAGTTGGGCGCCAAAATAATGTATTTGTCCCGGTTCAGGGCAAGTCTGGGGGAAGAATTCCCCTTCCCCCCCCCCACAAAAGGGTTCCTTTAGGAAAGCAGAGTCAATTGGCCCCTTCCCCCAGCCAGTTCGGGAGAAAATACCTCTGGAGGAAAAAAGTGGAAAAAACCTGTTTATTACACAAGAGAACTTAGACAATATTAAACAATAAGACTTCTTGCCACTCCAAGAGAGACAAATTCAGAGCAAATCCCCCCCCGGGCTGCAGCTCAGCTCACTCAGTCTCTGACCAGTCCTTCCAGCGCTGGCAATGCCGCGGCCCAGGCCCGGCCCGCTGGGCCACAGATGTGAGCTGCTGATGCTCTTCTGGTGTTCAGTCCAGAGCAGGTCCAGAGAAAGGGAAAAAAAACCACAGTCCAGGGAACTTCTCTGCCTCAGCTAGCTAAAACTAACTAGAAAAAAGCAAAGGAGAGCTCTGTCTCGCTGTCCGTCCGTCCGCAGACAACACCGACCCGGAGCAGGAATGTGGAGGAGGGAGTGAGTTTTTGAAAACAAACCCTGAGCTTCTTCCCTCCTCCTTTCACTCTTGGAACAAGACTTCAACATAAACAGGGCAGACGATTGGGGATAAAGGCATCATACAGCCACCCTAGGACAGGGCTAAAGGAGACCCCTTAGGCAAGGAGAATGGAGGCTGGTAACATACCACGGAGACGGTGAGCTCTGTCCCCGGCTCGAAGTAGACGACCTCTGGGATGATGGTGAGGTCATCCGGTGTGTTGGTGGTGTCTCCTAACAGCAAAACAGTGGTGGGGTAGTCACAGTAGGGCGGTGGCAGGAATCCCGCCGGGACGCGAACCAAGTCCTCATCTGGAAACATGACGTGAAGGCTGGTCCGGAGGACTTGGCGACGGGCGCAGTTCAGTTGCCGGGCTCTTCTGAGGAGCCGGAGCCCGTCCTCCTGGCTGCGGACGTCTGGAGAAACGTACCGCTGGGGCTGTGGTTCTCCGGGAGAGATGGCAGCCCCGGGCGCTGGGACGGGCCATTTGGTGTCATGGTGCGGCCCCTCATCGTGCTCTGCCTGCCGTTTCCCGGCCGATGGAAGCGGGGATTCCTGTATGTTGGTCTGGGGGAGGGGTTGTAAGGGTGGTAAGACCTATCTGGCGGCCAGTGTGGGCAGTTCGCTTGGATGTGGCCCAACTGGCCACAGCCGAAACAGCGAGTGTTCATCAGGTCTACCATCGCCTCCCCCACCCCTTTGCTCACCGCAAATGCCACTGTTTGCTCCATTGAAGTCGCCTTGGTGCACGCCTCTACCATCATAGCGATGGTAGGCTCCGGATCCTGGGGAAGAGCTCTCAGGATCTTCTTGGTCTCCGGGTTGGCATTGGTCAGGGCCATCTTTCGCAGAAGTTCTTCTCGGGCCTCGACGTTCTCAATCTGCCTGTTGATGGCCTCCTTTAACCTGTCCACGAACTTGATAAAAGTTTCATCAGGGCCTTGAAGAACTGATGAAAAGTTTTGGAGGGGGGTGGTACCATCGGGGATTTTCAGCAGTGCCTCCTTCCCAGCATCCCTTATGTCACTTAACAAATTCTCGGGGAGGAGGATTTGGTCCTCAGGTCTGCTAAATTCCCCCTCCCCTGCCAAAGCTTCAAGGCCCTCCTCGCCATCTCCTAACACCTCCCTGAGATCATACTTTGTTAGGAGAGGCTTAATCAATTTTTTCCAATGTATCTCCCACAGAAGGAATTCTGTGGGGGACAGCAGGGCCTTCGCTATATAGCGAAGGTTGTGTTGTATAAGGGAATGTCCAGAAAAGGTCAGATCTAAAACGTTTTTAAAGTAGGGAGAATTTCTCCCATAATCTTTGGCCGCTCTCCTCAACTCCTTCATTTCCACGTATGGTAACTGTTCCCTCCTCGGCTCTTTTCCCCTCTTATGCACAATTGGTGCCGCAAATGGACCTCGATCCCTTACGATATCTAGGTCCCCATCCTTGATGGCCTCGGCCCGGGTCCGGGCCCAGCCCTCCCCTGGCTTGGTTGTGGGCCGGGGGTCGTCACTGTCCTCATCCTCTTCCGATGATGAGGCAGGACAGGCTAGGGCGCGGAGCCTCTCCCTTGCCGGTGGGTCCCGGTGCCGGGAGACCCTGCAGGCCAAGATGGCCTGCTTCCGGCTGGGCCTACTTTCGGTTCTGGCAGCGTGGGAACCGGGAGCGGCAGGAGAGGGGGCGTGGCCTGACCCACCCACTGGGGCATGGCCTGACCCACCCACCGGGGCGTGGCCTTCCGGCAGGCCTGTCCCACCCACCAGGGGCCCACCCAGGGGCGTGGTCAAGGAGGCAGGATGGGAGGGTCCCGATGTCACCGAAATCAATGCGTGATGGGGGGCGGGACCCGACGCGGGGGCGGCAACCGACGGAGGGGGCGGAGCTGTTAAAATGGTGGGAACCCGAGGGGGTGAGGAGGAGGAGGCGCCATTTTGTAAAATGTGGCGATCGGCCACGAGGCCGTCGCCATTTTGAGGTATTAAGACAGCATTGGAACAGCCATGACAACTGGGGATAGAACTGGGGTCAGGGACTCGCGGAATAAGGGAACAGGTAGGGCTCATGCTGGGGTGGCCAGTCCCAACACAAGGAGAGGACAGGGTGGAACGGAAGGCAGCAGGGAGACGGCAGCAACCCTGTGCCTCATTCTGGCAGGATCTGTCTCCCGATCCACCCTTAGGGGAAGTGGGGTTAGGAGCGGGGGGGCGGAATGAGGGGTAGGAGAACTGGGACCCAAACTTTCCCCTTTCGATTTAGCTAAATTAAAAATGGAATCATAGATTGGAAAAAATCTCCCCACTTTAAAATTCCCCGTAACTTGAACATCATAAATGTAACGTCCAACTTTCCCCCAAAACGAAACAGAAAAGACATCGTCCATGGAGATGTCAGGAAAGTGCTCAAAAATAAACTTAACAAAAGATTTTAAAACCCCTTTTTTAAAGGAAACATTCCCCAACACAAGGGCGGACTTAACTAGGATATAAAACTCCCGTCGTGCAGGGGAAAGGCGGTTGCCCATTTTTCCTGCTGCAAGAGAGATCCCCGGCCAAAGCAAAAAAGGAGAAAAGAAAAGAAAAAGCCTGCGTCGGCTGCTTGCGTCGAGCAGCGAAACTCACCAACACCGAGACGCGGCAAAATGAAGAAAGCTGTGGCGGGGCGGTGGAGTGCTGCCGATCTCGTGAAATCCGGCGCTTCCCCCGAAGCTGCAGGGTCGGATCTCCACGAGTTGTCAGCAGCGCCAGGAGGCAGAAGCCTTCAAACAATAGAAGTAGAGCTGCCCCTGGAAGCGGCGGCAAACTGCGCTTGAAATCCCGGAGCGCAGGGTCAAGGATCCGGACGCTCACGGGAGACGCTCCTCGGTGACCAGGGCAGTGGTCGCCGCGTTCGGACGCCACTTGTCTTATTGTCATGGTTGGACACTGGCGTAATGCCAGCGTCCCCATGAAAATGCACTTTCCCTAAATAAATGCTGTGAGATGTTATCAGGAACAGAGTAGAGCAGGCCCAAGCTTAATAACAAAGGAAAAAAAAACTTTATTAAACTACTACTAACACAGAAAACACATAAACTAAATCTAGGATGAAGACCTTTTAAAACACCCCTCCTCCTCCTAATTTTTAAAAACACTCAGCCATGAAACATCACCCGGGATTCTTGATCAAATTACCACCCTTCAGGTAATCCATACTCAAACTATCAAGGGAGAGAGAAGTCTCTCTTGCACCACAGACCCCCCAGGAAACACAGCTGCCACCCTGTGTTTCCCTGTCACACATGGCAACCGCCCGGGGAAAAAAAAATCTGCCAGTGTGACACTCTCCATTCCATGTCACAGTGCTCTCACCACCGTGCATGGACAGACTGCTCATAGGGCTCCTTTAAGGATGCTTTGCCACGGACCCAAAGATACAACAGTTCAGTTTCTCATCCTGGGACTACAGTCCCCCCCATTTTCCCCTGGGGCCGAGGGGTCCAAAAACAGGACTCATCTTCTTCCCGAAGACAGAGGGTATCACCATTCCCTCTTCAGCTTTCTTCGTTTCTCGCCATTCTTGTGCTGTTCGAAGCTGAAACAGGTCTCCCTGGGTCACCACTGCATCTCCCTAAAATGCAGTCTCTATTGCAGGAGATTTTGGTTCAGTCCATGGCTAATAAGAAAAGTCCAGCCAACAGCTACTTCATCATCTCCTCCCACCTAAATATTTCTTCTTCTAACATCTCAGGTCCCGGACTATCTCTCTTCCACTACAAATCAAGGAGGAGTAATACTTTTAAAAAGCCCTCATTTCCTGGAAAGGGTTAAACGTTCAGACTCCCTGGACGGCTGATATCTCGGTCTGGTGTTCCACCTCCCACGCTGGACATTCCCCCCCTTCTCCTTCTCCTCTGCTGGCAAATTTCCAGGTGCCGCCAGGCTCTCTGTCTCTTTCCCTCTTCGGGGGGGGGGGGGGGGGGGGGGCAAAGGCATCTCCACTTCTCTCCACCCTTCCATCCACAGGAGCTGGCTCGGTTCCAGACCTTCAGCCCCTCGGCCTACCTGGACAAGGCCGCGTGGCTTCCCCTCCCCCACCCAGCCGATGGCTGGGCAGGGGAGAGCCTGCACTCTCTGACGACCGGAACCAAAAGAGACAGTTCTCCTAGGAGTTCTTGCTTTCAACCCCCTGTGTTCTCAGAGGCGTGTCCATACTTTCAGTGGTCACTCCAGGTGCCAATATCCAAACCTGACCACTAATTGGTTTGGCCCAACTTCCTGGAAAACATTCACTTCCGTGTCAAACCACGACAAATACAAATCCTCTGGGCTTCACCTGTGTGCCCAGCCAGTCCAGGGGAAAACCCTCGGGCGGCCAGTCCGCGGGGAGGAGGTGGCGGGACCCGGATAGCTCCACCGTAAGAACGAGAGGGCTCCAAAGTGGCTTTATTCCTAGAGGCTTTATTTCAGGAGCGTCGCAGGAACAGGAGGGTGAAACGAGGGGCACGAACTCTCCAGAAGGAAGCGAACTCCGGGAACCCCGAGGGAAGGCGGGGCTGGGTATTAAGGGCAAAGAAGTGGGAGTGGTTAGGGTACAAAACGGGCAACGGGTAAAGGGGGGGAGACAGAGTGGGGTGACATACAGAGAACTAATTGGGGTACAGAGGAGGAGTGGTATTCTAACAGGAGCCAATGCGGGTAACAGAATAACTGAACTTTCTGGGACTGGGGAGTATGCTAAACATTGATGGACAGTTCTTCTGGGGTGGAGAGCAGCAGCTGGTTGGCAACCTTTTTCTACACTGTTGCTGCCTCCCAAGGGAGAACAGGAACCCCTCCCACATGGAACAACCTTAATTCTTGCCTGTCCAGTGGAATGACCTTAATTGTTGCCTGTTCTCCCCTGTCCTTTGCTATTCTGTCTCTTATCCTTTTCTCCATTCTCTGATGAATGGGGCATGTTTCATGCCAAAGGAGAGAGCAAACTTGGATGCTGTGGGAAATAGAGCCCACTCCTCAGTTGAATTTTTAAAAATTTAATAAAGGACAATAGGGGACAAAATCAATAAAACAAAAGTAACAGCGCTGGGTGCATAACTGTAGCCAAAGGCACACCAGCTAACCATAGCAACTCTTCTTATATACCCTTTCTATTGCATTGGCCAAATACAAATTCATAAATTATTATACCTATTCAAAGATTTCTTTGAACTAGTTTACATGTTCCAGGAACTTTTTACCAAGGTCCTTCCTCTTATCTGCCTTTTTAGAGCATGTGCAGTAGTCTTGGATGTGGTTTTGAGGGTCGTGTGTCAGGCCCCACAACAGCCCCCTGTTCTGTGGTTTCAGCAGGTGACAGTTGTTGATAGCCAAAGTGTCAGTAGCAGGAGTCTTAGGCCTGTTCCTCAAATGTTATCTGACCATGCAGATGGTTTAGCTATTTCAGTTATTGTAAGTTAACCACAAGTACTCTAAATCAACATCAGCTACTTCACAAATATGTCTGACTTATTTAGCTACAGAAATAAAAGCATTAGTTATTATTTCACAACTATAGCTACTTCTGCAAAAGTTAACATTTTGTTATAATGCACAACACATAGCATCCACTTTAATGTTTGTGAAAGCCAAAACTATAATGTGTTTATGACAGAGGCAAAGCAGAATGCTTTCCTGACCTTGCAGTGCTTTTCTTATTGAATTTGAAGGCTTTTTTCCCCCCTGTGCTCTTCATCTTGGCGTCATGTGGATGGATTGGATGCAGTGAAGGAGAAAGAAGTCTCTCCTTGTTCAGATCTTAAACTGTGCTCTCTGAAAGTCACCTGAATAAACTATGATAATGTCCTAGGTAATACAAAACATGTGTTGTGGGAACCCAGGGCACAGGGAATATTTCTCTGTCTGCTCTGAGGGGTCCTGACCCCCAGAGAAGTACTGACTTTGACCCTCACCCATGGAGAAAGCTTCCAAGACTTTGAGATGGACTAGAGTCTACAAGAGTGTGAAATAGATAAGTAGACAATGGTATATTTTATCACAGGGTGAAAGATATAGGTTTTGGGGTTTTTTAGTATGGAGGCAAGATGGAGGACATGGGGCATTGTCCCGAGCTTCTTCTTCATCATCTACTCCATTTTCTGCAGTGTTGGTGGCACAGGGTGATTGGTCAAGGAAAGACGCAGTTTTAGGTTATGTGGACAGACAAGGGATGAGTTATTGGTAGATAAATGGAAATAAAGTGCGTTTTAAGAGTTAATTGGGTGAAACATCTTTAAAAGACCTTGAAACTGTACATCTTGTCGCCATTTTGCGGTGCCTTTCCTGCGTGCAAAGCCTGGTACAGACGGTATGCTGAAATTTTGATAAGATAACAATAAATAACAAGCTGAAGACCGAAAAAGTCCCGTGTGTCTCTCTTTCCTGGCACAGAACTGCTACAGGAGGGTTTCTCCCATCAAGGGAGCCCGCTGTGGGGCCCAACGAGAGGGGCAAACACCGATAATGTGTATTAAATTACATATCTTTTCTACAGCAACCTGCCCAAGATTATCACTGTCCCTTTAAGACCCAGGGGTTGGAAGCAGAAGTGGGGTGTTTTATCCCATGTTTGTGGAGGCAGTTGATTTGTAGTCCCTTTAAAAGACAGGGAACAGTCATATAGACTTGTCTTTAGTTCTTGCCTGGCTGCCCAAAGAGTTGCCTCGGGCAGGGTCTCTGAACTGGGGCAGAGCAAGGCAGAAGCCTTTTTTTGTTTCTCGCCAAGCTCTGTGGGAAGTTGCCTGGCGCAGGTCTCGGAGAAACTGCATTTCACAATCCTAAACTGTTTTGGAGCAAATTTTGCAACACCTTTTTGGCCTCGTTTCTGGAGCCGGGGGAAGATGTTTTCTTTGGACCTTTTTTTGCTGCTACACTAGGAAAAGTGGGACCCCTCTTCTGTCTCCACAAGTTCCAGTCGAACACTGTTGACGGAATTGCAGCCATCAGGAGAGCCCCTGTTGGGTGGTGTGGAACAGAGAGCCTGGCAGCATTGACTCTTGATCTTGGACAAAAAGAAGGTTCTTCCAGGTTGTTTTGTCCCTATTCCCTGTTGATGGTTGTCTGGGGAAAGAGGGAGTTTTGTAATCATGAAGGCTCAGTTGCTGTGTTGTTTTTTTTTCTTTGTCGTCTTTCTCCACCATGTGGTTGGGAGAAGGGGGCTTCTACTCCATCTTGTCTTTGTCCCCTGATCCATGCAGTCTGTTACAGAGGACGCCATATTGGGGGAGGGGCTTCACCGCCATCTTGTTGCCTTTGTTTCCAGGGAGTCCACAGGATTCAGTACCTTTGTATCTAGTGATTATTATGGTTATCTTGCTTGTTGCTGTTTTGGTTTCTAGTAAACTGTTATTTTTTCACAGATATCTGCTCACATTCATTTCTCCTTATTGGTGAAAGTGGAGTATTTAAACTAAACTATAAACTATTTAACTATTTTAACTAGCTTGTTTCCCAGGCTCCAACCCATAAATTGTCTTAAATCAAGACAGCCAAGTTGATAACTGTGATACCAGTTCTTAAGTTTTCTTTATGTGAGAAACAAAGCCCACTCCTCAGTTAAAATTTAAAGAAAATTTAATAAGGGACAATAGGGGACAAAGTCAATAAAGCAAAAGAAACAAGGCTGGCTGCTTAGCCACAGCCAGAGGCACACCAGTCAACACAGCAATGCCCCTTATATACCCTGGGTATTGCATCAGCCAAATACATATTTACAAACGGTTATACATATCCAAACATTTTAACATAGTTCCTCCTCCATCCCACCTTTTTGGAGCATGTGCAGTGGTCCTAGTCGTGGTCATTTGTTACTTTTCAATACATTCAACATGTTTTGATTCCTTCATTGGTTAAATGTCAACATTACAACTCTTCAACACTGGTCTCACAACACAACATTCGCATTAAAAGAACGCTAAACTTTAGCAAAACTTCTCTTACCAAAGTCAACATTATAAAATACATAGTATTCACTCTAACAATGGCAAAAGCCAACACTGTAATATATTTATCACATTCCCTCCTCTTCCTTTTTATAAATCATTTGTCTTGAGCAATAATTCTTACTTTTAACTTTGGTGGTGCGCTCATGTTTTTCATAAATCAATTTAGCTTTTTTGAAGGGGTCTTTTGTTTTGTCTTGTTTCTTTAACACCATTATCTTTTGTGCCATTCTGGGTATAGCAAATTTCGGCTCTATAGGCATCGCCACTGCTGGCATACCCTGGACTACATTGGTGATTAGTCAAATAAAACAGGGAATCAGACAAGGAAGAAATAATAAACCAGCTGCTGCACATAAGAGGAAGAAGGTTAGCTTTTTCTACCATTCCATTCCAAATAAATTGTCCCACCAACTGGCGTTCAGTATGGATTCCCATTTCTGGACTGGAACATGGGCTATTTTTTCTGATCTCCTTGGCTATATCCAGGATGGCATCCCCATTATCATCTATTTTCAAGCAATAATCAGATGTATTAAATTTTCCACAGACACCCTCTTCTTCTGCTAATAAGTAGTCTAAAGCCAACCTATTTTGATATACTGCAACTCTTGTTTGTCTTTGTTGGTTTGCTATTAATTCCAGTGCTAGGGCAGTTTTGTTAGTTATTATTTCTGCAACTGCGGCTTTTGTCTGCTACGGCCTCAAGCAGCTGGGGAGGCCGGCTAGGCGCTGCTCTCATGAGACCGCAGCTGCCGCATGCACGGGCGCTCCAGGGCTATGGCATTCACCTCCCTGCTAGTGCTGAGCGCTCCAGCGTGGGCAAGCAGCTTTGGTAGCTTCACGCTGAGAGGAAGCGAAGGGACGAGAGAGGCACATTTTGCTTGCTTGCCTGAGAGCTTTTATTTCCCGCGTGGTCGCTGCAATGGTTGAAGTGACTGCTCCCCAGCGTGGTGCAAGGCAAAATGGCGAATAGACAATGAAAGCATTGGGTTAAATAGGGGGCGGGCAGACAGGGGTGGAAATTCCCCTCACCCAATAGGGACAGGCAACAGGGGAGAGACATGGATCACAGCAACCTATGGGAACATAACAGAGATGGGTACAGCATTCTGGGACAAATAGTATTGCAAAGGTGGGGTGATTGATACAGAACTTTCAATAAGAACCAGGGAGTGGCTACAAGATTGACATGTAAAAGCTCCTGTGGTAAGTAACTTGGAGTGAACCATTGTGAGAGAAAATAGGGGTACAGAGAACCAACCTAACTAACATTTATTAAAATCCCTGACTAAACCAACCCAACCTACAACATAAACTGCTTGGAGTCTTATGTCCTAGGGTGGCTGTATGATGCCTTTATCCCCAATCGTCTGCCCTGTTTATGTTGAAGTCTTGTTCCAAGAGTGAAAGGAGGAGGGAAGAAGCTCAGGGTTTGTTTTCAAAAACTCACTCCCTCCTCCACATTCCTGCTCCGGGACGGTGTTATCTGCGGACGGACGGACAGCGAGACAGAGCTCTCCTTTGCTTTTTTCTAGTTAGTTTTAGCTAGCTGAGGCAGAGAAGTTCCCTGGACTGTGGTTTTTTTCCCTTTCTCTGGACCTGCTCTGGACTGAACACCAGAAGAGCATCAGCAGCTCACATCTGTGGCCCAGCGGGCCGGGCCTGGGCCGCGGCATTGCCAGCGCTGGAAGGACTGGTCAGAGACTGAGTGAGCTGAGCTGCAGCCCGGGCGGATTTGCTCTGAATTTGTCTCTCTTGGAGTGGCAAGAAGTCCTATTGTTTAATATTGTCTAAGTTCTCTTGTGTAATAAACAGGTTTTTTCCACTTTTTTCCTCCAGAGGTATTTTCTCCCGAACCGGCTGGGGGGAGGGGCCAATTGACTCTGCTTTCCTAAAGGAACCCTTTTGTGGGGGGGAGGGGAATTCTTTCCCCAGACTTGCCCTGAACCAGGAAAAATACATTATTTTGGCGCCCAACTACCGGGGCTCGAGAAAGTGGAAAAAACCTTTATTCCTCTACTGATTGCATGCTGGTTGTGTTTGTTTTGTAGTGGGCTAAAGCACCCAGTAGCCATGTTGCTTACATCCATAATATCTCTTGGGGTGGAGGCCTTCATGTGGTTCTGGTCACTAGGCCTTTTTGAGGTTTTAGTACTTTTCTGGTCACTAGGATTGTCCCTTACACGTGGTTTTTACAGTAGAAGAGCACAGATTAAAATAGCTATTGTGCTGGCCTTGGCAATAGTGATTTATAAGGCGCTTGTAAAGATACTGGATTCTGTTCGAAATATGTATGCTTTATGGTTTTTTCACCCTACCCTGCATCCTAGTTCCAGTAGGATGTTCTGGGAGTTTATTAGTAATTGCACCTGGTTTGTTAGAGGAGGAGCAGAGGATGAGGTTTTCCAACCCCTCCTTTCCTTCTTCTCTTTTGAATCTGTTATGTCATTTTTTGGGAATGTTCAGTCTCCCCTGAATGTTAAAGAGACCCTCTTTCTGGTATTTATTCTGGGAAACTCCCTGGGAAACTTCCTTTATACAGCCTGCAGTT
Organism: Vidua chalybeata; assembly: GCF_026979565.1. NCBI lineage: Eukaryota > Metazoa > Chordata > Aves > Passeriformes > Viduidae > Vidua > Vidua chalybeata. Next base: position 717,794 of record NC_071569.1, read on the forward strand.
TCTCTAGAGTGAAGGCTGAAAAATCCAGAGGGACTGATGAAACCCCTCATCCAGATGTGGAAAATCCTAAGTGGTGTGGAGAATGGGAGAAAATAGGCCAGACTCTGAAGGAATTTTCTGACCCTGTAGAGTGGGATTTTCCAAGTGAACAAATTCAGAACCCAGATGAGGTAGGGAAATACCTGAAAGAGAAGTGCCATGATGACTCTAAGGAGAAAAGGATCATTGCAATAAGCTGGGCTCTGGCTTATGCTTATCGCACACTGCTAGATACTGTAGGCCAGCAGACAGAGGCAGGGGGGCAGGGAGATAAACCAGCAGCAATCCCAGTCACTCAGTCTGCAGCCAACCCGCCAGTTACTCAGGCTGTAGCTAAACCAGACAGTGAACCTAAACCACTGGCAGTTGCTGCGGGAAAGAAGAGAAGCAAAACTGACCGGCCAGGGACTGATGATGATGATCCAGGAGAAGGACCCTCAAAGCTAATTACTGACACAAAAGCCGAAGTTAAGGCAACTGATGCAGGATCAGAAGCCACTACTGAGTCCTATTCCCTGAAGGACCTTCGTGGCCTAAGGAAGGATTACACTCGACGACCTGATGAGTCTATAATTAGTTGGTTGGTCCGTCTTTGGGATGCTGCAGGGGAGGCTACAATTCTGGATGGTAGCGAAGCAAGACATTTGGGATCCCTGTCACATGATCCTGCCATTGATCAAGGAATGATGAGGGGGGCTAATCCTCGCAGCCTCTGGGCACGGGTTCTGGACAGTGTAGCACAAAGATACTTGTGTGCAGATGATCTTTATATGCAGCAAACCCAGTGGAAGACTATAGAGCAAGGAATTCAACGCTTGAGGGAAATGGCAGTGGTAGAGATTGTCTTCTCGGATGATCTAGATACTGTAAATCCAGACTTGGTACCATGTACATCTGTGATGTGGCGAAAACTTGTAAGACTTGGGCCAGATGAATATGCTTCTGCTGTAGCAATAATGAAGCAAGATGACGGTGGGGAGACTGTGCTTGATATGACAAAGAAGCTCCGAGCATATGCAGATGCTGTACATGGCCCAACACACATGAGAATTGCAGCAGTAGAAGCACAAGTGCAGAAACTAGGAAAAAATATAGAGAACAAGATAGAGGAGATTAAAGAGGACCTTCTTAAAATTTCTGCAGTACAGATCAGAGGTCCTGGTACCCAACGCAGACGTCCCTCAGATAGGGAGAGGAGGTACACCTCACGAGCTGAGCTGTGGTTCTTCCTGCGCGATTGTGGAGAAAATATGAGGAAATGGGATGCGAAACCTACTGCTGATCTGGCACAGCGGGTGCGTGAATTGAAGGGAAGCAAGACTCCGAGAGGAATTTTCACCAAAAGGGAAGCAGCTCCAGTGACCCATAACCAAACTGCCATATATGATGATGATGACGATATTTTCGATCCCCTTGAAGGAACCTCCAAGACATATGCCCAGGAAAGAAGGATAACCAGGCTTAGAGGGGCCCTGCCTCTAGCCAGGTAGAGGCTAGGGAAAACCGTATTTTCTGGACGGTGTGGATTCGTTGGCCTGGCACATCAGAACCACAAGAATATAAAGCTTTGGTCGACACTGGTGCGCAGTGCACATTAATCCCATCAAACTATGTGGGGACAGAACCTGTTTCTATTGCTGGTGTGACAGGGGGATCACGGGACTTTACTTCAGTGGAAGCTGAGATCAGCCTGACTGGAAATGAGTGGAAGAAACAGTCTATTGTAACTGGCCCAGAGGCCCCATGTATTTTAGGCATAGACTTCCTCCGAAGTGGGTATTTCAAAGACCCAAAGGGACTCAGGTGGGCATTTGGAATAGCAGCTGTAGAGACAGGGGGCATCAAGCAATTGAACAGCTTACCTGGACTATCGGAAAACCCATCTGCAGTAGGACTTTTGAAGGTAGAAGAGCAACAAGTGCCAATTGCAACCTCAACAGTGCATCGCCGGCAGTACCGAACGAATCGAGATGCCGTGATCCCCATCCACAAAATGATCCGTGAGCTGGAGAGCCAAGGGGTGGTTAGCAGAACCCATTCACCTTTCAACAGCCCCATCTGGCCTGTGCGTAAATCCGAAGGAGAATGGAGATTGACAGTGGACTACCGTGCCCTAAATGAGGTGACTCCACCGCTGAGCGCTGCTGTGCCGGACATGCTGGAACTCCAGTACAAGCTGGAGTCCAAGGCAGCAAAGTGGTATGCCACTATTGATATTGCCAATGCGTTTTTCTCCATTCCTCTGGCAGCAGAATGCAGGCCTCAGTTTGCTTTCACCTGGAGGGGCGTGCAGTACACCTGGAACCGACTGCCCCAGGGGTGGAAACACAGCCCCACCATCTGCCATGGACTGATCCAGGCTGCACTGGAAAAGGGTGAGGCTCCAGAACACCTGCAGTACATTGATGACATCATTGTGTGGGGGAAAACAGCAGCAGAGGTATTTGAGAAAGGGGAGAAAATCATCCAGATTCTCCTGAAAGCTGGTTTTGCCATCAAGAAGAGCAAGGTCAAAGGACCTGCTCGAGAGATCCAGTTCCTGGGAGTGAAGTGGCAAGATGGACGGCGTCAGATTCCTACAGATATCATTAACAAGATCACAGTTATGTCTCCACCAACCAGCAAGAAGGAAACACAAGCTTTCTTAGGCGCCATAGGTTTTTGGAGAATGCACATTCCTGAGTATAGCCAGATCGTGAGCCCTCTCTACCTGGTCACTCGCAAGAAGAATGATTTCCACTGGGGCCCTGAGCAGCAACAAGCCTTCACCCAGATCAAGCAGGAGATTGCCCATGCAGTAGCCCTTGGCCCAGTCAGGACAGGACCAGATGTGAAGAATGTGCTTTACTCTGCAGCCGGGAACCATGGTTTGTCCTGGAGCCTTTGGCAGAAAGTGCCTGGTGAGACTCGCGGCCGACCACTGGGATTTTGGAGTCGAAGCTATAGGGGGTCTGAAGCCAACTATACTCCAACAGAGAAGGAAATTTTAGCAGCCTATGAAGGAGTTCAGGCCGCCTCGGAGGTGATCGGTACAGAAGCGCAACTCCTCCTGGCACCCCGACTGCCAGTGCTGGGGTGGATGTTCAAAGCAAAGATTCCCTCCACCCACCATGCCACCAGTGCCACATGGAGCAAGTGGATTGCCCTTATTACGCAGCGCGCCCGGATTGGAAAATTGAATCGCCCTGGGATTTTGGAGATAATTACAAACTGGCCTGAAGGTGAAAACTTTAGTCTTGCAGATGAAGAGGAGGAAGTGGCACATGCTGAAGAAGCGCCACCATATAACCAACTGCCAGCAGAAGAAACACACTATGCTCTTTTCACTGATGGCTCTTGCCGCATTGTAGGAATGAAACGGAAGTGGAAAGCAGCCGTATGGAGTCCCACACGACGAGTTGCGGAAGCTACTGAAGGGGAAGGTGGATCGAGTGAATTTGCTGAACTCAAAGCGGTTCAACTGGCCCTGGACATTGCTGAAAGGGAGAAGTGGCCAAAACTCTACCTCTACACTGATTCATGGATGGTAGCCAATGCTCTGTGGGGGTGGCTGGAGAGGTGGAAGAAAGCTAATTGGCAGCGTAGAGGAAAACCAATTTGGGCTGCTGATGAGTGGAAAAACATTGCCACCAGGGTAGAGAAGCTACCGGTGAAAGTTCGTCATGTAGATGCCCATGTCCCCAAGAGCAGAGCCAATGAGGAACACCAAAACAACCAGCAAGTAGATCGGGCTGCAAAGATAGGGGTATCAAAGATAGACTTGGATTGGCAACACAAAGGGGAATTGTTCTTGGCACGATGGGCCCATGATGCCTCAGGCCATCAGGGTAGAGATGCCACTTTTAAGTGGGCACGAGATCGAGGGGTGGATCTAACCATGGACAAAATGTCATGGTTTGACACTGGCGCAATGCCAGCACCCCCATGAAAATGCACCTTCCCTAAATAAATGCTGTGAGATGTTATCAGGGACAGAGCAGAGCAGGCACAAGCTTAATAACAGAGGAAAAAAACTTTATTAAACTACTACTAATACAGAAAACACATAAACTAAATCCAGGATGAAGACCTTTTAAAACCACCCCTCCTCCTCCCAATTCCAAACACACCCAGCCATGAAACATCACCCGGGATTCTTGATCAAATTACCACCCTTCAGGTAATCTATGCTTAAACTATCAAGGGAGAGAGAAGTCTCTCTTGCACCACAGGCCCCCCAGGAAACACAGCTGCCCCCCTGTGTTTCCCTGTCACACATGGCAACCGCCCGGAAGAAAAATCTGCCAGTGTGACACTCTCCTTTCCATGTCACAGTGCTCTCACCACCGTGCATGGACAGACTGCTCATAGGGCTCCTTTAAGGATGCTTTGCCACGGACCCAAAGATATAACAGTTCAGTTTCTCATCCTGGGACTACAGTCCCCCCCATTTTCCCCTGGGGCCGAGGGGTCCAAAAACAGGACTCATCTTCTTCCCGAAGACAGAGGGTATCACCATTCCCTCTTCAGCTCTCTTCGTTTCTCGCCATTCTTGTGCTGTTCGAAGCTGAAACAGGTCTCCCTGGGTCACCACTGCATCCCCCTAAAATGCAGTCTCTATTGCAGGAGATTTTGGTTCAGTCCATGGCTAACAAGAAAAGTCCAGCTAAAAAGCTACTTCATCATCTCCTCCCACCTAAATATTTCTTCTTCTAACATCTCAGGTCCCGGACTATCTCTCTTCCACTACAAATCAAGGAGGAGTAATACTTTCAAAAAGCCCTCATTCCCTCGAAAGGGTTAAAAGTTCAGACTCCCTGGACGGCCGATATCTCAGTCCGGCATTCCGCCTCCCACGTTGGGCATTTCCCCCCCCCTTCTCCTTCTCCTCTGCCGGCAGATTTCCAGGTGCCGCCAGGCTCTCCGTCTCTTTTTCCCACATAGGGGGGGCAAAGGCATCTCCGCTTCTCTCCACCCTTCCGTCCACAGGAGCTGGCTGGGTTCCAGACCCTCAGCCCCCTCGGCCTACCTGGACAAGGCCGCGTGGCTTCCCCTCCCCCACCCAGCCTAAGGCTGGGCAGGGGGGGAGTCTGCACTCTCTGACGACCGGAACCAAAAGAGACAGTTCTCCTAGGAGTTCTTGCTTTTAACCCCCTGTGTTCTCAGAGGCGTGTCCATACTTTCAGTGGTCACTCCAGGTGCCAATATCCAAACCTGACCACTGATTGGTTTGACCCAACTTCCTGGAAAAAATTCACTTCCATGTCAAACCACGACAACAGTATATCTCAGGTAATCCACGACTGTGAGACATGTGCTACCATCAAACAGGCCAAGCGGGTAAAACCCCTGTGGTATGGTGGGCGGTGGTCCAAGTACAAGTATGGGGAGGCCTGGCAGATTGACTACATCACACTGCCCCAGACACGCCACGGCAAGCGTTATGTGCTCACAATGGTAGAAGCCACCACGGGATGGTTGGAAACCTATCCTGTGCCTCATGCTACGGCCCGTAACACCATCCTAGGCCTTGAAAAGCAAATTCTTTGGAGGCATGGTACCCCTGAGAGGATTGAGTCCGACAATGGAACTCATTTCAAGAACAGCCTTATCAACACTTGGGCTAGGGAACATGGTATTGAGTGGGTGTACCATATTCCCTACCATGCACCAGCTGCAGGAAAAGTAGAGAGGTACAATGGATTGTTGAAAACCACACTGAAAGCATTGGGTGGGGGATCTCTCAAGAATTGGGAACAGAATCTGGCAAAAGCCACCTGGTTAGTTAACACCCGAGGCTCTACCAGTCGATGGGGCCCTGCCCAGTCTCAGCTTTTGAATATAGTAGATGGAGACAAAGTCCCAGTAGTGCATGTTAGAGGTTTGTTAGGAAAAACAGTGTGGATCAATTCTGCCTCAAGTACGGACAAACCCATTCGTGGGATTGTCTTTGCTCAGGGACCAGGTTGTACATGGTGGATAATGCAGAGAGATGGAAGAACACGATGTGTACCTCAGGGAGATCTGATTGTTGGGTGAGAACTATGTATAAATACCACTGTTTGCTGAATACTGCTGCCATTGTCTGTGTATAGTTGTATATTAGATGTATAATGTATCTATTTATAGGGTTTGAATATATATATTAGTTTTAGTAGTAAGCTGACGATATGGGGATAAGGGGTGGAATGTCCTAGGGTGGCTGTATGATGCCTTTATCCCCAATCGTCTGCCCTGTTTATGTTGAAGTCTTGTTCCAAGAGTGAAAGGAGGAGGGAAGAAGCTCAGGGTTTGTTTTCAAAAACTCACTCCCTCCTCCACATTCCTGCTCCGGGTCGGTGTTGTCTGCGGACGGACGGACAGCGAGACAGAGCTCTCCTTTGCTTTTTTCTAGTTAGTTTTAGCTAGCTGAGGCAGAGAAGTTCCCTGGACTGTGGTTTTTTTCCCTTTCTCTGGACCTGCTCTGGACTGAACACCAGAAGAGCATCAGCAGCTCACATCTGTGGCCCAGCGGGCCGGGCCTGGGCCGCGGCATTGCCAGCGCTGGAAGGACTGGTCAGAGACTGAGTGAGCTGAGCTGCAGCCCGGGGGGGGATTTGCTCTGAATTTGTCTCTCTTGGAGTGGCAAGAAGTCTTATTGTTTAATATTGTCTAAGTTCTCTTGTGTAATAAACAGGTTTTTTCCACTTTTTTCCTCCAGAGGTATTTTCTCCCGAACTGGCTGGGGGAAGGGGCCAATTGACTCTGCTTTCCTAAAGGAACCCTTTTGGGGGGGGGGGGGGAAGGGGAATTCTTTCCCCAGACTTGCCCTGAACCGGGACAGCCCTTTGCTACATCTTGCATGTCCACACAGAAGACACCGGCATGGACCTTTCAACGGACCTTTCTTCGGATTTGGACTCTTCGGCCTTTCTTGTGCAAAACGTAAGCAGATAGAGACCTATTATTAAGACTTCTTTTGTTTTTCAGGGGAAGTCCATCTCACTAGACCTGATGGCAGACACCGGCGCAGATGTTACCATCATTCCCCAGGCAGAGTGGCCTCACGACTGGGAGCTGGTGTCCCCTTGTGGCACAATCTCCGGCGTGGGAGGCGCTGTAAATTCCCGCTGGAGCAAACATCTGGTATGTGTGGAGGGGCCGGAGGGTCAAGTTGCCACGATTAGGCCTTTTGTGGTAGCTTCCAACATCAAATTGTTAGGTAGGGACGTTTTGTCCCAATGGGGTTCCCAACTTGACATCCCTAGTCCTGCGTGGGATTTTTAGTCTGGGCCACTGCGGAGTGCACCTCCCCACCGCTCAATTGGAAAACAGGCACACCGGTGTGGGTGGACCAGTGGCCCTTACCATCTGAAAAATTAAAGGCGCTCAATGAACTTGTGGAGGAGCAGGTGCGCCTGGGGCATTTAATACCTTCCACCAGCCCCTGGAACACACCTGTCTTTGTGATTAAGAAACCCAGCAAAGACAGGTGGCGCCTGCTCCAAGACCTACGCAGGGTTAATGAGGTCATCGAAAATATGGGCCCTTTGCAACCAGGCCTTCCCTCTCCCTCCATGCTGCCCTGGGATTGGTAGCTTGCAATCCTTGATATCAAGGATTGCTTCTTTAACATCCCTTTGTATCCCGGAGATGCTCCCAGATTCGCCTTCTCGGTTCCCTCTGCCAACCGAGGAGAGCCATATAAGCGCTATCAATGGACCACTCTGCCCCAGGGGATGAAAAATTCCCCTGTGCTCTGCCAAACTTTTGTGGCTCAGGTCCTTTCCCCGGTCCGTCGCCTCTTTCCCGAGGCAATCTTTTTGCACTACATGGACGACATTTTAATTTGCGCCGCTGACGTGACCTACTTGAAAGCGGCCTTGGAAAAGACAGTAAAGACCATCAAGGACTCAGGATTCCAAATTGCGGAGGAGAAGATCCAGCTGTCATCCCCCTGGAAATATTTAGGCTTCCTGATCACGGGAAGGACAGTCGCGCCCCAGTCCCTCACCATCAAGGACAACCCTCAAACCCTGCGGGACTTGCAGCAGCTCTGCGGCACCATCACGTGGATCCGACCGCTCCTAGGACTCACCACAGAGGAGCTGTCCCCGCTGTTCCAACTGCTGAAAGGCGACGGCGACCTGGCATCCCCACGCCATCTCACCCCGGATGCCCGTGAGGCCCTGGAGAGAGTCGCAGCTGCCATCAAGTCCTGCCAGGCACATTGGGTCGTGTGGTCCCTCCCCATCAACTGTGCCATCTTAGGTAAGTCCCCGAACTTACATGCCCTCTTATTCCAGTGGGACAACAGCCAGAGGGACCCACTCCTGATCATCGAGTGGTTGTTCCTCCCACATCAGCCCGCAAAAACAGTGACACCTTTTCCGGAATTAATGGCAAAACTTATTATTAAGGCCCACCAGCGCCTCCGGACCCTCGCAGGATGTGACCCAAGCATGCATCTACTTACCATTAAATTTGGACCAATTGGATTTCCTCTTACAAACAAATGAAAATTTACAGATTTCGGTAGACAGCTATCCTGGTCAAATTTTAATACATTATCCCAAATGTAAACTTTTTAAAGACACCTTGTATTTGGCCCCAAAATCTTTCAAAAGTAAGATTCCATTGAAAGGTGCTCTCACGGTGTTCACCGATGGGTCAGGTAGATCCCACAAGTCGGTGATCACCTGGAAGGACCTGGACAGTCAGAAGTGGGAGTCTGACGTCCAAATAGTTCAGGGTTCCCCCCAGATCGCTGAGCTTGCAGCGGTCATGAGAGCCTTCAAAAAATTTCAACAACCTTTCAATCTCGTCACTGATTGAGCATATGTGGCCGGGATAGCAGAAAGGGCTGAACACGCCCTGCTCAAAGAAATTCACAACAAAGCATTGTACAGCTTACTCTCAAAACTCATTTGGCTTATCTCACACCGGAAGCAACCGTATCACATTCTGCATGTTAGGTCACACACAGACCTGCCAGGTGACATCACTGAGGGCAACCGGAGAGCAGACGCCCTGGCGATGCTGGCCACCTCCACCTCTGTAAACCCTACAATTCTAAGACCCACCTTGCCAGATGTCCACATGCAGGCTAAGATGAGCCACGCCTTTTTCCACCAAAATGCTCCGGCGCTTTGCCGCCAGTTTAAGATCTCCAAGGAGCAGACACGGGCCATCTTAGCCACATGCCCTAATTGCCAATCCCACGCCTTACCATCCTTAGCGACGGGGGTTAACCCCCGGGGATTGGGGGCATTGGAAACCTGGCAAACAGACATAACACACTTTCCCTTCTTTGGGCGGCTGAAGTACATCCATGTGTCTGTAGACACGTTCTCGGGGGCAGTGTTTGCCTCCACCCACACGGGGGAAAAAACAAAGGATATCATCAAACACTTATACATGGCTTTCTCCACCTTGGGTGTCCCTAAAACTATCAAAACAGATAATGGACCAGGGTTTGTGTCCAAACAATTCATGGAATTCGTGCAACAATGGGGCATTGATCACATCACATCACAGGTATCCCACACAACCCTACAGGGCAATCGATCATGGAGAGAAAACATCAAGAAATTAAAAAACTGCTAGAGCAGCAAAACGATTCGGCCCTCACCACAAGCCCTGTAGAGAGGTTGTGCAAAGCCCTATATGTTCTCAATTTCATGAACTGTTCAGACCGCGAGCCAAACCCCCCAATACTACGCCACTTTCATAATAACACCAGGGCGCAGTTGAAAGAAAGACCACCAGTGCTCATTAAAGACCCTGAGTCCAGGAACATCAAAGGTCCATACCCGCTGATAACGTGGGGGAGAGGGTATGGCTGTGTCTCCACAGAACAGGGCCCCAGGTGGATCCCAGGCAAGTTTATAAAACCATACCGGGAAGACATCGTGAAGGAAAGCCATCCCCCGGACCACTCCCCCGAGATGACAGCTCCAGCGGAGACCACTGTCGCCTGGAGTCGGAGGAAAAGGAAGGGAAGCAGACCCATCGACGCCGCCACAAGGACTTTGATAACTAATCGATACTTCCCACCGGCTTGGACAGTTTACCCCCTGACCCCATCCCCAACCATTCCTTACCCTTTCCCGTCCTACCACTTTCCTCGCCCCCCTTACCCTCACACCTGACCCCACATTTTTTCTGTTTCAATGTTAATTTAAACGGGGGAGGATGGGGATTTGAAGGGACCCTTGGTCTTATTTTCTTTTTGTATGTTTGAGGTATTAGACTACCGACCACCCAGATGGCAATTACATCAGCCAGAACACCCCGCAGTGACCGGCTTCCTGCAGCTGCCTTCGTCGCCATCTTATGGCTCCACCTGGCAGGAAGCTGGCTCGTGCCACAGCCCAAGGAAAACGTCTGGGTCACGCTGGCAAAGTCTATAGGACAAGAACAGCTTTGCATGGCCATGGGCAGTGTGGACAATCCGTTGTCTACATGCCTGGTGGGAGTCCCCCTGTCCAAAAATGATTTTCCGTTCACAGGGATGAAACTCAACCTGGCGGACTCCTGGATGGGTTGGCTGAGGACACTACCACAGGCACCACAGGAACCCCAGGAATTGGACCTACTGGGGTCCACAAGGGCCCACCTTTGTATTCGGTTTTATACTAAGGCCCCACAAACAAAACCAGGGCAAAACATCAAAGACGTAACACCAGCAAATAGAAAATACATCAATGAGTGGTGCAATTACACAGGCCCTGTGTTGTCTAAGTCCTACCCATTCCCTAAGGAGCTCCCTCGGGGTGTGTTTCTCATCTGTGGGGACAGGGCGTGGGCTGGGATCCCCTCCAATATCAAAGGGGGTCCCTGTAGCCTTGGCAAGCTTACGACGCTAACCCCCAATAAAACCCAAATTCTGGATTGGAAGAAGGAAAGTCAATTGGCACACAAAAAGTGATCGTATGGTGAATTTGACCCAAATTGCGATTCCGAAATTTATGATTGGAGTGAGGGAAAGAGGGTCACCGCTTCTATTTTTCTACCATGGTACATGGCAGCGAAAGCCCTCGGTGAGATTTCTCACCTGGGGTGTTGGATGAGTAAGCAGGCCAACGCTACGTCTGCCGCATTATCAGACCTCTTGGCAGAAGAAGAGACCACCAGGCACACCACTTTACAGAACAGAGTGGCCATCGATTTTCTGCTGCTCGCCCATGGCCATAGCTGCGAGGACTTGGAAGGGATGTGCTGCTTCAACTTGACATCGAAGAGCACATCCATCCAAGCCAGCATCCAGCAGATCCAGGTGTTAGTCAAAGACTTAAAGACTGAAACCAGGGCTGTGGACGCGGTGAACAAGACCTTCTCCCAGTGGGGTGTTCCTGGGTGGGCCGTGCCAATCGTTAAAGGTTTAATTTGGATTTTGATTATTATTTTCTTAATTTCTGTAGCCTTAACTATCTTTAAGAAAATGTTAACGAGGAACTTGGGGAATGTTTTTTTAATAAATCAGAAAGGGGGAGTTGTGGGAGGGGTTCCTGCTCTCCCTTGGGAGGCAGCAACAGTCTAGAAAAGGTTGCCAATCAACTGCTGCCCTCCACCCCAGTTGAGCTGTCCGTCAATGCTTGGTACTCTCCCCAGTTCCAGAAAGTTCAGTTATTCTGTTATCCCCATTGGCCCCTATTAGAATACCACTCCTCCTCTGTACCCCGATTGGTTCTCTGTATGTCACCCCACTCTGTTTCCTCCCCTTTACCCATTGCCCATTGGTTGTTTTGTACCCTAACCACTCCTACTCCTTTGCCCTTAATATCCAGCCCCGCCTTCCCTCGGGGCTCCCGGAGCTGTCTCCCTCCTAGAGTGCTTGTGTCCCTCGTCTCCTCCTCCTGTTCCTGCGACTCTCCTGAAATAAAGCCTCTAGGAATACGGCTACCCTGGAGTCCTCCCGTCCTTCCAGTGGAGCTATCCGGGTCCCACCACCTCCTCCCCACGGACTGGTCAGCCGAGGGTTTTCCCCCGGACTGGCTGGGCACCCGGGGGAAGCCCGGAGGACTTATAATTTAATACAATTAATCATCGCTTGTAGCGAAGTCAGAGGGAAAGTCAAGGAGCTGCCAGTATGTAGGTGTGCCTCCTCCTTCTAGAAGAGATGCTCAAGAAAGAAGGAAAAGAAATGAGAGACTTTCCCATTTTGTGTCTCACTGCACATCGCAGTCCGAATGCAGTAACATTTTCCCTTTGTTTATAGCTTCCTCTGTTGTTTTAGAGTAAAGGGGTAACTAGCTCCTGGCAGACTGTTTTACAGTTTGTAGCCTCCTCTCCCCTGTTGTTTGATGCCTTCTGTCATGGGTTAGCACTGGCGCAGTGCCAGTACACCCATGAAAATATATTTTTCTCAAATGGCTACGGTGAGATGTGACCAGAAACAGAGCAGAGCAAGTTCAAGCTTAGAAATAAAGAAAAAAAATTATTAACCTACATTATAATAAAAGGAACACACAGGAAACAGAATGAAAACGTTCCAAAACATTCCTCCTCCTCCCAGCCAATTTCCACCAAAGCACAGTGAGACAAAACCTTGGACCCTCAATCAAGTTACCACCCCTCAAATAATCAATTCTCAGTCCATCAGGGGAGAGAGGAGTCTCTCTTGTACCATAGTCTTTCACAAGAAACACAGTTGAAACCTCTTATGTTTCCATGTCACACATGGCACCACCCGGAGAAAAAATCTGCCATCGTGACATCCTCATTCCATGTACAGTGATCTCACCACTGTCTATGGACCAAAACTGCTTATAGGGTTCCTTTTAAGGATGCTTTGCCAAGTACCAAAAAACCAACAATTTCTCATTTTGGGACAACAGTCCTCCCCATTTTCTCCTCCCCTGGGGCCGAGGGTCTTGAGAACAGAGATCTTCTTCTTCCCTGAAGACAGAGGGCACCACCACACCCTCCTCATCTTTCTCTGTTCACTCCACTCCTGCACATGGAGTCACTGCAGCAGGTCACTCTCACTCCTGCACTGGCAGTCACTGCAGCAGGTCATTCTCACTCCTGTTACTCTCTTGGCTCAAACCATTGTATCCCCCTAAATGCAGTCTCTGTGTTACAGGAAAATTGGTTCAGTCTATGGCTACACAAGAAAAAGTCCAGCTAAAAGCCACTCCATCATCTCCTCCCATCTAGGATTCTTTCCCATCTACTTCTGACATCCCAGGGCCCAGGCTGTCTCTCTTCTCATTTAGATCAAGGACGATTAATGTTTTGCAAAGCTTTCTTTGTTCAAGAAGGGGTTAAAGTCTTGGCCGTTGCCCCCAGGATGGCTGAAATCTCACAGCAGGCTGCCCAGGACTCCCATGGCTGGGCACCTTCCCCCCCTTCTCTTTCTCCTCTGCCGGCACATGATACCAAATTTCCACGTGGCACAGGCTCTCTCTCTCTGGTGGGGGGGACAAATAACATCTCAGTGTTTCTCCATCCTTTGGTCCTGCAGGGGCTGGCCTGGTTCCATTCCCTTCCCCCCCCCTTTTCTGTCTGGGGCTCCTGGCCTACCTCAGCCTAGGCCCATGGCTTCCCGCCCCCCCAGACTGTGGCTGGGCAGGGGAGGTCTGAATTCTTCACTGACTGGAACAAAAGAGAGAGTTCCCCTGGGAGCTGTCAGCTTTTAACCCCCTGTGTTCTCAGAGGCGTATCCATGCCCCTAGTGGCCACACCAGTTGTCAATATTCAAATCTTGTCACTGTTAAGGCAGTCGCGACACAAAGCAGAGACATCAAGCAATCTCAGATGGCAACTCTTTATTGAAGATGGCTGACCTTTTATACACTTTCTAATTGTTTATACTTCTTCTACCCTAACTATTTGCCACAATAAGTCAATATAACACCATTGGTGAAAAGTAACAGTGACTTCAGCTAACTTTCTAAAAATACTTTTTCCAGCTGCAAAATTCCCTCCTTATCTTTCTTCAATTAGTCTCTTCTCTTGGTCTCCTTGGTAACAGCCTTGGAGAAAGCTCCTTATCAGCTTCTTGCTTCTCAGCTTCTTCTCGCTCCTTTAGCTAACAGGCCCGCTGTTAGCCCCTTCCACAAAATCTGACCACTGATTGGCCTGACTACAACTTCCTGAGAAAACTCACTTCCTTGTCAACCTAAGACACCTTCTTTATCATTCAACTCATCTGTTGTGTTCTTTTCCTGCTTCCCTGCAATGTTGCCGAATGTTAAGAACAGCAAGGATGGCTTTCAGCAAAGCCCTGTATCTATAATCCAAGTAGTCCTTGCATTTCCGGCCTCGAAAACCATCTGTGCTAGAAGTAGAGAGGGTTATATTTACCCAACATGTTATATTCTTCTGTTTCCTGTAAGTAGAGTCCTGTTAGAATATGTTTGTCGTGCTCTGAACTCCTTTAGCTAAAAGTCTTGAGCTGCCTCCACTCAACTTTAACACTGGCAAAGTGCTACTTCTCTTTCAGGTTAAGAGAAGAGCTTAAGTGTCAAAAACTTAGATATTTTTCCATGCATGACACAGATACCTTTCCCTCTTTCCATCCGAGATGACATCTTAATAAAAACTTTATCTCAAAGTCACCATCACCCCTGCAGAGATGCCTGAAACTTTCCTCACCATATCCCCAGAAGACTGTGAGCTACCCTTCAAAGTAATAAAAAGCACGAGTACCCCTCCTCAGTTAAAAAGTAAAAAGTACCCCTTAACAAAATACGGGCTTCCAAGGCAGTGGGGTAAGGCTGTTGTTATTTCCTACCCCAATATCCCATGATAATATAAAAGGTAAGAAACACCATGTGTGCTATGCACTAGGAGTAATCCTCAATAAGTCTTTCTAATCCTCTCCTTTGCACTTTTCAGGCTCCTGAGGAAAATAAGACAGCAAAAAGTGCTCAGTTTTGCCCTTATAGAGTGAGAAGCAAAAAGCAAGAATCTAGCATAGTCTCTCTTTGACTTTTCCTTTAAGACAAGGCTGTCTGTTCCCACCCCAAAGGCACAGAGGGGGCTCTTTAAACTGCACCACAGTGTCCCACCCATACTCCCCTCTCCTGTCCCCATCCCCACCATGTCATGATCCCATGAAGAGAAACCCACAGGGGTGATACTTATCTCTTCGAGCCAGGTCTTATGAGCTCTCAGAGAAAGGTATCACACCCGAGATACCTCAGTTACCTCAGAGGGCATAAAATTAGCAGGATGGCTTCTGAGACAGTGTTGGAAACAGAAAAGTTTTAATAAAAGGCAAAATGACAAAGCTCTTTGCAGAGAAAACCCGAACCAGGGCAAAAGGTTCTTGCTCCTGGTAAAACACTTCACAAAAGCTATTATTTCCTTTGTTCTCTTCTTTTTCTAGTGAATTACCTAGGTGGGACCTTTTGGCGTCTGTTCAATTGGGTATCCTTAGGTTTGAGGTGAAGACCCCAAGGTCCTATGAGGTGTCTTTTAACCAAATTGAGGAGAGAAACTTCTGGGCTTTTTGCTTTTTTAAGGAGACAAAGGATAATTTGGTCACTCTGTCAACAGGGAGCACATTCCTACACAGGGGTGTCAGGGCCAGGAGAGCTATGACAGAGTGCTGTACACATGTGTGCCACTGTGTACAGCTCTGTGTGTGCATGTGTTTTCTAGTGTGCCCAAAAATGAGTCTACATGTCCTGCTTTGCACAGTGTACATGTGTGTCAGTGTACACAGCACTATTCACATAGATGTGCTGATGTGTACACATGATGTGTGCATTGCTGTTTACATGTATGTTAAATTACACACTCTCAAGTGTGAGTGTGTCTGTGCACGGGTTCTACAAGTGTGAGCATAGCTCTGTATGAGACACTGCACACATTGGCATGCTCAAGTTCTACATGCAAAAAAATCTTGTGCTTGTAGGCACGTATGCATTAGTAAAGACTACATTAATAAGTGTCTTTGTAACACATGTGCTAGTGTAGCAGGTTGGGTGTACACAAGTGTGTACTGCTAGCTGTAGCAGCACAGGTTTAGGTGGTGGTCACTGCTACCTATACCTATTCCCCAATAAGCATCTCCTGTGGAAAAGCTGCTTGGGTAAGCATTCAGGCAAAGCAGTCAAGTCCATACACCACACTCACCACAGCTAGCTCAGCGAAGAGCGGCAGAAGGGCCTTTTGTATGATTCTGTTCCAGCGAAGTTTTATTGCATCCACCATGCCAAAGGGAAACCAGGGACAAAAGACAAGACCATGTGGTCTGCACAAGGTTAAGTATGGGAGGGCACAGGGGCGGTACAAAGGGCAGGGCAAAGGCCGTTGGCCTACAGGAAAGACGGGGCTGGCCACCATGGATACCACAATAAATGAGGAAACAGAGAAATGAGAAACTACGAGAATTTGGGACATATAGGGAAAGGAACCAGAGTGGTTCATGATGTTGTGCAAGGCTCCATGGGGAAGTCCTTTCTGGCCACCTAGGTGGGGAAAACTCTATGGTATGTTTTTCCAAGGCAATGCCCTGGGGATTTCCCTGAGGGGGAAGGATTCAGAGGATTCCACAGCTAGCAAGTACACAAGAACTCTGTGTGAGACAGAGTGGAATTTTACCAAGGCCGTTCTGTAACTTGCTTAAAAACATTTAATCTGTGCTCAAGGCCCCGTTCCAAGATAAGCAGGGGCCCCTTTACGGGAGCAAAGGCTAAGGCTGCAGCAGGGACAAGGTGACGGGACAAGCTCTCTGTATAGAGGACAAGGACTGCTAAAAATTAATTGCAATGTGTAACAGGAAACCAGTAAAATGAATATGCATGAGCAAGAGGGGGGATAAAAAAAGATTGGGAGTTCTCAGGGGCGTGCATGTCCTTTGAAGGGGGAACGATCCCCACATGAGCCCAGCGCTGCAATAAACATACTGGCTTTACAACTTTCACAAAGCTGTGGAGTTTGATTCTTTTTTTCCACAATTCATGTGCAAGGGAGTAGGTACCTGTGTGTATGTGCACTAGCTCTGCACATATCCCTGTGTGCACACACAGGCTGGGCACACCCAGAAACATGGCTCTGGATACACAGCTCTGTGAATCTGGTTGCTGTCCCACCTAGAAAAAACAGACATGTATGTATATATATGTGTGTGTGCCACTACCTAGCTCTCCTGTGTACACCCTGTTCTTGTAAGGAGAAGCATTTGCCTCTACGTATAAGTTTACCAAAAGTTTATGTAAAGCGGTATACAGTGATTGCCATCAGATTTAATAGTATTCAAGTTTCTATTAAATCCCTATAAACAGGAGTATCTACAGTCACTGTGACCCACTGTTGTTCTAGCCCACATTCCCTAAAAACTACTATCATCAAAACAGGATACTCGGCCAAGTGCTAAACCTCTCTATAATTGTAATGCTTCCTAAACCGCACAGTTCCCTTGTGCCAGCAGTAGTAAGTAACTGTGGTGACGCGCAGCTGCGCAAAGGGCAAAAGGCTTTGTGAATCTGAAGTTAGAAAGTTTTCTGTATTCCGCTGAGCATTTACCCCTCCCCTGAGTTATTCCCATTGGATTTGACCTGTAATGTATTCAGGCTGGACACTGTCTCTATTGGTTTTACCTTATCACCTATACCCCCTATAAAAACTGTAACCAGACCCCTGCCCCCCGTCACTTGTCCCTGCGGCATTCGAGCAATACAACTTTCTTTGAACTGCACACAGGTGTCCTCTCTTGGTCTCTTTATCTCGGGTCCTAGTAGCGCTCTCAGAGCAGCGCTGCCCATGTCACAGCAAACTAACTGCTACCTGGTAATCTTGGCAGAGACCCAGGGGCAGCGGCGTGTGTTGCTCACCACCGGCCACCCATGGCAGCTGCTGGCCGGCGCCTGGGGGATGGGGGCCGTGTGGAAAAAAGGGCAACAAGTGGCGCCCGCCCGTGGGGCTGATACGGGTAGTCGCTTTAAGTGCGCTACAGATAGCGCGCCGATTCTGAGCTTTTCTGGATGCTTTTTCCACCTTCGTCACCACGGGAGACGCAGCCGCCGGCGCCGCCGACAAGCCGCCGGCGCAAGGAGTCAGCCCAGCGGGGAAAAGCTCTCGGACCACACTGTTCCTGGGGGGTTCTCGCCCCCCCCCCCCCCCCCCCCCCCCCCCCCCGGTTCGGTTCGGCAGCACTATCGCTGCTGAGAGACTGAGCCGATTTTTGTCCGGCGCTGCTCTCAGTGGAGGAAGACGCAACTTTCCACACACCCAGGAAAACGGCTTCAGACCCGGGAACTGCTGCTGCAGTTTTGTTTTCTAAAAGTCGGTGGTTTGGTAAGTTTCAATACTGGCGCGGGAAGGACCTGGCTAGGAGACTTATTGGGGAGGCACCCGCGCTCCCGAAGGAAGGGAACACGCAGCGCACAGCGTAAGCGGAGTGCCACCGCTGGCTCTTTAGACCTTTTAAATTTTTTTTTTCTTTGCGTTTTTTTCCTGCAGTAGGTGGGTGAGACTTTGCTCGTGGTCAAAATGGGTGTTCGGATGTCCATGCAGCAAAAAGAGATTTATAACCAAGTGAAGGGAACCCTGTGAGAGGCAGGAGAAAGTTTTTCTAAGAGTTTTGTGAAACAGTTTGTCAGATGTATATCTTTAAGTTTCCCAAACGTGTCGGCTCAGGATGTGAGACAGAAGGATTTTTGGAAGTGTGTCAGTGTAGTTTTAACTGAGGGCACTAAGAAGGGAGACACCTCAGTGAAAGAAGGCTTTATGAGAATATTTTTGTTAGTTTATGACATTGTAAAAGAAGGCGCGAACAATAGGGACACGCAGGACACTAAAAAGAGTTCATCTGCTTTACCCCCCTTGCCTCCTCGATCCCCCCGGTCTGAAAATACTGATTGCACTGTTGGAACCTCCGTTTCTAACCCCTTTCCGGATCCCTCTCACGCAGCTCACAGTCCTAGTTGCTCCCAAAAACACTTTACCCCTTCTAACCCCTTCTTACACCCCCCACGAGAAGTCCCGCCACAAGATGGCGGCAGCCACGTGGCAGGGAGCACTGTTCCATCACAAGATGGCCAGCGCCGTGCAGTGGGGCTTCTCCTTCCCAGAATCCCTTCATACCCTTCCCCATGCCAGCCCCAGACCCACCTTTCCCTTGTCCCAACTCCTCCTCCTCCCTTGCGGCAGACAATCAACCCCATCCCAGGTGCTGTTGCATTGCTCCACCCACAGCACCACCCCTCGAGGTTGCATCACCCTCTCCCGCCCCGCTCCACACGGCATCATCAACCTCAGCCACTCCTACACAAGCCTCCACCCTCCAGCCACCGAACCCTGCCCGCCCCTCTCCTGTTTCCCACGCCCCAGCCTCAGGTTCCCACAGCAACGTAAGGGGCGGGGGAACCGGGCCTGGGAAACAGAAAACAGTCAGGGATTCTGATTCCCTGTTCCTAGCTCCGGTAACCTACAATGCAAGAGGGCAACACCCCAGATGGGAACCCCTTTCATATGAATGCATAAGGGAACTCTGCAAAACAAAGCGTGAGTTTGGGCAGAAAAGCGAATTTTTAAAGAGCATTTTAAAAGCAACTTTTAATTCTAACACCATGGTCCCTGCTGATTTAAAGCGTTTGCTCAGTTGCTTGATCCCTCAATCAGAATATAAAATGTGGGAAAGGACTTGGAAAAGGTTGGCAGGGGACCTTCTCCCAGAAATTTTGCAGAGTGCCGATTATGCCACAGATATAGAGGATGGAGAGATCACCCTAGAACATCTTGTGGGTGAGGGGGATTGGAACCAGGATCAGAGGCAGGCAGCAGGGATTCCCAAATCAGTGTTAGACGTGACAAAAGATGCAGCAGAGCGAGCATTCCTTAGTATGCCTTCTAAGGAACCTGTAATATCTTATATCGCTCTCAAGCAATCTGTTACAGAGTCATTCATGGATTTCGCTGATCAAGTGAGAGCCTCTGTCGAGAAGAGGGTGGAAGGGCAAGAGCTACAAGACCAGCTCACGTTAGAAATTGTTACCACAAATGCAAATGAAGCCTGTCAGTGAGTTATCATGGCACTTCCGGCGTCCCCTCCACTGATGATTGATCAGCTCATCGAGGAGTGCACAAGAAAAGCCACACTAATGGCAGAGGACTTGGTGAAAAAGCCTCGGGAAAAAGTGGTTGCTCCGACATCGGCAACCCCAAGAACTCCAGCATCGAGACCTCCCCCACACAAATGCAGGTGTTATTACTGCAATCAGGAAGGCCACCTCATCAGCCAATGCCCCTTTCGGGGGACAGCGCCTCCTCAGGGGGGGAGGGCGGCGGGGGGGAGAGTTCTCCAACCAGCAAAAAAACTAATTGGGGAGCGCGGACCTACCCCGTGTGATGATACAAATGGGGTGGTGTTCCAGTGGGCAGCTACGCAAACAGAGCAAAAGGGCTTTGTGAATTTGAGATGGGAGTTTCTATTTCCTAAACCTAAGGCTGGAGTTTCTATTCTGTATTTTTACGTGTATTCATCCTTTCCCCTGGAGTTATTCCCATTGGATTTTACCTATAATGTATTCACACTGGGCATTGTTCTATTGGTTTCACCTTATCTCTTATTTTCCCCTATAAAACCTTTGTCTGGACCCCTGATCGTGGTCACTTGTACGTGCGGCGATCAGGCAAATACAACCTACTTTGGACTGCACAACAAGTGTCCAGTCTCTTGAGTCTCTTTATCCTGGTCTTGCTCGCGCTCTCTAAACAGCTCTGTCCGTATCAGACGAACCCACAAAGGTGTTTATTGCCTCTCTCTCTCTCCGGCGGCTCCCGGAAGCGCCTGGCCAGCACTCCAGGAAATGGTAACCAGGCGAAAACAAGGAAGTCGGAGAGAGGAGAAAAGAACGAAAAGCAAGGGTGGGTCAGGGCGTTGTTGCCAAAGTTGCTGTACACCGCATTGTGCCAAGTGTAAGCAGCCAAGTTTACACCACTGACAAGATTGAACCTTACCGGTTGCGACTCACTGAACCCATTCATTTTTCTAACCAGGACTGGCATTTCATCATAGCAACAGCAGAGCTGCTGCCCCACATTCGGGAGTGCGAAACTTGCAGACGGAATGATCTACTAAAATGCAAGTACCTTGTCATTGGTGACACAAAGTACACCCCACAAGAGACAGAGATCCCTCCTGCCATCCTTTTACTTGATCCTAGGACCTTCTATCTCATGGCACGTTGTGTCCACCCCCCCCCCCGCTTCCTGCAACAGGGACAGATCATTGCGCAGGCAATCCCAGTGCCTCACCTTTTGTGTGATGATCTAGACCTGTCAGTCTTCTACACTGAGATGCTGAGAGAGGAGAAGCCTCTCGTGTGGTGTGGCCTTAAGAGCAAGGGGCATTCCATTCAACTTCAGGGGATGATGGACACAGGGGCAGATGTAACAGTCATTCCCTCACACAAATGGCCACAACAGTGGGAGCTGGAAAGTGTGGGCAACCCAGTTTTAGGTGTGGGGGGTCCATAATTGGCACAACAGTCTAAGAATACAGTCCAAATTAGGGGGCCGAATGGGCAATTAGCATCTCTGCGCCCGTTCGTTTTGGATTCAAAGTTCACTCTTTGGGGAAGAGATGCCATGTCCCAATGGGGGGCAAAATTAGAACTACCAGCCCCCCAGGGTTTTTAGGTGCGGCCACTGAAGAGCGCCCTACCCAAAAACTCAAGTGGCTCACAGATACACCCGTCTGGGTAGAGCAGTGGCCGCTGAATAAAGAAAAGCTAAGAGCGCTCACTCAGATTGTAAAAGATGAATTGGCAAAAGGACATATAGTAGAAACCAACAGCCCTTGGAATTCACCGGTTTTCATTATTAAGAAACCGGGAAAGGACAAGTGGCGACTCCTCCACGATTTCAGAAAAATTACTAACGTCATTGAGGACATGGGATCTCTCCAACCAGGGATGCCTTCCCCATCTATGCTCCCCCAAGACTGGAAATTGGCAGTGACGGACATCAAAGATTGTTTCTTTCAAATTCCCCTGCACCCAGATGATGCACCATGCTTCGCCTTCTCTGTACCTTCCATCAACAGAGAGGCTCCCATGAAACGCTACCACTGGAAAGTCCTACCTCAGGGCCTCAAATGCTCTCCTACCATCTGCCAGTGGTATGTCGCCAGAGTTCTGTCCCCAGTGCGTGCCAAGTGGGAAAACTGCATTTTCTACCATTATATGGATGATGTCCTTGTCTGTGCCAACAGTGACAATGTACTTGCAGAGGCATTGGAGGACACTATCACAGCCTTGTCAGCAGTTGGACTTGAGTCACAGAAAGAAAAAGTGCAACACCTGCCGCCTTGGAAATATCTGGGCCTTGAAATTAACAACAGGACCATCATATCCCAGAGGCCAATGATAAATGACGACCCAAAGACATTACGGGACCTCCATCAGCTGTGTGGGTCTTTAAACTGGATCAGACCCTGGCTGGGGCTCACCATGGGAGATCTGTCCTCCATCTTCAATTTATTGAAGCGGGGGAAGAGTTAGACTCCCTGAGGGCTCTGACCCAAGAGGCCAGGGCTGCTTTGGAGAAAATCCAGTCCACCCTAGCAGGCAGACAAGCCCACAGGTGCCACGAGGGCTTGCCCTTTCGATTTATCATCCTTGGTAAGTTGCCACACCTCCATGGGTTGATCTTCCAATGGGACACAGAACAACAGGATCCCCTCTTGATCATAGAGTGGGTGTTCCTGGGTCATCAGTTGTCCAAAAGTATTACCAAGCCACAAGAGTTGATGACCCAGCTGATCATGCAGGCCAGGGCTCGCCTGCGGGTGTTGGCAGGGTGTGATTTCATGTGCATTCATCTCCCTATTAGAATATCTACGGGGAGACTCTCTAAGGAAACACTTGAGCACCTGCTTCGGACCAATGAAAACTTGCAGTTCTCCCTAGACAGCTACACCGGACAAATTCTCATTAACCATCCAGGCCACAAATTATTTGAAACACAGTTTGATTTGATTCCAAAAAGTATCCAGAGTAGTGAACCGCTGAAAGCATTGACCATTTTTACCAACGCGTCCGGAGGGTCCCACAAGTCGGTGATCACATGGAAGGACCCCCAGACTCAGCAGTGGGAAGCTGATGTAAAGGTTGTGGAGGGTTCCCCACAAGTTGCTGAGCTGGACGCTGTTGTCAGGGCCTTTGAGAGGTTTCCAGAACCAATTAATATAGTTACAGATTCGGCATATGTAGCAGGTGTTGTGTCCAGGGCAGAACATGCAGTGCTCAAGGAAGTTTCCAACCCAGTAATATTCAGCTTACTCTTGAAATTGATCCATCTAGTTTCCCATCGAGAGCAGCCCTTTTTTGTAATGCACGTGTGATCACACACTGACCTCCCAGGTTTTATCGCAGAAGGCAACCGCAGGGCAGATGCTTTGGCCGCGCCTTTACAGCTGGCTGGCCAACCAAACATCTTCCAGCAGGCCAAACTAAGCCATCAATTGTTCCATCAGAATGCCCCAGGTCTGGTCCGCCAATTCCACCTGCAGCGTGACCAAGCCAAGGCAATTGTGGCTGCATGCCCCAAGTGTCAGGAGTCCACTTTACCAACTCTGAGTTCTGGAGTGAACCCGAGGGGACTCCGCAGTTGTGTAGTGTGGCAAACTGACATCACACATATACAGGAGTTCAGGAGATTTCAACATGTACATGTTTCAGTAGATACTTTCTCCGGAGCAGTCTTCGCCTCAGCCCACAGAGGGCAAAAAGCCGCAGATGCAAAAAAACACCTCATGCAAGCATTCGCGACCTTGGGGGTCCCCACCACTATCAAAACTGATAATGGCCCAGCTTATATTTCAAAGGTGTTTAGCGAGTTTTTACAGGAATGGGGGGGGGTGAATCATCGGATGGGAATTCCACACTCCCCCACAGGCCAGGCTGTGACAGAAAGAACACATCAGACCTTGAAAAAGGTCCTCCTTCGCCAGCGGGGAGATATTCGAGCTCTATCTCTACAACTTAGGCTCTGCAAAGCCCTTTTTACTATTAACTTTTTGAATTGTTCTTTTGATAGGCCTGAACCACCAGTCCTGCTTCTTTTTAAACAACATCAACAGCTAAGGCCTGAAGAGAGACCACCAGTGTTAATTAGGGATCCAGACTCTGGAGAAATCCAGGGTCCACACCAGCTTATCACTTGGGGACGGGGGTATGCGTGCGTGTCCACACCCTCCGGACTCAGGTGGATCCCTAAGAAATGGGTCAAATCCTATACTCCTGAATGGGGAGTGAGTCCAACACAGAGTACCCCTCCTGATGATTTAGAAGACCCCACAGACGACGCAGTTGCGTCAAACAGGAAACGCCGCAAGGGAGGAAGAGACCCCTAATTCCTGTCTTCCTTTATACTGGCAGAGCAAGTGGTATTCTTTTCCATAGTTGGTTTACCCTGTTGTATGGTTTCATTTTTCTTTCAGACTAACAGGATGTCAATTTCCATGTTCCTGCTCCTCGTTTGGTTCCAGAAAATTACCTTCTACCTGTCCACAGGGGACGCGTGGATTGTCCCTCAGCCATGGAAAAATGTGTGGGTCACCCTTGCCAAAGCCTTGAAACAAGAACACCTGTGTTTAGCTACTGCCTCAGCAG
Organism: Vidua chalybeata; assembly: GCF_026979565.1. NCBI lineage: Eukaryota > Metazoa > Chordata > Aves > Passeriformes > Viduidae > Vidua > Vidua chalybeata. The sequence continues at coordinate 742,363 of NC_071569.1, forward strand.
AAAATCCGATGTCCACATGCTTGATAGGGGTTCCAAGTAAGGGGAAAGAATTCCTAGAGTTCTTGGTCCACTTGCAGAAAGAGTTAAATGAAAACAATCCACCTAATATCTGGGCAGAGTTCCACAGGCACCGGGGAAACATAGAACACGTTAAAATACCTGTACAGAATCCCCTACTCCTGTGGCAAAAGTTTGTTCTAGACCTGCCCGCTGCTGATGGGGAGCCCCAGGAATTAGAACTACTGGGCTCCGCAAAGGCTGAATTTTGCATTCCATTTGATTTCTCACCAGTTAAAGAAATAAACCTATATGAGCAGGTCAGACAATACAAGATAGAATTCAGAGCGGGCCAATGGTGCACAGCTGTCTATAGGTTGAAGCTCCCTACCACCACGGATTTCTATCCCCGTAAGCTAGACAAAGGAATGTTTTTCATCTGTGGGGATAGAGCATATCCAGGAATCCCTTCTCGCCTTATTGGAGGTCCATGCACTCTGGGGCGTCTTTCCCTTGCTTCCCCCAACATGACTCAAATTCCAATTGGGCAAGCAAAAAGTGAAACAAAAATTACTAAATGGAGTGCAAGTCAATTTGATGAACATTGTGACGCTGAAATTTACCATTGGGCAAAATCAAAAAGTGTTGCCGTCTCTGTGTTCCTACCATGGGTAGCGGCAGCCAAAGCATTGAGTGAATTAGGCAATTTAGAATGCTGGGTGATGAAGCAGGCAAATTTAACATCGCCAGCCTTAAGTGACCTCCTTGAAGACAAGGAAATAACCAGAAAGGCTACCCTGCAAAATCAGGCAGCTATCGATTTTCTGCTGCTGGCACATGGGCATGGATGTAAGGAGTTTGAGGGATTGTGTTGCTTCGATTTATCATCATAAGGCCAAAGTGTCTGCTCATCCATCCAAGAAATGAGAAACCTCATTGGTAGCAAGAAGCAGGAGAATGAGGACTGGTTTAGGGGCATGTTTAAAGACTGGAACCTTTCTGGATGGGTGGTGTGCCTTCTAAAAGACATCTGTTATTTTATAGTTGCCCTTTTTTTAGTTTTGCTATCATTTGGAATTCTTAAGCGAATCATTTCCAGCATTGCCACCTCCAAGTCTATAACCTCCGCACCTGTCGTCGTTGCTGTTGCCACCACGGGAGAAGAATGGTGGGAAAATGACAAACAGGATGACACTGCAGTTTAATAGCCGCAGTTTCACCTTTCCCCAAAGCTCCATCCATTTTATTAAATAAAAGAGAGGGAGGTGTGGTGACGCACAGCTGCACAAAGGGCGAAAGGCTTTGTGAATCTGAAGTTAGAACGTTTTCTTTTCTGTATTCCCCTGAGCATTTACCACTCCCCTGAGTTATTCCCATTGGATTTGACCTGTAATGTATTCAGGCTGGACACTGTCTCTATTGGTTTTACCTTATCACCTATACCCCCTATAAAAACTGTAACCAGACCCCCGCCCCCCATCACTTGTCCCTGCGGCGTTCGAGCAATACAACTTTCTTTGAACTGCACACAGGTGTCCTCTCTTGGTCTCTTTATCTCGGGTCCTAGTAGCGCTCTCAGAGCAGCGCTGCCCATGTCACAGCGAACTAACTGCTACCTGGTAATCTCGGCAGAGACCCAGGGGCAGCGGCGTGTGTTGCTCACCACCGGCCACCCACGGCGGCCGCTGGCCGGTGCCTGGGGGACGGGGGCCACGTGGAAAAAAAGGCAACAAGTAACTACTTTAAGACTCAAGAAAACATATGAAGCAGTGTTATTTACATTATCTTCAGTTTTACCCCTCAGTAGAGAAGTCCCTCTCAGGAATGACTAACCACTGAATCGGCTGTACGAACCACAGAGCAAGAGTAGACTCATGTCAACAAAATTAAAGGCCCAATGAAAGAACCCAAAGAATAGACTGTAACATCCAGACCGGGTAAGAGATTGCCAAAGAAATTCAAAGATGTCTGAAAAGTAAAGTCGAGCTTCCACCAGCCAGCTTGAAGATTGTTTTAACTAACACTTTGGGTAGGGAGTTTGAACTGCACCATTTATTGATGTAATTGTCCAATTTTAATAGATAAGAATTACAAGCATCTGTTGAGGGAAGGTACACAGGGAACCATAAGTATTGGGGCCGTTTCCTTAAAAACCAACAAGTAAAGTAAAACAAGAAATAGAGGGCAAGACCAGGTAGGCTCCTGTGTTCACCACTGAGAAGATTATAACCCTGATGCAGGCAAGCAATCCCGTAGGCATGGTAAAGTGGGAACAAGAAAGCCATACCACACCTCTATCATTCCTCAGTTGTCTCTTAATACAACAGAGACTAAAGGGCAAGACCAAGTTGGCCTCTGTACTCACCACTAAAATGCACCTGCTATGAGTAGAAACCCCATAGACCCAGTAGATGAGAGTAAAAAGGCCACACCAGAGCTCTGTGATCCCATTTTCTTCATTCCAAATAAGTGCGTCTAAAGAAAACCTAAGGTTTTTTCCTTTTCCCACTGTCCTCACCCACATCAACAGATGCTAATAAAAATTATTTTTAATTTTATTTCCTTTTTTGAGACGTAAGGGTAGATTTTCAGAATCAAAAATGAGAGTTAATTGCTTGCACCAAATAACTTATAGAAAAGGAAAAAGGGAGTTTGCTATAGATAAGTAATGTAATAGTTGGCTCTCACAATTAAGAGATTGATATTATGTGGATGTCAGAATGTATAGCAATGTTATTGTAATATGTCCTCCCATAGTTCTCTTTCCCCTCCCCATTCTAATAGCCTCAGTAGTCAGGGCATCTGGAAAGGGCCAGCTTATTACCAAGAGGCGCAGCGTAACAACACCTGACCTCCAATCAAGATGTAAGAAGGTAATCTCCACCAATGGATGGCAGAGAAGGAGTTGACTGACAAAACTTTGGGAGGGGCTAATGCTATAAAAGGCAGAGCATCCATTTTGTAGATGAGCATGTGGCTGATAGTCATGGAGACTCCCAGTGCTGCAATTTTTCCTTATTCAGTATTTTGCTGTATTTTTGATAAGGTTTAATAAACCCTTTAAAATTATAAAAGTGAGGGTCATTTCTCACAATCCTCATCACCAACAAGACCAGATGGAGGAGAGTAACACGATGTCATTGGGACCCTCAGATGGGTGACATGCTTCCACTTAACCCCTGTCACTGTCTCGTCACTCTCTCCCTGTTCCCCACTCCCCACGCACACTTCTTCTGTTTCTTTCTTTTTTTCTGTGAGAAACTAGCCTCACTCTTTAAAAGTTTTAAAAATTTAATAAGGAGGAATAAGGGACAGATTAATAACAGTGCTGAGTGCTTGGCAGCTGCCAGAGGCACACTGCTGAACTGTAAGAAGTCTTTCTATATACGTCTTCATTGCATTGGTCAAATACATATTCATGAAGATGATACATATTCAAACTTTTTTTTTTTTTTTGAGCTCTTTTACATATTCTGGGAATTCTTTAGCTTGGTTCGACCCCTGACTTGTCTTTTTAGAGTATGTGCAATAATGTGAAATGTGAATTTTCTTTTTTTGTGGAGTAGTGTATGCTGCTTCCTCACTACGTGTATGTCATTCCCTTATCACGACTCCTTGTTTCATGGTTTCAGCAAGCAATAGTGATTGATATTCAAAAGGTCAGTGGCAGAAGTCCTCTTTACATCTTTCTTTGGATGTTATCTGCATGGTTCTTTCAATGTTATTTGACCATGCAGAATGTTTAGCTATTTTATAAGTACTTTAAACCAGCATCAGCTATTTCACAAATTTATCTGAGTTATTCTCACTATTGTTACTTAATTATAAAAATAAAAGCATTAGCTATTTCTGCAAAAGTTAATATTATAATGCATTTCACATAGCTTCTCTTTCAATATTTTGCAAAAGCTTAAACTATAATATATTTATCACACTTAAATGTACAAGCTACACATTGGCCACAAAAAGCTGACAAATTATACTATATCAAAAGCAAAGTGATGAGAAACTGTATTATATCAAAAATGTTGTGATAAATAATAATAATTTGCAAAACCCAATAACTACAGAGTTATTTATAACAATTTCCCCCATTTGTTTTTTCTTACTTTATTTGGCTCGAGCTATAATTTTAAACTTCTGTATTTTTGGCACACTGATATCTTTTGTAGATCATAAGTGCCTTTTTTAGGTTTTTATTATTGTTTGTTTTCTTTTATATTGTGACTTTCTGCATTTCTCTTGAGGTTGCTGACTTGGCATTGGTGGGCATTGTTATTGCTTGCATGTTTTGAACTTCATGAGTAATTAAGCTGATAAGATATGGTATGAAACATGAAAGGAAAATTAAACTTGTCATTCTACATAGTATTAGAAATTTTATTTTCTTCTACTAGGATATTTGTAAAAAAATCTCACTATTACTTATTAATTATACATTCTCACTTTTGGACTAGTACATGGGCTATTTTCTGGATGTTTTTGGCTATATCTTTAACTGTATCTCTATTATCATTAATTTGTAGACAACAATTAGATGTGTTAAATTTTTTATAGACGCTTCTTTTTCTGCTAATAAATAGTCTAGTGCTAACTAATTTTGGTATACTATAACTCTGGTTTGCCTTTCCATGCTGATTATTAATTCTAAGGCTCAAGATGTTTCATTAGTTATAATTTTTACAACTGTTTGGAGTCTTATGATTTAACATGTAAATTAGGGTTTGATATCTCTGACCATCTTGTGTTCAAGTGACTGGTCTATATGTTTGTATTACCTGTTTAGGAAACCATTTGTCATTACCTCACTTCTGATATTCTCCAGTTATTGCTATATTCCTTTTGTTTCTTTTTAATGCATGATAAAACAGTACTCTAAAGTTATCTCTGTCTTGGTTTGGTAAAAGGAAAAATTCTGGTTTTATGATTCTTAGAGCATAACTTCCTATCTATTGGGGAGGGAGTTCTGTAGAAGTTCTTTTCCTACATATTTCGAATAGGCCATCCAGTGCTTTCTAATAATCATTGCCTTGGTGATTTATGTTTTGCCAAAATTTAGATATTTTGGGGATTCTATAATAGGGTTTTTTTTTTCAATGCTATTGCACAAGAAAAGTTCAATTTCTTTATCTTGTTTACAATTTTTTTTTTCTGGGCCAAATATTGTGTGGGTTTTTCAGGGATCTACTATATCAAAGTGCCATTAGAGACTTTATATTTTTTATAGGGAGTTCTATTTTATTAAGGAACCTTTTTCTAATATGCTAGAGGCATTTCTTTCTAATTATTTTTGAGCTTAAAATTTACTCTTCTGGCCTGCTTCTCCCTTTTATGCTAGTCCTGTTCCATTTAAGAAGTTTAATTGGGCTTAGGCTATTACCTTTTTATGGCTATTCTTCTGTTATTAAGGCTGTCTCACATACATAGTAGTTGGTAACATTTAATTCTTTACTGCTTCTTTCCTTTAAATCTATAAAGAAATTTGTTCTTAACCTTGGATTTTTTACTTTATTTTTTAATTGTTGTTTGAGTTTTGTATATAAATCCTCACATGGCATTGGTTCTGGGTTATATGGCTGTATTCACTTTGTTAGCTTGCTTATTATTTGTTTTTTTATTAAATTTGGGGTTGATTTTGAGTTAGATGGTTGTGTTTGCTTTGTCAGCTTGCTTATTACTTGTTCTTTCATTAAATTCGGGTTATTTATTTAATCTTGGTTTCTATCCTTGTGCAAGTATACTCATTTTTCCCCCTTTGGGCATCTAACTCTGGTACCGTTGAGCCCAAAATGACACAAACTCACCAGGAGACTGAATTGCAGAAGAAGAAGAAGGTTTAATACAAAAGGTCTCTCTTTTATAGACAGGTTTGACACATTCTATTTGATTGGCTAATTAACAAAAACATCTTTCTCACAAACTGTCCTGGAGAAGAACAGAAAAACAGACTAGAAAAACACCACCTGCAGGTTGTTTATACTAACATGCTATCATTGTTTCTACAACTCCCTAAAAGGTCTCATAGGCCACTGTGAGAAACAAATGTCGTTTCTCTGTCTCTGACCAGGCCATCATCCACAGGTCCCCCTTTTTCTTTAAAGATGTAATCCTCTGTGGGACCCCTTGCAGAAAGGAGAAAAAACATGACTCCAGAGGTCCCTCAATCATATGCCGATTAAAATGGTCAGAGAGATCGGATCTTGTGATTGTCTCTTACAAAACGCACTATCAATCTTAAATCATGTAGTTATTTAAATTCAAAACAGTCCTTTTCAGAAGTGGGATGAAATGTTAAGTCCCCACTCGTGGAGGGGCCATCTGATTGATGGTCATCATCTTGGTCATCATTCAAAGGTTGCCTGTTGGCCACATTCCGGTTCTGGTGTTGCAAGGCAGGGTGGACACACTTTGCAGGTACTCCAGTATCTGTGGAAACACATGCATATACATGACCCCAGGTGATAAGGTCGTACGCGCCTTCCCACTTATTAGTGGTTAGCTCCCATATCTGGACCTTTACTCAAGGCAGGTGCATCTCACCTGAAGAATGCAATGAGAGAAAGTGATTTAGAATAACAGGGTTCTCCGAATTCTGTGGCACTGTCAGATGGTTGATTGTATATAAAGCTTTTTCCAATCGACCGTGTGGTGTCTCTCCAGGCATTCCCCTTTTCTGTCTGCCCAGAACACGCTTCAAGGTACCATGAGCACGTTCAACAATGGCCTGGCCTGTCGGAGAGTGCAGGATACCAAGCTTGTGTGACACTCCCCATAGGCATAGAAACTGCCGTGTCTTCTGCAAGACATAGGCAGGGCCATTGTCTGTCTTCACAGAAGGTATTCCCAAGACTGCAAAAGCCATCCTCCAATGGGCAATCACGTCACGACTCTTTTCTCCAGTGTGAGCAGATGTCCACATGGCAGAACCGTCAGTGAAGACAATGGGCCCTTGCACTGGCACTCCTCAGCTGCTCTTTGGTCACAACAACAAACCTGTTGTCTTCGCCAGCAGCAGTAACTTATGACTGGGCATATGATAGGCAATCTGCCCAGAAAAGTTTTGCAGCGCACTCTGCAAAGGAGTGCTTATTAACAAAGCTCCATTCAAAATCTTCCCGCTCCACAGGAAGAGTGATCACTGCGGGATCGGCAGCCATCAATTGCAAACACCGTTGACGGCATTTGATTATCAAATGAGCAATCAGCTCGAACAATGAGGGCGCTGTCTTTTTCGGCTGATGGGGCAAAAAGTCCCATTCTAAAACATGCAAGGAATCAGACCACTTGTCACTCCACTGGCCAATGATACCCGTAGGATGAAAATCTGGATTGGTAATAAAGACAGTGATATCAATGGAAGGATCTATTCGATGAACCTGACGAGCAGAAACAGCCCTTTGGACTTCCTGCAGCACCTGTCGCGCTGTAGGGGTCAATTCTCGAGGTGACCGCAGGTCAGGGTCCCCTTTCAAAGTGTCATACAACAGGGACAGTTGTTTTCCAGTCAGTCCCAAGTAGGGATGCAAGCAGCTGATGACACCCATCAACTTCTGGGCATCATTCAAGGTTCAAATAGAATCTGAGAATTGCACCTCCTGATGCTGAATGGTTTAGTCAAGAATTTTGACCGCCAAATACTTCTAAGGAGGGTGCTGTTGAACTTTCTCCGGGGTCACCTGCAGCCTGTAAGCATGCAGAGCAGCAAACAGCTGAGGCCGTATCCTCAACAACTCATCCTGGGTGGGTGCCATCACCAGGATGTCATCCATATACCAATAACAACATGCATCAAGAAACTGATTATGAACACCGGACAAGGCCTGAGCCACATACCACTGACAAATAGTCGGGATATTGCAACAGCTCTGTGGCAAAACCTTCCATTGATATCTCCACACAGGTTGTTGACTGAAGGCACTGTGAAGGCAAACTTTGGCTTATCATCAGGATGCAAAGGAATCGTAAAAAAACAATCGTGGTTTGTCGTGGTTTGACATGGAAGTGAATTTTTTCCAGGAAGTTGGGCCAAACCAATCAGTGGTCAGGTTTGGATATTGGCACCTGGAGTGACCACTGAAAGTATGGACACGCCTCTGAGAACACAGGGGGTTAAAAGCAAGAACTCCCAGGAGAACTCTCTCTTTTGGTTCCGGTCGTCAGAGAGTGCAAGCTCTCCCCCGCCCAGCCATCGGCTGGGTGGGGGAGGGGAAGCCACGCGGCCTTGTCCAGGTAGGCCGAGGGGCTGAGGGTCTGGAACCGAGCCAGCTCCTGTGGACGGAAGGGTGGAGAGAAGCGGAGATGCCTCTGCCCGCCCCCCCCCCCCCCCCCCCCCCCCCCCCCCCCCCCGCCCCAAGAGGGAAAGAGACAGAGAGCCTGGCGGCACCTGGAAATTTGCCGGCAGAGGAGAAGGAGAAGGGGGGGGAATGTCCAGCGTGGGAGGTGGAACACCGGACCGAGATATCAGACGTCCAGGGAGTCTGAACTTTTAACCCTTTCCAAGAAATGAGGGCTTTTTAAAAGTATTACTCCTCCTTGATTTGTAGTGGAAGAGAGATAGTCCGGGACCTGAGATGTTAGAAGAAGAAATATTTAGGTGGGAGGAGATGATGAAGTAGCTTTTGGCTGGACTTTTCTTATTAGCCATGGACTGAACCAAAATCTCCTGCAATAGAGACTGCATTTTAGGGAGATGCAGTGGTGACCCAGGGAGACCTGTTTCAGCTTCGAACAGCACAAGAATGGCGAGAAACGAAGAAAGCTGAAGAGGGAATGGTGATACCCTCTGTCTTCGGGAAGAAGATGAGTCCTGTTTTTGGACCCCTCGGCCCCAGGGGAAAATGGGGGGGACTGTAGTCCCAGGATGAGAAACTGAACTGTTGTATCTTTGAGTCCGTGGCAAAGCATCCTTAAAGGAGCCCTATGAGCAGTCTGTCCATGCACGGTGGTGAGAGCACTGTGACATGGAAAGGAGAGTGTCACACTGGCAGATTTTTTTTTTCCGGGCGGTTGCCATGTGTGACAGGGAAACACAGGGGGGCAGCTGTGTTTCCTGGGGGGTCTGTGGTGCAAGAGAGACTTCTCTCTCCCTTGATAGTTTGAGTATTGATTACCTGAAGGGTGGTAATTTGATCAGGAATCCCGGGTGATGTTTCATGGCTGAGTATTTTTAGAAATTGGGAGGAGGAGGAGGGGTGTTTTAAAAGGTCTTCATCCTAGATTTAGTTTATGTGTTTTCTGTATTAGTAGTAGTTTAATAAAGTTTTTTTCCTTTGTTATTAAGCTTGGGCCTGCTCTGCTCTGTTCCTGATAACATCTCACAGCATTTATTTAGGGAAGGTGCATTTTCATGGGGACGCTGGCATTGTGCCAGTGTCCAACCATGACACCTTCAAATCAATGACCAAGCTCTCCCATCCCACAGGGATCATGGTGAGTGAGGGCATACCAGACTGCAATGCCCCCATGCCTTCCATCACCGTATTGATTTTTCAGAGGTCCTGTAGCAACCTCCACTTCCCAGATTTTTTCTTTATCACAAAGATGGGAGTATTCCAGGGACTCATAGAAGGCTCAATGAGCCCCTGTTGCAGTTGTTCCTGTACCAATTCACAAAGGGCAACCAGTTTCTCCTTTGTCAGGGGCCACTGATGAACCCAAATGGGTTTGTCCACCAGCCACCATAAAGGCAGCGTAGGATATCTTTTGCCCTTCAACACAGTGGCCCCCAATAAAAAACCGCCCCAATTCGCACACCCCAGGCAGCCAATACATCCTGCCCCCATAGAATGACCGAGGCTGAAATGACGTAGGGTTGAACTGCAGCCACCTGCCCACTCATGTTGCCGATGAGCACAAAGCATTGGCTCATCAAGGTACGTGCCGGACCCCCCACCCCTACAGTGGTGTTCCTGCAGGGGCCAAAGGCCACGTAGAAGGCCACACAGAGAGGGAGATGACAGTCACGTCCTCCCTCATGTCTATCAAACCTTACAGCTCGATCTTCGGAGGGTGAGCACACGGTAGGGTCAGGGTACACACCACCTGGGGTCGCCGAGTAGAAATGGTCACAGACCAGAGGGCCCGTGGCAGTCCCTTGGATTCAAAGCCACCAGTCCCACAAGTCTGCAGGCCAGTCAGTGTCGTGGTTTGACACAGAAGTGAAAATTTTCAGGAAGTTGAGTCAAACTAATCAGTATTCAGGTTTAGATATTAGTACCTGGAGTGACGACTGAAAGCATGGACACGCTTCTGAGAACACAGGGGGTTAAAAACAAGAACTCCCAGGGGAACTGACTCTTTTTGATTCCAGTCATTGGAAAGTGCAGACTCTTCCCTGCCCAGCCATGGGCTGGGTGGGGGAGGGGAAGCCATGCGGCCTGGTCGAGGAAGGCTGAGGGGCCTGAAGGACTGGAACCAAGCCAGCTCCTGCAGACAGAAGGGTGGAGAGAAATGGAGATGCCTTTGTTCCCTCCCCCCAGAGGGAAAGAGACAGAGAGTGTGATGGTATATGAAATTTGCCGGCAGAGGAGAAGAAGAACGGGGGGAGATGCCCAGCGTGGGAGTTGGAGTTAGTTCTGGGCAGAGATTTCAGCTGTCTGGGGAGTCTGAACTTTTAACCTAATTCTAGGAAATGAAGGCTTTGTAAAATATTACTCCTCCTCGATTTATAGTAGAAGAGAGACAGTCCGGGACCTGAGATGTTAGAAAAAATGTTTAGGTAGGAGAAGATGATGGAGTAGCTTTTAGCTAAACTTTTCTTGTTAACTATAGACTAAACTAAATTCTCCCGCAATAGAGACTGCATTTTTAGAAGGATGCAATGATAAACCAAAGAGACCTGCTTCAGCAACTACTAGTACTAGAATGGCAAGAACAGAAAAAAAGTTGAAGAGGGAATGGTGATGCCCTCTGTCTTCAGGAAGAAGATGATCTCTGTTCTCAGACCCTCGACCCCAGGGGAAAATGGGGGAGACTGTGGTCCCAAGATGAGAAGCTGAACTGTTGTCTCTTTTAGTCCGTGGCAAAGCATCCTTAAAGGAGCCCTATAGGCAGTCTGTCCATGCATGGTGGTGAGAGCACTGTGACATGGAAAGGAGAGTGTCACACTGGCAGATTTTCTCCGGGCAGTTGCCATGTGTGACATGAAAACACAGGAGGTGGCAACTGTATTTCCTAGGGAGTCTATGGTGCAAGAGAGACTCCTCTTTCCCTTGATAGACTGAGTATTGATTATCTGAAGGGTAGCAACTTGATCAAGAATCCCAGGTGATGTCTCACTGTAGTTGTTTTAGAAATTGGGTGGGAAGAGGAGTGTTTTAGAAGATCTTCATCCTAGATTTAGTGTGTGTGTCTTTTACAGTAGTAGTAGTTTAATAAAGTTTTTTTCTTTTGTTATTAACCTTGAGCCTGCTCTACTCTGTTCCTGATAACATCTCACAGCATTTATGTTGAGAAGGTGCATTTTCATGAAGGCGCTGGCACTGCGCCATTATCAATCCATAACAGTCCTGGGGACACATGACTGAAAAAGCACAAGTTGAGCAATCTGAGTCCCTGCTGGAATAGTGATGGGGGGGGGGGGGGGGGGCGTGAAAACCGTGGCAAAAACCAGACCTGAAATGTCAGAGTCAATCACTCCTGGGTGAACAAAGATCTCTTGGCGGGTGACATTAAATCTCCCCATAAGCAGCGTGCCCAGTCCCTGTCCCAAAGATCTGAGCACACCCAAGGGAACCTTATGCTCACAACAGGATTCTAAGATGACTGCGTCAGTGGTACATACATCCACGCTGGCGGAGCCGTGGGTGATGCCTCTGAGCCAGCTGGGCAAACCTGAGCTGACGCCGTGTTCTGAGGAATCACTTGTGTTGGGGCGCAATTCCTCTGTGTGCTCTTCTTCCCGTTTCCCAGGCCTGCCAAAGGCTGGCCATTAGCGTGAAATTTTGCCCTGCATTGGTTTGCAATGTGACCTGCCCTTGGGCATCTAGAGCACAAGAAGGCGGCACCTGCACCCATCAGCTTGGGTATACCTTGGTTTTTCTTGCCCTTCTTTTTGCTCTTCTTTGGTTGTCCACTCCCTAAGGTTACCTGGCCTGGCTGCTTACCAACCTCCAGAGCGGATGCCTTGTGATCCACAGCACCCATCTTGGCACGTGCAACGGCCATGTCTGCCACCGACAGGTCCGCTGGAAGAGCATCTATGATCCTCCGGCACTCACTGTTCGAGTTGAACCAGATCAATTGCTTCAAGAAGGACTCCCTTAGGGCAACATCCTCAATCTGTTTTTCCAGGGCAGCAACAAGCTTCTCGACAAATGGCAAAAAAGGCTCACCTGGTCCCTGAATTATCGTTGTGCATTGGGGCCTGTGGGAGGCCACCTCAATGGTCGTCAACTGTCGCTGTCGAGCAGGACGGGAACAGAGAACTCCAGATCAGAAGGCAAAGAAAATGAGCTCTGATTTATTTCAAATATACCGCTCTATATATAGAGGACATCGAGAAGACTAATTTCATTGGTCTTAGAGTAAAAACATGTCACACCGTTGGTGTACCGTGAATGACGCACAGTGGCAGAGCATATCTATAAACAATGTGAATAACAAGATAGATTAGAGAATTATTTACATTCTTTCCCAACTGTTTCCCAGGCTCTTGCCTGGTTAGAAAACCTTTCTCTTTCTCTCTGACTGAGCTGAGAATATCCACAGTCAACAATGCGCCAAATCCCACACTTTGACACTGCTCAAGAACAGCAGTGTCCCAGGTAGCCTGAAAATGAGGATTGGAGTAGGCATGCTCCCCAGGGAGAGCATCCACTCTCACACCATACCTAGGGTCATCCTGAGGCAAAAGCCCATTGCTTGCTGCAACTTTTGCAGCAGCCTGCCCCCAGAACTTCCTAAAAATCTCATATTGCACAGGCCGGAACAGTGCCTGAACAATATGTCTAATATCAAATGGAAAAAGCAGATCTGTGGCTGTCACCCTGAGAGACTGCATGACTTCCTCAGAGCCAAAGCCATATTTTGCAGCCTGGGCCACTCAAATCCTGGATCACTCGCCAGGCAATCACCCCATGCTTGTCGACTTGTCCCAAATTTGGGACAGCTTTAAACACGGGAAGAGCGTGCACCTCACCTTGTGGCAGGACATGGTCCTCCTGAACCATCCGTGCCCCTCCCTCAGACGTTGGACAAGCCATCTGACTGCCACCCGGGGCCCCACCCCCCAAGGTGGGTGTGGTGTCATCGGCTGCATACTGCAACCTCCCCGCCCTGCCCAAGGAATCATCATCCCCAGCTTCTGAAGCCCGCGCCTTAACCGCGTCCCAAAAGCTGCGGGAATTCTTGGGCTGCATGGTCACCTGACAGGGAGGCAAAATCCAGAGGTTACGAGTGGATGTTGACTCCACCTGCCAGTGCCGGCAGTCTACCACCGGGGCAAGCCCCCACCGGAGAACTGGCCGCTGGCTGTCATCGCTGTCTGAGTCCTCACCTAGGGATGGGGAGGACAGCCAGCGGGTAAGAGGGGGCGGCATGCTAGTCAAAGGGTCCGGATTCAAGAGCCCAACCAAGGGCAGCAAGACCAAAGGGCTAACCACAAGCCGGGACGCAAGGGGACCGACCACCAGCAGCGCTGTGGCCAGAGGCAGGGTAGCGGGCAGCGTGGCTGCAGCCGACAGCACCACCGCCACTGCCACAGGCTGCACTGGCAGAGGTGTAAAAGACAGCAAGTCAACCGAGTTGGCCACCGTGCCCAGATGAGGAGGAGGCAGCTGCCCCACAGCCAAAGGCAGAGAAACAAAAGGAGACACAGCCCCCTCTGTGTGAATTACCGTTCAGAGAAACGGTGCTGGAGCTGCGGTCACAGTCGTTGCCGTCTGCGCAGGCGCCATGGAAAAGGAGGGGGAAACCGGGCAGGGGCGTGACGTCGGCTGGAGTGGGCACTCGCCGACAGGCATTGACGATGGGCATGGCCGGTACAGCTGCGCAGGCTCCGAGGCTGACGACAAGGAAGCTGATGGAGTGACCATTGTTGTCGTGGCGACTGCCGATGCCAGAGCCGACCCCGCTCCCTCCAACAAACAGGAGGGGGAAGGTTGAGACAGGAACTGTGGCTCCTGCTGGCTGTGAGAAAGTCGGTCCTCGGAGTGCAGGGGGGGAAAGGTGGAGGTGATCGCTGCAACGACCCCCTAGCTGCCCTCCGTAGGAAAGGGGAGAACTGGACGGAGGGGTCGAACGCGGTACAGGTGGAGAGCTGCCGTCTCCCCAGTGCAGCTGAGATGCAGCTATCGATCTCAATGGTGTTGATGTCACAGAAAGAGGCGGCGACCACCCAAAAATGTAGGCACTAGGGCTCGTCAGCAGAACACCATCGCCAGATGAGATACGGGTTCTGTGGAAAGTTCCCATGCCCCCCCCTCGCCCGTGCGGAGTCGGAGAGAAGCTGGCAGTCGGAGAGAAACTGGCAGCTGGCCGGTCTGACTATCTTCCCCCCAATGCGCCAGCACCATCCCTGCCCTTCAAACTCCCCCTTTCCGATGCAGTGTCCCGGGCGGGGATGGCACTGGACAAGGGTCTCCACACAATCAGAAGTCTAGGTGCATCAAAATCCCCTTCAAAAAACGCCTCCCTGAGCCGGTTGCCCAATGCCTGCCACAGGGTCGGGCTAAAAGCAGCGTCCACACCCACCAGAAAATCATGAGCCTTGGCCCATACTACTAATTCGCAGAGTGAATCATCTCACACAGAGAGTCCCCTAAAAGAAACCAGGTCCCTCCACATGGAGAAAATCTCGGTTTCCTCTGTAGAAGCATTGTTCCCCATCGCGGAAACACCAGCATGCAACCCCAGTAAGGCACGAACTGCCTGCTGTGCCGGGCCTTGTCCTCGCCCACCGGTCCAAGCAACCAGGGCAAAACTGCGGACCCCGTCCGATTCAGAAGGACGCGGGGAAAGGTCATTACCTCTCCGGGGAAACAGAGGATGTCTGAACACAGGCAGACCACACGGGCGCTGTGGAGTCCTGGCGGGGGCCTGGTGGGGGTCCTGGGCATCCCAGCCCGCTGGTCTGTGAGGGACCAATCGGTGCAACACATGTCATCGGTCACCAGATGGTACCGTTGAGCCCAAAATGACACAAACTCACCTGGAGACTGAATTGCAGAAGAAGAAGGTTTAATACAAAAGGTCTCTCTTTTATAGACAGGTTCGACACATTCTACTTCATTGGCTAATTAACAAAAACATCTTTCTCACAAACTGTCCTCGAGAAGAACAGAAAAACAGAATAGAAAAGCACCACCTGCAGGTTGTTTATACTAACAAGTTATCATCATTTCTACAACTCCCTAAAAGGTCTCACAAGCTGCTGTGAGAAACGAATGTCGTTTCTCTGTCTCTGACCAGGCTCTCATCCACATAACTCCTAGATTTATGCTACTCGATTTTAAGTTTTCTGCAACCTAGAATGTTTGCTTATTCTGTATTCAGGTTTCTGTTGGAACTTTGGATGCTGAGAATTTTAAACTTTCTATGCTGAAAGGCACAGACGCGCAAGAGTATACTTCATTTGACCTGAGGCCGTGGAGAAGGCTTCCAAAATTGATTGATAGCACTGGGATTACGGGTATGTAGTTTGAATAGGAGTGTGTAATATCACAGGGTGGAAAACTACGAGTTTAAGGTTTTAGAATATAGCAATATATATGGGGCAAGATGGAGGTTTTAGGGCAGTGGCTGGTTGTTCTTCACCTTCTTCTTCATGGGTTTGGGTGGTATCATGTAATTGGTTAGAAAAGTCTGCATTGCGGATTTTGGGTAATTAGTTATTGGGTCAAAAGTGAAAATAATTTAGGTGCCATTTCTTAATTGGATAGTTTAGCCTTAAAAGACCCTGTAGAGAAAGATAATTAGCCATTTTGTAACTTGTTAGTAGAATGCTGTAGAACTCAGGACTTGTGAGACTGTGATATAGATAACAAATAATAAACATTGGAGTCTGAACATGAAATATCATCTCAAGCACTTTCAATACCAACCTTGACAGAGGCAGAGAAGAAGATAAAGAACCAACAGGTTTGTAATTTGGATGAGTTATAACAGTACTGGTTGATAAGGCTGTGAGTGGTGAAAAAAGAACTTTGAAGTTTTCCATAGTATAGTGGTTGGTAGCACTTGTGACAAGGATTATCTAGATTTCTAAAAGGGAAAAGATTAATAAAGAGTAATAGAAGTCTGGTATGGCGTGTACTCCCACTTCACATGCCTATGAGGTTGCTGCCTGCAGTAGATATGTATAATCTTTTTGGTGGCAAGTATAGTGGTCAATCTGGTCTTGCTTTCTGTTTCTTTATCACTAAATTATTTATGTCACTTGCTTGTATTGTGGTTCTTTACTGTTCCTTAGTTAACTAGCACTATTAATTTTATTTGTTGAATAAAGTTTTATCATATCTACATCATATGGAGTTGTTTGCACTTAAAATATGGTTCTTGTTTTTGATATATAACTGCTTCTCACTCAGCTTTTAATAGTTTGTGAGTATCAGGGAGTATTAATTTAACTCTATAACGTAGTGTTAAAACTGGTACTTGCCCTCAATTTATGTTTGAACTTTTCCCATTCTCTCAACAAATTTTGTAACATGCTTGCCACTTGGGGCGCTACACTGCTTGAGCTGGCCACAATTTTTACACTGACATTGTATCTAACCTGAATGACTCGCATTAGGGTGTTTTAAGTAGGATATGTGACCGGGAATAAATCAAGAAGATGTCTCAGCAGGGAAAGCTGGTGGTTTTCCTTTTTGTCGGTCACAAGCAAAAGCAAAAACTTTAGGATCACTTATGGCCCTGATGTCTTTTAATTTATATAACCCTGATCCACTTGATTGGGGAGGAAGCAAATTACCACCCCAAAGACTGTGTCAGAGATTGGAGATCCTCTGGCCTTTGGGAATATAAAAAAAATCAATAAAGTCTACATAGAACTCCTTTCTAGTTTGGATTAACGTGTGCTTGTCCATTGTCTACTTGCTACATTGAGTATGTGTGCTTTGTTTTAGAGTAATTTTTAGGCTTCTTGAGGAAGTGACAATTTTCTAGTCATTGGGTTCTTCTACTGTTCTTTTATTTTACTAGCATGATTCTATCTTCGTTCTGTAGTTTGTACATCTGATTTAGTGGTGAGTAGCACCTGAAAGGGACTTTCCCGTTGTGAGGTTAAAGGTTGGTTTTTCAATGATTTGACTATTACTTAATCTTTAGGATTAACATTATGAATTTTTAAATCTAGGGTAGCAGTCTGAGGGATTATCCCTTTTTTTCATAGTCCCTTTAGGGTTTGTGCTGTAGACAGGACATATTTCTTGATACTGTCTTCCCCTTTTTCATAGGTAGCAATCTTATGTGGCAAAATCAGAAAAGGTAACTTAAACATAATTTCATAAGGTGAAATCCTTAAATTTGATCTAGGTCGAGTTCTAATTTTTAATAAAGCTAAGGGTAGGCATTTTACCTACAACATTTGTGTTTCAATCATTAGTTTAGTTAGAGTTCTTTTAAGAGTTTGATTCATCTTTTTAACCTGTCTTGAACTTTGTGGATGCTACGGAGTGTGTAATTTTTATTTTATACCTAGAGCTTGGACTATCTGCTGTAGTATTTTTGATGTGAAATGGGTTCTTTGAATTGAGTTAATGTTGTTTACTATTCTATATTGTGGAATGATTAATTCTAAAAGAGTTTTGCATATAACATTGGTAGTAGCTTGTAAGAGGCCGTCTGAAGCCCCCTCATTCTCCTTTTGCCTTCCGATTGCCTCAAGGAGAAACCCCTTCCTCCACTGCAGTTCCGGCTTGGAGACAGCGGCAGTGCAGGTGCTACTGCTGTACCGTCACATTAGCTGTTCCGAACAAGGCCTGGCAAGAACTTGGCAAGGACTTGGCAAGGACTTGGCAAGGAATCAGCAAAGACCTGGCATGGACCCAGCAAGGAACGGCCTACTGCATATTTGCCCACTCTCCTCCTTTAAGCTGAATGAACTTTTGGGGTGACCCTAGTGGTCTCTCACTGAAGACCTCTCATCTGCCTCGTTATCACTGTGACAGACAGACGGAGATCGAGAACCCTCTTCCCAAGGACTGAGACTGAGACACTTACCACAGGGAGTGGGAAATGGTGTGACCACTAATGACATGACCTGTTCTTCAGTAATTCCAATGGACTTATTCTTCATTGTGTTCATCCTGCCTTGGTGGTTTCAGTGGACTCACCTGTTCCCCCGCAGCAATCACAATAGACTCTCATTGTCCTGCATGTTCCCCCCTTTTTCCTCTGTGGACTATAACTGGACTCCTGAATTGACCAGAACTTTGAAGACTTCCCCGACATGACAGACAGATCCCCATTGTCTGGACCACTGAAGATCTCGCCTGTGTTGGTAGCTATTCTCATCCCCCTCTTCTCTCTCTCTCTCTATCCTTTTATCTCCTTTCTGATCCCCCACTATCGAATTTAATGTTTTGGCCCCTAATAAAGGTGCATTTGTTGTGATTAACTGATAGTCCCCTGTTGTTTGCCTTTTTGCACATTTGGGATCGGTGAAAAGAACCATCATGACACCCCGCACAAGCGGATCGTGACATTAAATAGCTTTAACAGTTGGTACTGCCTTTATCCAATTAGTTAAATGATTTACTATTAACAGCAAAAAATTTTACTGTTGCACTTGGGGAAGTTTAGTAAAATTTATTTGAATACTTTGAAAGGGTTGTAAGGCTAATTCTTGCCCTCCTTGGTGTGCTTTCCTCATTACTTTTTTGTTACTTTTTGGCATATTACACACTTTTTGGTTACTTGCTTAGCTATTCTAAAAACTCTCATGCAACCCCAATTTCTCAGGAACTGATCACTCAATACCCTAATGAGTCTTGTTATGTATGCTTTCTAATATTTTCTTGGCCAGTGGTTTATTTAACAACTGTCTCTCATTAGGTAATACCCACTTCCCTTTATTGTCTTTTTTTTTTGCTCTTATTTTCAAGATTTTTTTTTCCTTTATTTCACTGAGTACTGGGATATCTTGATTTTTTTCTGTGGGGGTTAGGTCTATCATTATTTTCTTTTCCCTTAACTTGGCTGTATTTTTAGCCTTTAAGTCTGCTAAATTGTTTCCTTGTATTTCTAAGGTGGTCCCTTTCTGATGTCCGCAAACCTGCACAAGAGCAACTTCTTCTGGCAATTGTAAAGCTTGCAATACTTTTGAGATAAGCCTTTCATTAATTAATCCTTTCTCTTTTGAATTTAACAGTCCTCTTTCTTCTCAGATTTTCCCAAAAATATGCACTACTCTAAAGGCGTATTTAGAGTCAGTATATACAGTCCTCCTCTCTTGTGTTAGTATTTTGAGGGCTCATTTTAAAGTGTATAACTCATGTGTTTGAGCTGACTAGCTGAGGAGTAACTTTGTATTTTCTATGGTTTCTAATTTTTCATCTATTATAGCATATCTTGACATCTGCTGCTCTTGAATTATCTTTGAATACCTATTGATGCATAATTGCTTCCCCCCCTTGAAGGAGTTTGTTTGTTAGATCTTTCCTCACTTTGGTCTGATAGTTTATGATTTCTAAGCAATTATGTATTAGTTCTTTTATTGTTGCAGTAAAGCAGATGGGACTCAGTTTCTTCATACAGAAAAGCCAATTCTTTATCCACATCACTCATTTTTATACAATTTTCATAGACCTCGTGTTCAACTCCAATTGGCTAGTAGTTTTCTTGCCACTCAATTAATTGTTTAGAAGGTGCTTGTGTGTGTACAAGTTAGGACTATCTGCAGGTGTTTACACTTTTTATTTGTGGATTTTCATGGACCAGATCTTTTGTTATTACAGGTGCAACTTATTTTCCTCTACAAGAATAGGTTGTTGTGTTAACTGACTTTTCATTCCCAAGATTCTTTCACATGGGAACTTAGTTAGCTGCTTAGGTGTACTTAGAAGTGACAGACCTAAGCCCTGATTTTATAAAACTTTTCTTTTATAAGATTTCTACCTGTATGCAACACTTTTATTGGTTCTCTGTACAAAAATTGGGCAGGATTGAGGTGTTTATCTGTAATTAGTTTTAGATTATCTTTTCTATTAGAATTGCTTCATACTTTAGCACTCAAGAATCAGTGAGCCATTTCTCAGCTTTCTGATTCTAAATATTTCATGTGGGGTGTGTACTTTTAATTTTCTTCTAGAAGTTAATTTTTTGCTTTCTTCTACTAGTAAGGTAGTAGCGGCTACCGCCTGTATATAGATTGGCTACCCCTTACTAACAGGGTTTAAAAACTTTGACAGATAAGCTACTGGTTTCTTGGACCCTCCCCATTCTTGGGCTAAAACTCTATGGGCTACCCTATTTTCTACATTTACAAATAAGAAAAAAGGTTTATCTAAAGCAGGAAAACTTAGAGTAGGTGCACTGATCAATTTTTGTTCCAAACATTCAAATTTTTGTTTATCTTATTTTTCCTACATAATTTCACTTTTAACTAATTTTTCATACAGAAATTTAACAGTTTAAATATACCCTTTTATCTATAATCTACAATATCCTAATAAGCCTAAAAGCTTTCTGATTTCTTTTTTTAGTTTTTGGCTGGGGGAGTGAGGTTATTCTTGTAATCCTTTTAGGATTCAATCGCTGGTTACTTTGGCTAATTATATGCCTTAAGTATTTTATTTTATTTTCTACAAGTTGAAGTTTCTCTTTTGATATTTTAAGTCTTTGGTTCTCTAAAAAATTTATTAACTTTATGGTGAATTCTTGGACTTTATCTTCCCCTGAGAGAAGTAAATCATCAATATATTGGATAAGTTTTACTTCAGGTATAGTAGGGAAAAGTTGCAGTACCTCTTCTAAAGTTTGTCTAAATAAATTATGGGATTTGGTAACTTTTTGAGGTCATTTGGTCTGAGTTGTTGCTTTTTCCCTGTATTGGGATCTTTCTATTCGAAAGCAAATATAGATCTTTACTTCCTTTTCCTAGAGGACAAGCCCAAAAGTCATCTTTCAGGTCTATTATACCAAACTATTGATGTGATGGGGGGATTTTACTTAATGGTGTATAGGGATTGGGTACTATTGGATATCGATCTATAGTTTTTTTATTTATTTCTCTCAGGTCTTGGACGAGCCGGTAGGTTCTATCTGATGTTTTTTATTGGTAATATAGGTGTATTGTGGGGAGACATGGATGACTCTAAAGTGCCATCTTTAAGTAATTCTTGAATTACTGTTTGCAATTCTTTTTTCATTCTAAAGTAAGTGGGTATTACCTTACTCGAATTGGGCAATCTTTGTAAATTATTTTAATTACTATAGGGGTTATGTTTAACTTGCCGTTTGTATGAATGTGCCCCCTGTTGACAGAGTGACCAAATTATCCTTTGTCTCCTTAAAAAGGTAAAAAGCCCAGAAGTTTCTCTCCTCAGTTTGGTTAAAAGACACCTCATAGGACCTTTGGGACTTCACCTTGTCCTGGCTTGTAAGATAAGCATATATTCTATTTGCCATCTGTCGGAGGTGGGGCAGGTATCTTCTGTTAAGTTGGGCAGTTTTCTTATATCTTCCAAGAACAATGTCTCCCTCCGGGGAGATATCTTCTGTTAATGGGCCATTGAATGACTCACTGCATGACTGATAAAGTTACATCATCCCATTGTGAGATGCTCCACCCAGAGCGAGGAGCCAACCATCCCTACCTGCATAAAATCAGCATTTTTTGGGACATCAGAACAGCCTCTTCACTAGATTCTCAGAGGAAGACCAGGCCCATCTACTCTATCACCAGACCTTCAGAGAAAACTACACCCTTCTACGGGATCACTGCTTCAGCTGCATTTCATCTGCCACTCCAGGAGGAGCAGCCACCATTTAACTGGACTATCACCAACACCCTGACTCCTCAGGGTGTCAGGTTTCTGACTCTATCAGTAGTTTTGTTTGTACTAATTACATTTTTAAAAATTTATTTAGTTTTTTCCTAGTAAAGAACTGTTATTCCCATTCCCATATCTTTGCCTGAGAGCCTTTTTATTTTGAAATTGTGGTAATTCGGAAGGAGGGGGTTTACCTTTTCCATTTCACGGGAAGCCCATGCCTTCCTTCACATACTCCTGTCTTTTCAAACCAAGACACACCTCAATCCTGGGATTGCCCAATTGGACAGAGGCCAAAAGGTCCCGCCTAGGTAATTCACAAGAAAAAGAAGAGAAGAAATAAAATAATAGCTTTTGTGCTTTTGTGGGGTGTTTTAGCAGGAGCAAGAACCTCTTGCCCCTGTCTCAGTTTTTCTCTGTAAGAGCTTTGTTATTATGCCTTTTATTAAAAACTTTTCTGTTTCCAACACTACCTCAGAAGCCATCCTGCTAATTTTATCCCATTTGAGGTAGCTGAGCTATCTCGGGTGTGATGGGTTCTCTGAGAGCTCATAAGACCTGGCTCGAGGAGAAACTATCACTTGGCACCCAGACCAGTGATTTCTCATATTGAGAGACATAGTTTGGGAATTTTTGATTTGCCTTCAATCAAAATAGGACATTTTTTCCTTGGTCTTGCATTTTGGGGAGTACAGGCCTGCGACTGGGTTTTTGTGGTGCCAGAGAAAAAATCCTCAGGCAATGGAGGATCTGAGGCTGTTAGAGGGGGCCACACAGATCGAAGCCTCATACAGGTGAAAAGAGGCTGAAAACCGGGACAAGCTGGAGAACACACAGCAAAGTCCTAAGGACCTCTTCAGAGACAGCTGCTATTGGTTGAGCTAAGACTGCCAAACACCGCTGCATTTCCAGACCTGGGGAGTTCAGACCAAGGACAATAGCTGCTCTGAAAACCATCTTTTGGTGAGTAAGAATATGGGGAACAAGCTATCCGTAGCTGAGCAAGGTATTTATTTTTATTTGAACTACAAATTCGAAATTCAAGATGTAAAATTTGAGAAGAAACAGCTTAAAAAACTCATCAGATGGGTTTTCACAGAATTCCCGACCATAAATACTTCTGAGGCGCTTACTCTAAAGTTTTGGGATGCTGTGGGACTTAGAGTTTTAAGTTTTCCAAACTTACAGTCTGGGAAAGAATAAGAAGTCCAGCCTAAAACTACATCCAATATTTCAGATGGTGTTACAATTTGTAATATTGGAGAGTGAAAAGCAAGCTAGAGACAGCCATAAAACACCTCAGAGCATAGAGGCAGCCAACCACAGGCTGCAGCAAAAAGAAAGGAGGGTGGGCAAAGATTCCAAGACCCCAACCCTGTCCCCAACTGTCGGGATCTGTGATATATAAATTATCCCAATTGTAGAAAGTCTCTGTCTTTCAGCCCCGCTGCCAAAGAAGGAGTCGTAAATCGTCTGTACTGGTTTTCAAGGTTGTATATTTCTTCTTATCTAAAATATTTTCTCTCTGACCTGCAGCAGGTCTGTCTCACAGGACGGTGTGCGGGGCTCTGCCCCACAGTGGGATGTTACAAACATTATATACTAGAAACTACGTGTGCTATATTTACAATAACGTGTCCATATCTATCACCCATGTTGAACAGTGTGTCCCCAGCCTAAACCAATAGAAAAATGCAAACACCACAGTGAAACATGGAGGGCATGAAGAAAAAGAAAAAGGACAAGGCACGCCCAGTTTCCTCCATCTTGCCTCCTTTGAACCCCTTATCTAGAATCCTAAAATTCTACTT
This sequence comes from Vidua chalybeata, assembly GCF_026979565.1. Classification (NCBI taxonomy): domain Eukaryota; kingdom Metazoa; phylum Chordata; class Aves; order Passeriformes; family Viduidae; genus Vidua; species Vidua chalybeata. The sequence continues at coordinate 766,106 of NC_071569.1, forward strand.
TTGCACCCATGCCACACTAATTACTACTTATATCAAACATTCAGAGCTTGTAATTCATCCTGTAAGATTGAAAACTCTTTTCCATGGACAGAGATCAGAGACACTGTCTCTCGGGGCTCTGTACAGGGGGTTTCTGACCCCCTTCCAGGGTCCCAGACCTTCCAGGGCAGCCACAGGGATGCCCTGGATTCCCACACCCAACTCGCCCCGAAGCACACCGACCCCAGGAGGGCAGGCGGGAGACAGCCAGGCCAGCTGCTCCCTGTCCTGTTCCTCTCCCCCCCCAGCGAGGGAAACAGACCAGACTGGCCCTGGCCAGACCAGTCTGCAACCCATCTCTCCTAACCCAGCTAACCTGACAAATTCCCCTCGGTTTCCTCTCAAAAGTAACCTCAGATGCACTAAATTGGTGAACTTTGGCAGTGCAATTGAAAAAAGTTGAGCCGAATCCATGCTCTGTGAGGACAATAGCCCACGTGGCGTCTGCCATGTTTGCCCTTCGTGGGCGTGTTCCATCCTCTGACTCACAGAATTCCCTTTCCAATTTGTCACTAAGCTCCTGCCCATCAGACGCGGGACACTCCCCTTTTGTGGGCCGAGCTTGGTCTGCCTCCCTGCCCCTAATCCCCGCCCACACCCCCAGGATGGCAGGCCCTCACCCTGCCTACCGTGGGCACCGGATGTGACCTCTCAGAAGTGACCACCCCCCCAAAATGGTGGTGCCCATATCGGGAGAAACCCTTATTTCGAACAAGAGAGATTCACACTCCCCCTGGGGCAACCTCCCTAAATCTGAGGACGAGTTTTATACATCAGGAGGCACAGATATCCAGCAGAGAATAAAAAGGGACGCAGTCCAGGACAGAGAATGAGACATTGCCTCTAAGATAGCAGTGTTTCCAGTCCAATATAATGTCGGGGGGGGGGGGGGAAACCACAGTGGGAACAAATAAGCTTTGCAGAAATAAAAGAAATTTGCAAAGATGCGAGATCGTATAGAAGAGAGTCAGCATATTTCCGAGGTCTATTACAAGCTGCCTTTTCAGCAAATGTATTTACCCCTCATGACCTAAAGCAGCTTTGTACGTCTTTGCTGTCTCTGACAGAGTATACTCTGTGGGAACTGGCATGGAAGCATTTACTAAATCACCTTTTAAGAGGTTATGCAAGAACTCCAGACACTGCAAATATAACCCTAGACCAGCTTGCTGGGGAAGGAGCCTACATAGATCCACAAAGGCAAGGGCTCTTAATAGACCAATCCTTCAGGATACTGGATATTAAGGAAGCAGCAAGGACTGCCCTGCTCCAGGTGCCTGATGGGAATAAACCAGAATTAGACTTCACAGGAATTAAACAAGGGATGTATCAGCCATAAATTAAGTTTTTGGACTGTTTAAAATTGGCATTGGATAAGCAAATTCCCATAGATCATGCCAGACAAGAGCTATTAAAATGGCTTGCAATTTCTAATTCAAATCCAAGCTACAGAAAAATACTACGTTCATTGCCACAAGACCCGGAGCCCACCTTAACACAGCTAGTGGATGCTTGCAATTGCCTGGGTACCCCAGAACATGTAGCAGCCATGCGGGCAGAGGTGCTAGCTAATGCCATCACAACTGCACAGGAAAACACCCTTGTCATGGGTTGGCGCTGGCACAGTGCCAGTGCACCCATGAAAATATATTTTTCTCAAATGGCAACTGTAAGATGTGACCAGAGAAAGAGCAAAGCAGGATCAAGCTTAGAAATAAAGGAAAAAAGCCTTTATTAACCTACATTATAATAAAAAGAACACACAGGAAAGAGAATGAAAACGTTCCAAAACATTCCTCCTCCTCCCAGCCAATTTCCACCAAAGCACAGTGAGACAAAACCTTGGACCCTCAATCAAGTTACCACCTCTCAGATAATCAATTCTCAGTCCATCAGGGGAGAGAGGAGTCTCTCTTGTACCATAGTCTTTCACAGGAAACACAGTTGAAACCTCTTATGTTTCCATGTCACACATGGCACCACCCGGAGAAAAAATCTGCCATCGTGACATCCTCATTCCATGTACAGTGATCTCACCACTGTCTATGGACCAAAACTGCTTATAGGGTTCCTTTTAAGGATGCTTTGCCAAGTACCAAAAAACCAACAATTTCTCATTTTGGGACAACAGTCCTCCCCATTTTCTCCTCCCCTGGGGCCGAGGGTCTTGAGAACAGAGATCTTCTTCTTCCCTGAAGACAGAGGGCACCACCACACCCTCCTCATCTTTCTCTGTTCACTCCACTCCTGCACTGGCAGTCACTGCAGCAGGTCATTCTCACTCCTGGTACTCTCTTGGCTCAAACCATTGTATCCCCCTAAATGCAGTCTCTGTGTTACAGGAAAATTGGTTCAGTCTATGGCTACACAAGAAAAAGTCCAGCTAAAAGCCACTCCATCATCTCCTCCCACCTAGGATTCTTTCCCATCTACTTCTGACATCTCAGACCCCAGGCCGTCTCTCTTCTCTTTCAGATGAAGGAGGATTAATGTTTCCCAAAGCTTTCTTTGTCCAAGAAGGGGTTAAAGTCTCGGGCACTGCTGCCCCCAGGACAGCTGAAATCTCACAGCAGGCTGCCCAGGACTCCCATGGCTGGGCATCTTCACCCCCCCCCTTCTCTCTCTCCTCTGGTGGTGTACTGCCGGCACATGATATCAAATTTCCAGGTGGCATAGGCTCTCTCTCTCTCTCTCTCTCCCTCTGGATGGGGGAACAAAAGACATGGCCACAGGACTGGACCATCGTACCCACGCTGGACCAACTGGCAGGTATTGGTAGTCACTGTGAAAGCTTTTGTAGCTTGCACTCTGTCACATTTGAGGGACCTGAAGGTCGTGTTGCCACCACAAAACCATTCATAGTAGGAGCTGATATAGTTCTTTGGGGAAGAGACACTCTCTCTCAATGGCGTCTGAGAATAGAAATGGATTTTTAACAAGGGCTGTTGATGGACATAACACTTTAAAACTCACATGGACATCCAATACACCTGTCTGGGTCAGCCAATGGCCCTTACCGGAAGAGAAACTTACTGTATTAGAACAATTGGTACAGGAACAGTTAAACAAAGGTCACCTAACTCCAACTACCAGCCCCTTGAACACTCCAGTTTTCATAGTTAAAAAGCCAAACAGTGGGAAATGGAGATTATTGGAGGACCTCAGAAAGGTTAAGGAAGTGATTCAAGAAATGGGTTCTTTACAACCAGGTTTACCTTCTCCCGTTATGATTCCAAAGGATTGGAAGTTAACTGTTATTGATTTAAAAGACTGTTTTTTCAATATTCGTTTGCATCCAGACTACACAGCATGATTTGCCTTTTCCATCCCATCAATAAATCATCAGGCCCCTGTTGCGGTGTGATTTCATGGTTTACCCCTGAACCCTGGTTCCTCTCCTGAAGGTGTCCTCCCAGGTGTGTCAATCACTCCTCCTTTCCCCACCCTGACCCCTGCTGAGCACTGTCTATCACTCCTGGCGTTCCAGAAGTGCATCGAGTGATTGGGCAGATTCAAAAGATGCTCTCCACCCCCGGGGGGGGCATTGGGCCATCCAGGTGCCCTTTGTCCCCAGACACCTCCTCTCCCGCACCTGGTTGGTGGGCTCCCTATCCCTTCCCCCTCCCCTCCCCCAGGTAAAAGAACAAGCAACCATGCTGCAGGGGAGTTCTGATGGAGCTGTGACTGGATTCAGAGGCCTGTGGGCCAGAATAAAAGCTCTGGATTAAACCCTCCATCAGAACCAACTCCTTTTCTTCACCATAGCCTTAAAGGCTTCTCCGACAGTGGGAAACCTGAGGAACAGACCCTCGGCAAGAGGAGGCTCCATCGCGGACTGCACAGTAATCCCAGCACAGGATTGGCCAGCACATTGGCCTTTGCAAAACATGGCTGGTCACGTTCTGATGCTGTTGAGCAGGATGAGAACAGAGAACTCTAGATCAGAAGGTTAAGAAAATGAGCTCTGATTTTATTTTAAATATACTGTTTTATATAGAGAGAACTTTGGGAAGACTAATTTAATTGGTCGTAGAGTAAAAACATGTCACACCATTGGTGTGCAGTGAATGATGCACAGTGGCAGAGCATATCCATAAACAATGTGAACAACAACATAGATTAGAGAATTATTTACATTCTTTCCCAACTGTTTCCTAGGCTGTCGCCTGGTTAGAAAACCTTTCTCTTTCTCTCTGACTGAGCTGAGAATACCCACAATGTTCGAGATATAGGGGCATGCAATTGGCGAGACAATCTAAGAGTGTCATCCAAATCGAAAGGCCAAACAGACAATTGGCAAATCTACGTCCGTTTGTGTTAGATTATCTAGAGCCCTTGTTGGGGAGAGACCTAATGGCCCAATGGGGAGTCACAATTGACATTCCGGACTCTCCACAGAGTTTTTGGGCAGTGGTCACTGAAAAGCACCCTACCCAAAAACTGAATTGGAAGACAGATACACCAGTCTGGGTAGAACAGTGGCTGCTCAGTAAACAAAAACTGAAGGCGCTCGAGGAGCTAGTGGAAGAGCAGCTGAAAAAAGGTCACATTGTGGAGACCACATCTCCGTGGACCTCTCCAGTGTTTGTCATCCAGAAGGCTGACAAAAAGATGGCAGCTCCTCCACGACCTCTGACAAATTAATAATGTCATTGAAGATATGGGCTCACTCCAACCTGGTATGCCATCCCCAGCGATGCTCCCCCAAAATTGGAAATTGGCTGTCATTGATATAAAGGATTGTTTCTTCCAAATTCCCCTACACCCTGACGATGCACCGCGTTTCGCATTCTCGGTCCTCACCATCAACAGGGGAGCCCCGAGGAAGAGGTACCATTGGAAAGTTCTTCCTCAAGGACTGAAAGCCTTGCCATCAATCTGTCAGTGGTATTTCTCTTCCTTACTGTCCCTGGTGTGTGCAGCCGCAGAAAAGGCCATCATCTATGATTATATGGATGATATCCTTGTGTGAGCCCCCAATGATGATTTACTCACCCACGCGCTTGACCTAACGATCGATGCATTGATTGTTGCAGGGTTCGAGCTCCAGGAAAAGAAAATTCAAAAATGCCACCTTGGAAGTATTTGGGCTTAGAAATTGGAAAGAGGACCATTGTTCCTCAAAAATTGGAAATCAAAATGAGGATTGAGACACTTGCAGATGTCCACAAGTTATGTGGGTCTTTAAATTGAGAATGACAAAGCCCCAGGAGCTGGTTGCAGAACTGATCCAGAAAGCTAGGACCCGGATCAGGGAGTTGGTAGGATGTGACTTTGAGTGCATTCACATTCCAATTGGATTAAAATCGGGCCAAAATACTAAGACAATGTTGGAACATTTGCTTCAGGAAAATGAGGCGTTACAGTTTGCTCTGGATTCCTACTGTCCTAGTTTAGGGCAAAATTTGGGAGAAGACCTCCGGAAGGAGCCCCCAGAAAGCAAACCCCCATGGCCCCTCCCCCACCTGGTTCGGGAAGGATTTCCTCAGAGAGAAGTGGAAAAAAACCCTGTTTATTTAACAAGCAAAAACACTCCCCAATACAAAAAACAACACCAGATGACAAAACTCTTTCACCGTTCTGAAGAGATGACAAATTTAGAAAAGTCTCTCCTGGGAGTGGTCACCCAGCTATCAGTCTCCAGTGCTGGGGATGGCTGCTGCAGGTCACAAAATGCAGACTCTTGGTGTTTCTTGATGTTTCCCAGGTCCGGGTCCAGAGCAGGTTCAGATGATATTCAGGAAAGGGAAAGGGAAGGGAAAAAAGAAACAGTCCAGGGTAAAAATTGGACTGCCTAGCTAAACTAACTAATAAGCAAAAGCAAAAGCAAAAGCAAGCCAGCAAGCAAGCCAGCAAGCCAGCAAGCAAGCAAGCAAGCCAAACCTCTCCTAGATACAGCGCATGGGGGAGGTGAGCCGGCTGATAACAAGACAAAACAATCCTTCACTTTCAGAGTCAGTCCTGAAGGCACAGAACAAAATATCAGGCATGAACAGAACACACAATTTGGGATACAAGCACCATACCGTCACCCTAGGACACCTACTCAGGACAAATTTCTATCCATTGGCCTGCCCACAAAATTTTTGAAGAAGAAGTTCAATTCACCCTGAAATTGGGAAGCGTTCAAAGTAGGAGACCTTTAAAAAAGGCTCTGACCATCTTTACAGACACGTCCGGGAGATCTCACAATTCCGTTATGACTTGGAAGGATCCTCAAACTCAGCAGTGGGAGACGGACATTGCTGAGGTGGAAGGTTCACCTCAGGTTGCTGAGTTGGCTGCAGCTGTTAGGGCCTTTGAAAAGTTTTCAGAACCATTCAATTTGATTACAGACTCTGCCAACGTGGCAGGAGTAGTATCCAGGGCAGATCTGGAAATACTGCAAGTGTCTAACATCGCACTTTTCGAATTGCTCTCAAAACTTGTAAAGTTAGTCTCCCACCGAGACCAACCGTTTTATGTGATGCACATCAGGTCACACACCGACTTGCCAGGTTTTATCGCTGAAGGCAACAGAAGGGCAGATGCTCTTGCTGCACCTGCAGACATGGCCCCTCTCCGAAACGTTTTTGAACAGGCAAAAATCAGCCACCAGCTTTTCCACCAAAATGCACCTGGCCTAGTTCGTCAGTTTCACATCACTCAAAAGCAGGCCAGAGCGATTGTGGCCACATGCCCCAATTGCCAACAACATGCACTCCCTACAATGAGTGCGGGAGCAAACCCGAGGGGGTTGAACAGTTGTGAACTGTGGCAAACAGATGTAACACACAATCATTCGGACGGCAGAAATATGTTCATGTCAGTGTAGATACCTTTTCTGGAGCGGTCTATGCCTCTGCCCACACAGGAGAATCATCCTCTGATGCCATAAAGCACCTCCTACAGGCTTTCATGGGCATCCCCAAGGAGTTGAAAACTGATAACAGGCCCACTTACAAATCCAAAGAATTCAGGAGTTTCCTGCAGCAATGGGGAGTAGAGCACAAACAAGGCATCCCCTACTCCCCTACAGGTCAAGATGTAGTGGAAAGGACTCACCATGATATCAAAAGAGTCCTGGATCAGCAACATCAGGTCCTGAAAGTGGAACCTCCCCACATCCGGTTGTCCAGAGCACTGTTCACAATTAATTTTCTGAACTGTTCTTTTGACAACCTGAGTCCACCCATCATACGCCACTTTGGGGGGAGCAGTCATATGTCAGTGAAAGAAAAGCCTCCAGTCATAGTAAAGGACCCTGAGACTTGGAAGACAGTGGGACCTTACAAATTGGTTACATGGAGACGTGGATACGCCTGCGTGTCCACCCCCTCTGGTTTAAAGTGGGTTCCATCCAAATGGGTAAGGCCCTACATCCCCAAGGTCTCAGGGAGGTCTACAGAAGCGCCCCAGGTTGCTAACATTGCCTGGAGGAGGAGGCGCCGCATGTGTTTCCTGGAAGAAATTCCATTTAAACCTCCTGTCTGGAATAGTTTGTAATATATTTCTGTGAAGCAAGGGACTTAGAAAATTGGGAAAGCTGGACAGGACAAATGCAGATCCAAACCAATGTGGGTAATCATACGTTCTCCCTTTATTGTTTATAAGATGGCAGATTATATACACTTCAATATAGTTTACAATTGTGAGCACACTCTCATTGGCAAGCAAATATTGTTTGTCTTTGTCTTAAGGTGGTTAAAGTTTCACACTGCAGACCTATACTAATTCACACCCAGAAAGCCCATTACACTGTGGTTACACCTTAACACAATTTCTAACTGTGCCACAGACTAATTTTAACTGCATTATAGGCTTCAAGGCCTCACCGAGGCCTGTATCTGAGGCCTAGACTGGGGTAGCTCAACCTTCACTCTAAACATACAAATCGTGCCCTCTCTCTCTCAGAAATTCTGATACAATTCCCCCTTTTTCTTTTTGAGCTACCCAGATTGGCTTAAAGGCGTGGTTAGTTATTTTCTGCATGCACTGTAGTAAACAAGTTATAAAAATTAGAATAATTATAACAATAAGAAAAACTACTACAATAAAACTAACTAAATCTTTGACCAAACCAGCAAAACCTAAAGAATTGAGCCAGTTAGCAAATGGAGAGTCCACAACAAGTTTCTTCATGTTGTTCTTCAGTTGCGTTAACTGTTTGTAAATTGATTGAGAATGGTCAGATAAATTCATGCAACACATGCTTTCAAATTCTTCACACCCATGTCCTTGTGCTAAAAGAAGGAAATTGCGGGGATTGCTGGACTCCAGGACGGTTTGGGTGGGTGGTAACGAAGGATCTCTGAGGCCCGGTCTTTAGAGCATAGGGTTTATTGTAAAGGATGAAGGGCCTTGCTTAGAGTTGCTAGCCGCAACTCGTGGCAGGCCCAGGGAGAGCGGGGGGAGAGAGAGATGGTGCCAGGTGGGTGTCCCAGCAGGAAGGTCCAAGAGAGAGAGCGTCCGGTCCCTCGGCCACACCTTATCAGGGGGCTTCAAGGTGGGCTGGGACAGGACTTGGGCCAATGGGGTTACAGACATCGGATACTTCAGGGGAGGGTTACAGGTGAGGGATGAACCATACATTGGGGGTGAGACAGGACATTCCATTTGACCTTAGGATCTATCAGAAAGGGAGGATTGCATTATTGTTTTCAGGATGCTCAGTAATGAAGGTTTGGTATTTCAAACCTTGTTTTCATCTCGATATCTGTATTCTCTGATTCTTTTGCCAGGCCCTCATATTTATAGGGCCTTGCTATTTCATCTTCCCCAACATCTCCCCCGTTCTGATGAACAACTAAGATGCTAGATACTGTCTTACTCATTATGTTCTGCACACACTGAAGTATACAGGGTACTGCTACTAAAACTACAATTATCACTATCAGAATAATCAAACCTACTTTACAGAGTTCCTTTAGCCAAGGTGCAAAGCTCCAACCATCAAACAAATCGTCTAGCCAGGATGGGCTATCTGTTGTAATTTGGTTAGCTAAATCCCTCAAATTTTGTAGCTGTTTATGAATGGAAACAGAATGGTCAGACAGATTCATACAACATAATCCTTCAAAATCTTCACAGCCATGTCCATGTGCTAGTAAAAGAAAGTCAATAGCAGCTCTATTTTGTAAAGTGGCATGTTTCACTGCTTCTTCATCTGTTAGCAAATCACTGATTATAGTAGAGGTAGCATTTACTTCTTTACTGAGCCAACACCCTAACTTGTTTAACTGTTTCAATGCAATCGAGGAACTTATCTGAGGTAGAAAAACACTTATAAGAGTTGATTTTCCTGAGCTCCAAGGGTGAAAATCACTATCACAGTCGTTCTCATATTGATGTCCCCAGGAGGATCTAATCCTCCTGCCTTTCTTTTTTACCACCCTTTTTACACTAGGAGCAATTATTGTAAGTTGCCCCATGGCACAAGGGCCACCATCTATTTTTGAAGGTATACCTTGCCAGGCCCTGTCTCCACAGATGAGCCAAATTCCTTTAGGAAATCGAATAGGAAGTTTGTTAAAACGATCTGCGTAAGGCTCATCATATATGAGAAGCTTAGTTTGATTGCACCAAGAGGTTATATTGCTATAAACTGGGTGATAAGGGGTAACGTTTAAATAAGGGCCGCCTTCACCTAGGAAATGAAAGAAGTAGCAGGTGTCCATAGTTAATGAGCCTAGGATTTCTAGCTCTTGAAGGTCAGATTTATCAATTTTAGAATTATCAATATAAGTTTGGTGTCTTTGGCTAGGAGTGGGAGATACGTGATGATCGTCATATGGCCAGTATTTGTCAAGAGTAACATTATCAAAACCTTCTGGAAGAGGTACCCCAACTAAGCAGGTTGAAAAAGGTTTGTCAGGGCTTGTGTCAGATAGACAGATGGTATCAGAGCCTGCGGACTTGGCTAAAGCAACCCAGACATTCGTCTTTGGTTGACTTACAGGTAAAGCTTCACTACAAGAACTAAAACAAAAGAACAAAAGCAACATGCACGCGCGCAAACGGTAAAACTTCATTCTTTTCTTGAGCTGTTCCTGGCAGATCACTTTCTCCTGATGATTCTGCGCAGCTCAGGTCTGGGTGCTTGCTTCTTGGTTTGTACTTGTGGAAGTACTGGCTGATGTGAGGGTGTCAGCGGGCTTCGATGTGTAGTAGGGCTTCACGTTCTTTGCTGGGACCCACTTAAGTCCTCCACCTGTGGAAACACATGCAAACCCCTTTCCCCATGTTATAAGATTGTATGGTCCTTCTATTTGTCCTGAATCTAAGTTTTTAATCAAAACTGGGGGGTGCTCTTTTAGTTTTGCTTTTTTGTTGTTCAAAAAGTGTCTGTAAATGGGGGGGTCAGGCTCTTCTGCAGAGCTATTTAGAAAATTGTAAACATACAGAGCCTTATTCAGCCTCCTTTGAGGTGCAGCCTGGTCTTCTCCCCCTTTCTGTTGATCTAAAATGCGTTTCAAGGTTTGATGTGTTCTTTCTATTATACCTTGACTCGTGGGAGAGTAAGGAATGCCAAATGTATGGCGAACACCCCAGTCATTCAGGAACGCAGCTACTTCTTGTGAAGCATATGAAGGGCCATTATCTGTTTTGATTTCTTGGGGGACACCCAAATAGGAGAAAGCTTGTGAAAAATGCTGGCAGACATGCTTAGCTGTTTCTCCTGTATGTACAGAGGCAAAAACTGCGTTTGAGAATGTATCAATGGAGACATGGATATTTTTGAATTTCCCGAAAGAGGGGTACTTAGTAACATCTGTTTGCCATTTCTGTAAGCTCTCCAACCCTCGTGGGTTGGTGGCTCCTGAAGAGGGGACCGGCTGAACATGCTGACAGTTTGGGCAAGCCCGTACAATATTTTGTGCTTGCTCTAGGGTAATGCGAAAGTCTCGTTTGATTGCCTGTGCATTTTGATGCAGAAATGCATGACTCAATTTGGCTTGTTCAATAATGTTAGGTAAGGTGGTTGCAGCAAGCACTGAGGTGGAATTTTCAATGCCTGCTGCACTTTCCTCATCAGACGTTGCTGATGCCAGTGCATCAGCTCGTGCATTTCCCTCTGCCATGAATCCTGGAAGACCAGAATGAGCTCTGATGTGAGAAACAAAATAAGGATTAATTCTGTGTGATAAGGTTTGATAGAGACAGGTGAGCCAAAGACACAACTTGTCGTTGTTCACATCCTTTAGAACAGATCCTTCAATTCTCTTAATAATATTAGCAACGTATGCCGAATCAGTGATCAAGTTGAAAGGTTCTGGAAAGAGCTGAAATGCTCTTACAACTGCTGCCAATTCGACAATCTGAGGGGAACCTTCAACTTTTTGAACATCCTGTTCCCAGGACTTAGTATTTTTATTTTGCCATGTAACAACCGAATTGTGCGTTCACCCTGACCCATCAGTGAAGATAGTGACTGCATCTAAGGGTTCTTCACTGATCAGGGGTTTTTCTTTGTAACATAATTTAGCTTTGATCATTTTGTGTGATGGATAATGAATAGAGCAAGTGCCTGGAAAATCGAGCAAAGCATACAGCAGATCTTCTGATTTTTGCATTGCCCAGTCAAAATAGGCTTTCTTCATGGGCAAATATATAATTGCAAATTCATGACCTGCTATAGAAAGAAGCCTTTCTCTGCCTTTGATGATGATTTGAGACATCATTTCTAGAGGTGTGAGGATTGTCTTTGGCGACCTGTAAGAAATAAAAACCCATTCAATTATTAGCAATGGATCTTTGTGAGAAGAATCCCATTGAAAAATGAGACCGCACAGTCTCAGCTTTTCTCCTAAAATCGCAAGGAAAAAGGGTTTATCAGGAGCACAGCGATGCGCCTGCCTGTTCTGCAGAGCATCAGTAATGTTTTCCAGGGCCTTGTAAGCCTCTGGAGTGAGACATCTAGGGGATCTGATGTCATTGTCCCCTTTCAACAAATCAAAAAGTGGGGAAAGTTCATCAGCAGTGATTCCAAGGACAGGTCTAACCCAATTAATTTCCCCTAAAAGCTGTTGTAAGTCCTGCAAGGTACAAACATCAGTTCGGATTTGTATCTTTTGAGGAGTAATAGACTGTTCTGTTAGTTTCCAACCTAAATACTTCCAGGGAGCAGTCTCTTGTATTTTTGATTCGGATATTACCAGTCCAGCCTTTTTGATCTCAGCAACAGTAGAATCACGGGTCTCTTCCATCTGTTTTTGTGTTGGTGCTGCAATGAGCAAATCGTCCATGTAGTGGAGAATAACTGACTGTGGGAACTGTGCGCGGACTGGAGACAGCACGCGGGCCACAAAATATTGGCAGATAGTCGGCGAATTTCTCATCCCTTGTGGCAAAACTAACCAATGGTATCTCTGGAGTGGTTCTTGTAAGTTTGTGCTTGGAACGGAAAAGGCAAAACGAGGAGCGTCATCCGGATGCAGTGGGATGTTGAAGAAACAGTCTTTTAGGTCAATGATGACAAGTGGCCAGTTTCTCGGGATCATAGAAAGGTTGGGCAGGCCAGGTTGGAGAGGCCCCATATTCTCAATCACTGCGTTGATCTTTCTGAGATCATGTAACAATCGCCAAGTGTCAGAAGTTTTCTTATGGATCACAAACACAGGTGAATTCCAGGGGCTGTTAGTGGGCTTAATGTGGCCTTTTTGCAGTTGTTCGGCCACTAGATTTTTGAGGGCACTCAGCTTATTGTCTGGCAGGGGCCACTGGTCGACCCAGACAGGGGTGTCAGTTTTCCAGGTCAGTTTCAGGGTGCTGAGTGCTTTAGTGGCCCCTACGAAAAACCCAGTTCAATTTTTGCTCCCCATTCAGAAAGTAAGTCCCTTCCCCACACTGTGATGGGTTTCTGCACTACATAGGGACGGATTGACGCTCTCTTCTTGTCAGGCCCTGTAATGTTGATCACAGATTCACTTTGCAAGCAAGGAGTGACACCTCCAATGCCTGTGAGAGTACCTGGGGGAATGACCAACTTCCAGTCTGTTGGCCAACAGTAAGAAGAGATCACAGAGACATCCGCCCCCGTATCAATCATCCCCTTGATGTAAACTTGAACCCCACCATTTGACAATTCACAAGTTAGCATTGGTCGTTGCTGACTTATGTGTTGAACCCATAGAACTTCAGGATTTTCAGAAGCAACTGGGAAACAGCGTGGTGGCATTTGATCCATAGTCCCCATAGGCAGTGCTATAGCAATAGCTATAGGGGTTCTAGGTGGAATATGCAATGGGGGGTAGCAGGCATTGGCTAGCACCAGTAATTCTTCACTGCAGTTAACAGACATTACACAAGGCAAAACAAGCAGTCCCAAGATGCTATTCCTTTCTTTACCAACAACTAAAAAGTCTTGTCTTTGTTGTGAAGGCCCAGTAATCCCTGTTGAAATATAGTCATAGCCATCGTCCTTTAAAAAGGTTGTTGGCTTGGAGGTTGCCAAAGTGCACCAGGTCCCTGGGGGTAGTAGGCTTGGGTCATAACTTGGGATTGTGCTGGTGATGAAGCGAAGAGCTTCTGGGTCGGGGTATTCACAAATTTTGCCTCGGGAGCTTGGGGTGCCATTACTTGTTTCATCGCGCGATGGCGCTGCGCGCTCACCTTGGAGTTTTTTGGATTGTATTTCCTGCTTACATCTTGTCTGGATCGACACTGCCAGGCAAGATGTTTTCCCTTCTTGCAGATAGAGCAGCGATCGGTGGCTTGTGCACTTCGTGCGACCTCTGGGCAATCCCTCATGATGTGGCCAGGTTTTTTACAGAAGTAGCAAGGTCCTGGAGGTGCAGCAGCTTGCATGACAGCCACAGTGTTGTCTCTTTGCTGGGAACTTAGATGCAAGGCAGTTAGGATTTCAGTAAGTTTTTGGTCTCGTGCTTCTGCTTGTGCTGCTTGTGCTTGTGCTTGCGCTGCCTGTGCTGTAAGAGCCCTTTCAATTTTCTCTCCCAGAGTTTCTCCAAGTTCATTTACTTGAACTGTTGCTACATGCTGTGGGCTCCCAATTTTGCTGCAGGCATCAATCATTTCAGGCACTGTAGGTCTTTCTTTTCCCAGGGCTTTGATGACTCTCTTGCATTCCAAGTTTGCATTATTTTCAATGATGTCCCGTATCACTATTGGACGGGCTATATCATCACCGCATTGTCTTTCTGCTGCTTGGATCACCCGGTCCACAAATGAGGTGAATGGTTCAGATGACTCTTGACTAATTAGATTGTAGGCTTTTTCAAAAGTTCCTGCAGGCTGAACTTGCAAAAAAGCCTTGCGAGCCATCTTTTTGATGTCATCTAACACCATTCTGGGTAAATTCACTTGATTTTCATTTTGGTCATCCGGTGGGTCACCTATTAATTTAGACAGGGTGAGGGCACGAAGGTCTGCATCAGTACATTGTCTATAAGTGTTTAGTACCCCTGTAAGCAGTCTCTTCCATTTAAGTTCCCATAGTATGTACTGTGAGTCTGTAAGAATTATAGCAGCAAGATTTTTACAGTCATTTGGTGTGAGTGTATGTCCTTCCAGGGTACTTTTCAGCAATTGTCTAAAATATGGAGAGGAGATACCATTGTCCTTTATTGCTTTTCGCAATTCTTTCACCTCATGAGATGGGATAGCTGTCCAAGTTCTGGGACCACCGGCTTGCTGGCTGAATATCACAGGCAGTGCTATAGGGTTTAGGCTTTCCTCTTTGCAAATGTCACGTGTGATTTGATTCCAGTCTGTCTGTTGAAGATTGTCAAAACTTTTCTGGGGATTTTCTAAATTTGTGATTGATGCTGGTGACTTTTCAGCATTAAGAGGGTTGGCATTTGGAAATGCAATACAGTTCTCTATGTGTGTCACATTCGACCCTCCCCCTTCTCGTTGCACGGTTTGTGTGCTTGGCTGTAGTCCAGTCCTGCTTGGGTCAGGTGCAGGGTGCGGTGGCTGTGGCACGGTACCCAGTGACGATGGAGGCAGGTGAAGGGCGGCTGGAGGCTGCGTCTGCGCAGGAACTGCTGGTGGCTGTAGCGTTGGAGTTTCCAGAGGCTGTGCGAGGCGGGCTGCAGTGGGGGCCACTTGTGATGAGGCTGTAACAGGCTCCGGCTGGGGTGGTGGTGTGGGCGGAGACACTTGTAGATGCGGTGATCCCTGAAGTTCTGGCGACACGGGCGGGTGTCCTGCAGCTGGAATTGGGAGCGATGGTGCTGGCGTGGGAGAGCACGGTGATGTCGGCTGGGGGTGGACTGCAGCATGGAGCGTGTGGGAACCAGGAGGCTGGATCAAAGGCGTGGTGGAGGCGGCGTGGGGGGGCGGCGGTGTCGCGGCGTGAGGCAGGTCTTCCGAGGGTCGCAGGGACTGCGCATGCGGGGGGCGTGTCACGGGGTCCGCGTGGTGAGGCATCATGGTGGCCGCCTCGGGGAGCGCAGCAGGGACCGTCTCTGTGGCCACAGAAGGGAACGGCAGGGCGCCGCCGCCCGCAGGGGGTGGCAGCGCCGCGGCGTGGAGCCCCGGGGTATCCCTGCGCGATGGGGGTGGGTCGGGCCGCGGCGGCGCCGCGGCGCTCCGAGCCGGCAGCGGCGCCGCAAACAGCGGTGCGCTGGGGGGCTGAGAAGCAGGGGGCTGGGCTGCTCTCGCGGTTCCGGCGGTGGCCGCAGTCCCCGGCGCAGCTGCAGCAGTGGTAGGAAGGGGAGGGCTGGCCAGTGATCGCCGCGGAGCGGGGACAGGGCGCGGGGGGCTAGGCGGCGTCTGTGCCGCGGAGCTCAGCCGCTGGTAGCTCGCAATCTGGGCTGGAACAGGGACCATGGCGGTGGGCGTGTCTGAGGGGGGCAGTGACAACGGTGGGGGAGCCACCGCGCGGGAGGCGCGGGGCGGCTTGGCTGGCTGGACCGCTCCGTCCCGCGGCACAAAGGACGCTGCCGTGGTCAGCACAGTAGATGCGGAATCGGCAAAAGGCACCGGCGGCAAAGAAGCGGCGGATGCCTGCGGCATGTCAGGCAGCGCCAGCGCCGTGGCAGCGAGGGGAACCTGCGCTGCTTGCAAAAGCGTGGCCGCGTGGCTCTGCAGGAGGCCAGTGATGGCAGTAGCCACAGAGGCACAGCACATGCCTGGGGGAGCGGCGGGACTCGCGGGGGGGAGGGGGGCTACAGCCGGGGCCGCGGGGGGAGGGGGGGCCGGGGCCGGTACAGCGCCAGCAGCGGGGGGTGTTGCCGCGATCACATTGCTGGGCGGGCTCGCTGGGGCGGAGGCGGAGGAGGGGCCCGACACGGAGCGGGGGGGGCGAACCGCGGCAACCGGAACAGCAGAGGTTAGTGGAATGGGGGGTGCGGGGGTGGAGGGAGCGGCGGGAGGGGCCGCGGGGTCCGGTGGGGGGGCCGGGGCAACGGACGCCGCGACCGCATGGGCGGGGGGAGGGGCCGCGGACGCCGCAGCCGCGTGGCGCGGGGGGGAGGCGGGGGGCGTGCTCCGCTGCGGACTCGCGGCGGCATGGAGGGGATTTTCAGGGACAGCGTGGCCAGGCTGAGCGGCTGCCGCGGGCGTTTGCTGTGCAGCAAACAGCTCAACCAAGGCTCTGCACGCCGGGAGAAGGGGAACGCCAGTCAAATCCCGGCGTGAAATATCATTAAAGAGTCTATTTCCAACTGAGTCCCAAAAGTCTCTGGTAAAGACGGCTGAACGGTCCACATTCGGGAAATTAAGTATAGTCCATTCTAAAAGGTTTTTAAGCTCTTGCTTAGGTAAAGTACTGTTACTGCAGCGTAAAGAATGCTTAAGTTCCTTATAGAGATCCCGATCAGGGGCAGAGTGGGATTGTCCCATTTTTACACCAGTGTAGCTCACCTCGATATCGCAGGGGCAGGGTCCTCACTCAGAACTCCGACGTGGGGGGCTGGCCAGGCACTCCAGTCGGCACTCAGGACTCTGCTTGAGGTCCCCCTCAGAGCTCCGGTTTCAGGCGTCGCTCAGGAACGTCTTTCCGTGCTCGGGGCCTCCAGACTCCACTCAGAGCTTCAGTGCGGGCAGTGCAGAGCAGTGCTCACCTGTGCTCAGTGCACGTGGCGGGGTGCCACGGCGAGTTTCCTCAGAGAGCTCTAGGTAGCTGCCGCGCAGCAGCGGCCACCTATGCTCGAGGATTGCCAGGCAAATTCCTCCAAGAGCTACAGGTACTCGCTACCTTGTAACGAATTCCCGTGCTCGAGGATTGCCTCGGCAAAGTTATAGAGCTCCGGCTTCCACGTTGCTCAGCAACGATACGCCGTGCTCACGACACCGATTAGGAGGCTACAACTGGTTATTTAGTTACCGTCCATGGAGAAGTCTCCCACAGGTAGAAAAGCTGAAGAGGTCTTCAGACACGTGGGGTTGCCGGTCTGTGGGGGTCGGTCTTCCTCGTTGGGCGCCAATCTGCGGGGATTGCTGGACTCCAGGACGGTTTGGGTGGGTGGTAACGAAGGATCTCTGAGGCCCGGTCTTTAGAGCATAGGGTTTATTGTAAAGGATGAAGGGCCTTGCTTAGAGTTGCTAGCCGCAACTCGTGGCAGGCCCAGGGAGAGCGGGGGGAGAGAGAGATGGTGCCAGGTGGGTGTCCCAGCAGGAAGGTCCAAGAGAGAGAGCGTCCGGTCCCTCGGCCACACCTTATCAGGGGGCTTCAAGGTGGGCTGGGACAGGACTTGGGCCAATGGGGTTACAGACATCGGATACTTCAGGGGAGGGTTACAGGTGAGGGATGAACCATACATTGGGGGGTGAGACAGGACATTCCATTTGACCTTAGGATCTATCAGAAAGGGGGGATTGCATTATTGTTTTCAGGATGCTCAGTAATGAAGGTTTGGTATTTCAAACCTTGTTTTCATCTCGATATCTGTATTCTCTGATTCTTTTGCCAGGCCCTCATATTTATAGGGCCTTGCTATTTCATCTTCCCCAACAGAAGTCAATGGCGGCCCTGTTCTGCAGAACCGCATGACGAATGCTATCTACATCTGCGGCAAGCTCACTTATCATTTTAGATGGAATATTAATTTGCTTTCCTGTCCAGCAGGCCAGGGTTTTCAATTGTGTGAGAGCTTGCGCTGCAGCAACTCCTGGGGAGAAAATTGAGGCTAGTATTACAGATGTGCGCCCCCATAATGATACTTGGTCTTTACAATTGGGGTCTAGTTGGAGGGCACTCCATCTGGCTCGTCAATGCTTCTGAGGCAATCCTAGAACTTGATGAATGGTGGGAGTGAACCGTGTTAATTTACCAACGTAACATGGGCCTCCCATAGCTTTTTGAGGCACTGCAGACCAGGCTCAATCCCCACAAATGAGGAAAATTCTTGGTGGCAGTTTTCTTGGAGCACTTTTTGATGGTATCACGGATTGTGTCCAATTGTTACAATATTCTGAATAGTTATAATACAATGGAGATGTGGGAGACAACCAAGTGTTGTCATCTGTTGGCTGTCTTTCTTTTTGTGTTGGTTTTGTAGCATGAGGTCCAAATATCAAACAGTAATTTCCTGGGACAGAACCCAAAAGATCAAATTCTTGAGGTTTGACATTAAAAACTTTAAGATTCTGCACAACAGCAACAGCTTGCGCTCCCAGAACACTTTTTGGATTTATTTTGGCTTGAGTCCAAGCTTTGAACTCTGCCATGGAACCCAGTGGAACTCCAATTAAATAAGTACGAAAAGGATTGGATGGTCTCGTTAATGACAGGCAGAACGAATCTTGCCCAGTTTGTTTGGCCCAAGTGATCCACATCTTTTGTCTCTTGTCAATGTCAAGCATTCCAAATACTTTAGTTACTAAAACACTACTTAATAGAAACACTCTGACCCACCACATATTTCTCATGTTCTTGATTGCCCCGTTTAACATGAAAGGAACAAACTTAATTCTAAATACAAACTATAACTTATGATAATGTTATGCTTATGATCATTTAACCTATTTTCCTGTACTCTACAAAGTTAATTTTCATCAGAACTAGATTTGTCATGGGATGTTCTAGGTAAATTGTTGTCGTCAACGTTGTTATCACTGTTGGCTGGCATCTCTGCCTGTGGACCCACACGCGTAAATCTGTTCGGCACCCAAACTGGACCAGTACCTGTTGAAACACACATATAACCTCTGCCATTAAACAACACAGGACTTGGCCCTTGCCATTCACCTGTTTGCATGTCCTTGTGATAAACATAAAGTCCTGGAATTGCTTGTGGTCTTCCCTCCTTCACTGCTTGGTGATGTATCACATCTGCAGGTTCTTCTCTACCTTCTGCCAAACACAAATAATTCAGGGTAAACAACACTTTTGACAATCGATTAAATACATCCGTCTTGTCATTCTGCTTTTGTTTTGCTAGATATTCTTTCAGGGTACGATTGGCTCTCTCTACAATAGCTTGACCTGTAGATGAGTGAGGGATCCCTGTGTTATGTTTCACCCCCCACTTCTGCATAAATATAGCAATTTGTTGACTAACATAAGAAGGAGCATTGTCGGTCTTAATTTCTACAGGCACAGCCATTACTGCAAAGCAGGCAAATAAATGTCTTTTTACACACAGAGCCTTTTGCCCTGTCAGTGCTGTTGCCCAAATGAATTTTGAGTAGGTATCTACAGTGACATGGACATATTTCAGCTGAGCAGCCATTCTAGATTTTCATTCTTCACAGGAACACTGATGTCTGCTGGTTCTTTTCCATCTATTTCTAGAATTCTGTCTCTGCCTTTTCGTATCAATACAGCAAGAGCATCTGTCCTGCTCATCACACAACTTTTTGGTTAACAGGTAAAAACACCCATTCAAGCAGAATCGCTGCTGAACCAGGTTGGGACTCCCCCTTTTTCTTTTGCCATTGAAAAGCATTGGCAAGTGGACAGGCATCAGCGCTGGAGAGGAACAATGAAAACGGCGCATGTTCAATGCGACAAGCACTCTAACCACCTTGTAATTTTTCTGAAACTCGAATCAGAGCTCTTTGTTTTTCAGGGGTACAAACTCGAGGGCTGTTGGCATCACTGCCATGGAGCCATGGCAAAAATGGTTGTAGATCATCATTGGTGATTCCTACAGT
This sequence comes from Vidua chalybeata, assembly GCF_026979565.1. Classification (NCBI taxonomy): domain Eukaryota; kingdom Metazoa; phylum Chordata; class Aves; order Passeriformes; family Viduidae; genus Vidua; species Vidua chalybeata. The sequence goes on from NC_071569.1 coordinate 786,185, forward strand.
GGTACGAACCCACTGTAGGTCTCCAAAAAGTCTCTGAGCATCGTCTAAGGTAGAAATGTCAGCGTGTAAGGTAAGTTTTTGAGGTCGAATTTGTGCATCTGTGATCAGCCAGCCTAAATATTTCCAAGGAGCTGATCACTGTACTTTTTCTGGAGATACTGTCAGTCCGTGATGCTTCAATTGTGAAAAGAGCCAATTTAAATCTGCATCTGCCAATGCCTGTTTGGTGGAAATAAGAATGTCATCCATATAATGATAAATCATTGCGTTGGAAAAATGTTGACTAATTGGTCGCAGGGCCCAGTCAACAAAGAGCTGACACATGGTGGGAGAGTTGCGCATGCCTTGAGGAAGAGAAATCCATTCATACCTTTTTGCTGGTGCCGTCCTGTTGATAGATGGTACGGTGAAGGCAAATCACTGGGTATCATGTGGATGAAGCAGAATGGTAAAGAAACAGTCCTTTAAATCAATGACAACAATGGTCCACCCTTGTGGTACCATGGTTGGTGCTGGCAAACCAGGTTGCAAGGCACCCATTGCCTGCATTTGTTCATTTACTTTTCGTAGATCATGTACCAATCTCCATTTTCCTGATTTCTTGGGGACTATGAAAATTGGGGTGTTCCATGGACTTACGGAGGGTTGAATGTGTCTAGCTTCAAGTTGCTCTTGTACTAATTGTTCAGCAATTTGCAGCCTTTCTCCTGACATTGGCCACTGCTCAATCCACGCGGGTGTCTCGGTCAACCAGGTGATCTTGAGGATGGGCGGCTGCTCTGCAGTGGCCATTAAGGAAAATGCTGGTCTGTGGTCAAAACCATTCCAAGCTGGGAAAGCACATCTCTGCCTATCACTCCGGGAAGCAGCTTGGGCAAAGGCATGACGTATAATTGAGTTACAATAACTTGATTGTCTTCAAAGATGATGATGATGGGGTCTCTGCTTACTGAAGAAATTTTCATTCCACCCACTCCTACAATGTGGGAACTTGGAGCATGCAAAGGCCAGTTAGATGGCCAGTACATCTGATTAATAATTGAAACATCTGTACCTGTATCAAGGATTGGTTCTAATCGGATGCAGTGGGAACCACGTTGTAATTGTATTTTCTTGTGTGGGTGATCTTTCATGTCAGTTGTGAAAAAGACATTGTGGCCAGTTGATCCAAGGCCATTGTCTTGTCTTTCAAATTCGGTTGGTTCTTTTGGATGTTGGCGATGTGGCAGGATATTTTCAATTGCTCTAATTTGTGCAATCTTGCTTCCTTTTGGAATCGTCACAGGTGGTTGCAAGGCATAAACCATTATATTCACTTGTCCAGTGTAATCTGCGTCAATGACACCTGGAATCACAATCACACCTTGTTTACTTGTGGAGGATCTTCCAAGCAACAAACCTCCAATTAAAGAAGTTGTGCTGTACATTGGACCATATACATTGGTAGGAATTAAGGTCACCTTTTTATCGTTTAGAGTGACTTCTGTTGCTGTGGCCATATCCACTCAGAGGCTCCCCCAAGTGGCAGGTTGATTTTTCAGCAGGAGTCTGTTCTCGGAGTCTGTGGGGTCAAGGCATCGATTTATTTCTTTGCGCGGTGCCTCGACACGCTGCGCTGGGAGTTTCCTGACTTGCAACAAACTTCTGTGGCATGGTTGTCATTGTTGCACTTGTGGCACCACACAGCCTTTTGGCAGTTTCGGCGGAGATGGCCTGTTCCACCGCATCGAAAGCAGATGAAGTTAGTTGATCTGATGTTGGGTTGACTTTTGCTGTGACGGAGAGGGTTACTGACGTTGTTGCTGGACAAAGCAGCTGCAATGATGTGTCCTTGTTGTTGCATTGAACCTTGGATGGCTGCTGTGAATGCTGCAGCTTGATTGCTTTGTTCTGCCCGTGTGGCTCTGACAAGCATCTCATCAACTGGACAGCCTTGAGGAAGGGTGGCCAGGATAGCTCTTGTATGTGAGTTAACATTTTCAAAGGCAAGTGAGTGAAACAAGTGGTCTTGAACATCTGGTGGCACATCAGGAGCATCCTTCAAAGTAGCTGACAACCTGTCAATGAATTGTCCATATGGTTCTGTGGTTCTGTGGTAGATAGGGACAGGCGAATGGAAAATCTCGGGATGTGACGGAAAGCAAGACCCTTCCCCCCTTCTTCCTGCTATAGGTAATCAATCACCCCTGAAGCATGCAGCCCCTCCTAACCAGTAGTTTTCCACTCCTTACTAACCCTAGCCAGACCCACCGTCCCCTTTTGACGTAGTAAAGCCCCTTGACTATTTAACCCCACGAGATGAGATAATAAACGCCATTTGACCATCCACCACATTGGTGTCTGTGCATGTCAGTGGACCGAGTGACCTGGGGGAGGCCGGGTCGCCGTGCTGTATCCTGAAACCAGGTCGCCCGCCTTCTCATCAGAAGGCGACATATGGTGCTGAAACCCGAGAGTTGAAAAGGGAAAGGAAAGGGAAAAGAAGAAACCCTCGGGTAATGGGTATCGCCTGGACGAGAAACAGCGGCCAGAACGGCGGGCCCGATTCTTGGTGGGAGAGACGTCCCCGGACCAGCGACGGATATGGAAGCCATCGCGAAGGTCGTGAGTTCAGTTTATAAGCAGTGGGGAATTAAATGCAAGCTCAAGGATTTTTACCTCGCTATTGCGAGACTCTTAGAGCTTGGGGCGATTGAACATCCTGTGGAAATATTACACCCAGAGGTGTGGGAGAAATGCACGGCCACGCTAGCCGAGGATACAAAGTCCTTAGGCAGCGGCAAAAGTCTTAAGGCTTGGGGAAAGGTCGAGCGGGCCCTGCGCAAGGCGCTAGAGGAGCAAGAAACATGGAGCGCCGCAAGCGCATGTTTATTAGCTACACCCAAGCTGGGGGTAGGAGCGGCAACGCAAACCGCCCCCGAAAGGGATCTACCCGGGAGCGGAGACCCGGGGGGATCGAGCGCGTCTCCCCCCTCCCCGAGCCCGAGCCCAACCCCCCCCGCAGGACCTCCCGAAAAACCCACAGTACCTCCCGAAAAACTCGCGGACCCCCCATCTGTCCCTTCACCGCGGATCAGCGATTCGGCGCCGGGGGCGCGGCAGCACGCGTAGTCCTTTTGGGAGGAACTGGCGAGGGAAGCCAGAGACGCGGAGAACCCAGCCGAACATGGTGCCGGCGACCAAGGGGATGGGCGGGGCGCGGACACTCTTGGAGGGAAGAGCCCAAAGACCCGAATTCTTGCTAGTGCGCATCCGCGAGGAAAAGAGGAGGAGGGGGGCGGCGGAGAGCGCATGCCCAATCGAGAGCCGCGCTCAGCGCTGCTACCATTTAAGGGAGAGACCTCCCCCTGCGGGCAGCAGGGCAAGTCCAGGGGGCGGGAACGGCACCACCCCGAAGGGAGGGGGAGGGACGGGGCCGGAGCTGCACGAAAAGGCACCGGAGCCCGGAAATCCGCTGGCATTCGACTTCTGGCTCTGAGACCAGCTCCACCAGCTCCGCCAGCTCGGGAGAGCTTACGGATGCCGACGGGGACTCAGAAACGGAAAAAGCGGAGCTAACGCGGTTTAAAACAAAAACGAATAAAGCCTTTAGCCACATCGAAAGGTAATCACAATGCGAACTAGCCCAGTTTACCGACTGGGCTAGGATAAAGATAGCCTGTGCAGAGTGGGCTCCCTCAGGGGCAGTCAAAGCTTCCCCGGTTAGGATCACCGGGCCAGAGGGGAATCAGCAAAGGATATATAATCCGGTAAACCCCAAAGACGTACAGGCAATTGTCAAAGCGATCTCAGAGAAAGGGATCAACTCGGCTATGGTCTCCACCCTCGTGGACGGCCTCTTTGGCAATGACGACTTGCTCCCCTTTGATATCAAACAAATAAGTCGCATGATACTCGGTGGTGCGGGAATGATCGTGTTTAAGCAGGAATGGGAAGATAATTGTACAAAAGCGCTAGCCCAGTTTTCCGGGGCGGGGCAGCCACTGCACGGGTCGAGCCTATCCAGGCTGCTGGGGAAACATGACGAGATGGTTACACCTCAGCAACAAGCCGCACAGATGCGGGCTGAGGAAGTCAGGGCCACCACTCAAGCTGCTAGGGAGGCTATTCGGGCCGCCTCTCTGGTTGTGGCCAAGCCGTCACCGTGGTCCACTATAAGACAGGCAGAGAGCGAAAGCTTCACGCAGTTCGTAGACCGCCTGCAGGCGGCAGTAGACTCCTCTACCCTGCCTGCAGAGGCAAAGGGCCCCGTGGTGGCGGACTGCTTGCGCCAGCAATGCAACTCCGTCACCAAGGACATCCTGTGCTCCCTGCCAGCCGGGGCCAGCCTAGCCGATATGATCAGACACGTCGTAAGAGAGGAACACCTAACACCCGTCCAAGCAGCCGTTCACACCCTAACCAGTGCAATGGCATGCTTCAAATGTGGTCAGGCAGGCCACATTGCAGTGAGCTGCCCCCAGCCGGCACAGCAGTCCGCGGCGGTGCCCCCACCTCAAGCATGCCCGAGAGGGCCCTGCTGGAGCTGTGGGAAGAAGGGGCATTTCGCTAAGGACTGCAGGTCCCGGCCTCAGGGAAACGGGAAAGGGAGGGGGCGCACTGGCCGCACTCAGCCTCCCCCCGCTGCGGATGCGAAGCGCCTCATTTATGTCAACCCCCAGTGGGGCGGGAGGCCCTCATACCCCATGCCCCCACAGGAGGCAGCCAGCTTCGCACCCCCACCAGCGACACAATTGCAGAGCTTTGCAGCGCCGTCAGTGGCACCTTTGTGTCCACCACTGCCACAAGCGGCGCCTGTGCCACAGGGCCAGCAGGGGACGCCCTAGAGCGGGACCCCTGGGTGGCCTTGGCCATGAAAATAGGGAAGGAGCCCCTGAAGATGTGGGGGATATGCCGCCTTTATGTCAGTCAGGATCCCCACGTCATAGGGCTTCAGTTCTGGGCGGACACGGGATCAGACTGCTCAGTTTTTCCCCAAGCGCTTTGGCCTCAGCATTGGCAATGCAAAGAGGTCCCCCCAGTGAACGGAGTGGGAGGGCCATCCCGGGCATGGAAAAGCACCCAGCTGGTGGCTATAACACTCCACACAAAAAAGGGACCGGAACAGACGGTAGCAATCTACCCCTACATTCTACAAAGCTCTCCACCCTTGATAGGAAGGGATGTCCTCGCTATGTTAGGGGTCAGGATCACAAATTTATCCTGAGGGCCACTGCCGTACACCCACCGCTGCCAATCAGACTGACCTGGAAATCGTCAGACCCCATATGGGTCGAGCAGTGGCCCCGGTCAAAGCCTCGAATGGCAGCCTTGCTGGAACTGGTCAGCCGCGAGCTGCAGAAGGGTCACATAGAACCCTCCACCAGCCCATGTAACAACCCTGTATTTGTAATCCCTAAAAGGTCCAGAGAGGGTCATCGCCTCATCCACGACCTGAGGGAGGTGAACAGGGCAATCCAACCCATGGGTCCGGTTCAGACACTGCTGCCCACGAACTCAGCCATCCCCAAAGGGCAGCCATGCGCAGTGTTGGACATCAAGGACTGCTTCTTTTCAATACCCCTGCACGCTGAGGACAAGGAACGGTTCGCCTTTTCCGTCGTGTTCCCAAACGGCGAGCAACCTAACCTCCGCTTCCAATGGAAGGTGCTGCCGCAAGGTCTCGTGGACAGCCCGACCATATGCCAGATCACCGTGGACAGAGCACTGATGCCAGTCCGACAATCCTACCCCGCTGCGACCATCATTCAATACATGGACGACATCCTCGTCGCTGCACCATCGGCGAGCCAAGTGGATCACCTGGTGACCGCGATCACGGAAACTCTCCAGACCAATGGCTTTGAGATCGCGAACACGAAGATCAAGAGAGGACCCTGCGTGACCTTCCTGGGAGTGGGGATCACAAACTCCTACGTGACGCCCCCCAAGGTGAAGGTCCGCCGAGACATCAAGACGCTCCAGGACATGCAGCGCCTTGTGGGATCTCTGCAGTGGCTCCGCAACATCATCCTGGTTCCCCCCGAGGTCATGGAACCCCTATATGACCTCCTGAAAGGAAAGCACCCCTGGGACCCCAAGGAGCTGACGCCGCAAGCAGCGAGCTCCCTCGACTTCATCGAGCACCAGATGTCTACTGGCACGCTTGCCAGGTGGGACCCAGATGCGCCACTCGATCTATACGTCCACTTCACACAAAAGGGAGGAGTGGGAGCACTGGCCCAAGGACCTTCCGAAAAGTCTCGGCCGATCCAATGGGTGGTCCTCGGAAGACCAACTCGTGCGTTTTCCCTGGGAGTTGAATGCGTCGCCAACCTCATCATGAAAGGCAGGAGACTCGCCCTGAGACACCTGGGAACCGAGCCGACAAGAATCCACCTCCCCTTTCGCAAGCGGCCAACTGCGGAGTCAACCGCAATATCGGAGCACCTGGCCCTTGCTCTCACCGGCTTCGGAGGAGAAATCTCCTACGCCACCAGGCCACCTTGGACTCAGCTGCTGACCATTGTCGATATAGACATGCTGCCAAAGGTCATGGACCGACCGCAGCCGGGACCGACGGTCTTCACAGACGCTTCCTCCAAGACTTCTACTGCAGCGGCAGTGTGGCAGGCAGGAGAGTAATGGCATTGCGTCAAAACATGTGACCCCACACTGTCAGTGCAACAACTGGAAGCAGCAGCAGTGGTCTTGGCGTGCGGACTCTTCCAAGACGAACACCTCAACATCGTAATGGACTCCATATTCGTGGCAAGGCTTTGCCTGGCCATGTCAGGACCAGGCGTGTCAACGTCAGCAGCGGCCTCAATGCTGGAGGAGGCACTCTCCTCGCGACGGGGCACCGTGTCTGTCATTCACGTCAACAGCCACAACCCAGTCAAAGGCTTCTTCCAGACCAGCAATGACAAAGCGGACGCCGCAGCAAAGGGAGTGTGGACACTGCAGGAAGCTCGGCAGCTGCACGAGTCGCTCCACATTGGAGCCAAAGCACTGGCGAAGAGATGCGGGATCTCGACAGTGGACGCAAAACATGTAGTGGCCACTTGCCCTCACTGCCAGAAGTCACCCCTGTGGACCAGTGGGGTCAACCCAAGAGGTCTCAAGGCCTCGGAAATCTGGCAGTCGGACTTCACCTTATGTCAACTGCTAAAGCCCCGAGCATGGCTTGCAGTGACGGTGGACACTTACAGCGGAGCAATCGTAGCCACACAGCACCCCAAAGCTAACTCTAAGGCCACAATTCAGCACTGGCTGACAGCTATGGCATGGCTTGGTATCCCCAAGCAAATTAAAACTGACAACGGTTCCAATTTCATTTCCAAACCAGTGCAAGAATTCGCCTCGAAATGGGGCATCACCTTAGTACAAGGTATCCCGTATAACAGCACCGGGCAGGCCATAGTTGAGCGAGCAAACCAGACCCTGAAAGCTAAGCTAGAAGTATTGGCGAAGGCAGAGGGCTTTGCCAATTCCGTTCCCCCAGGAGACCAAGCGCGTATACTGGCGACAGCTTTGCTAGCACTGAATCAGTTGCCTAGAGGAGATGAGGCAGACAGTCCTGTTCGAAAGCACTGGGTCACCCGAGCCCTAGAGGAGGGCCCGCAGGTTGTAATCAAAAATGAGCTGGGCGAATTGGAACGGGGCTGGAGACTGGTGCTCACGGGACGGGGGTACGCGGCGGTTAAAAAAGAGGGCAAGATCAGGTGGTGCCCACTTAAGTCAATCAAGCCAGACCTTCAGAATGAGACTAACGAGAATTGCGAGTTTCTGTTTACAGGACATGCTCGTGGGTCGTCCCTGTAACGCGTACATCCCGATTCCAGAGGAAAGCGATGAACCACCAAAACGCTGGACACCACCCAAGAGTCCTACACCGGTGAGACCCAGACAGCAACGGTGGTTTTGTGTGATCTTGCTATTAGGGCTCATCGCCGAGGGGCGAGCTAACCCAGACTATTACCCCCATCAGCCATTCAGGTGGGTCATGCAGCATCTTTCAGGTGACAAGGTGTTCAAAGAAATCACCACAGCAGGCACCCCATCCTTCGTGTTCCATATCGCCGACCTGTTTCCAGGACGACCAAAAATACGACCCCAGCACCCACACGTCATGTACATGTACCTGTCCTACTGGTGTCCAGCCTCCAACCCTGGGAAGAAGTACTGTAACTACCCGGGGTGGGGATATTGCAGACACTGGGGCTGTGAAACCATTGTCACAGATGCCAGACCATCGGGAGAAGGGTGGGAACCGCAGGAGCCCGATAGATTTTTACAGTTCACCTGGGCACCTACCGGCTGTAAAAAGCCCGCCATCGTGAAAGGGGTCTATAGCAACCATTATACACAACCCAAATATCGGAAGTGCACAGACTATAACATGACGGTTCTGCAGCCAGAACACCCTAGTTGGGCCACAGGCAGAACGTGGACTGTAGTCCTCAAGGGGCCAAAAGAGTGTGTGAATGTGCGAATTATCAGGCTCCAACCACCAGCACCCTGACCGGTAGGACCCAATAAGGTTATTAAAGACGTGCTGAAAGGGGGAAACATAACCCATCCCAAACCACTACCCACAAAGGCCACTGATATCCTGACCGGCCGTGCAGATGCCTTCCAAATAGGCCGCTTAGCCGAGTCAGACTCAGATCCAATCTTCCGCATGCTAGAGGCTACCTTTCTATCCTTGAACGAATCCAACCCGAACCTAACCAATTCCTGCTGGCTTTGTTACGATGTTAAACCTCCTTTCTACGAAGGAGTTGCTCTAAACACCCCCTTCAGTTACTCCACAGCCGAAGCCCCTCACCAGTGCAGATGGGACACTCCCCGTAGGGGAATCACCCTGAGTCAAGTCACAGGCCAGGGCAAATGCTTTGGCAATGCAGCCTTGGCAAAGCAGAAAGGCAACTTCTGTACCGAAGTCATCAAGCCCAACCGAAAGATCAACAAGTGGGCGGTCCCATCCGCATCTGGGATGTGGGTTTGTCAGAGATCTGGGGTGAGTCCTTGCGTGTTCCTTGCCAAGTTCAATGACACTATCGACTTCTGTGTCCAAGTTCTGATTGTTCCTAGGGTCCTGTACCACTCAGACAAGGAGGTGTACCACCTCTTTGAGGAACCCGGCCGACTTCACAAAAGAGAAATAATAACGGGAGTGACTATCGCAATGCTGCTCGGCCTGGGAGCAGCTGGCACAGCCACAGGTGTCTCGGCCATGGCGACCCGACACCAAGGGCTTGCTCATCTGCAAATGACCATCGATGAGGACCTGCAGAGGATCGAGAAATCCATCTTCTTTCTAGAGAAATCAGTTTCCTCGCTTTCGGAAGTGGTCTTACAGAACAGGCGAGGACTGGACCTCTTGTTCATGCAGCAAGGAGGTCTGTGTGCCGCCTTGAAGGGGGAATGCTGCTTCTATGCGGACCACACAGGAGTCGTTAAAGACTCCATGGCAGAACTCCGAGATAGACTGGCTCAAAGAAAGAAAGACAGGGAAACCCAACAGAGCTGGTTCTAGTCCTGGTTCAATCAATCGCCATGGCTCACCACTCTAATTTCTACCCTAATAGGTCCACTAGCGATACTGCTTTTAACCTTCACATTCGGACCATGCCTGCTAAACAAGCTGGTCTCATTTGTTCAAGCTCACCTAGAACGAGCCAACATCCTGTTTATAGGCCGGCAACAAATGCTGTGAACCAAAAACCGAGGACACTGCCAGTCGCAAAGGTTCTCTAAACTTGCCTTGCGAAGATTACTCAGGTTTACCAAAAACCCTTTTCCCTTATCAAATTATAACTTTGTACCTAACCTTAGTGCCTATGTTTATAACTACCTCATTCATTAGTAAAAAAGTGGGGGGGAGATGTGGTAGATAGGGACAGGCGAACGGAAAATCTCGGGATGTGACGGAAAGCAAGAACCTTCCCCCCTCTTCCTGCTATAGGTAATCAATCACCCCTGAAGCATGCAGCCCCTCCTAACCAGTAGTTTTCCACTCCTTACTAACCCTAGCCAGACCCACCGTCCCCTTTTGACGTAGTAAAGCCCCCTTGACTATTTAACCCCACGAGATGAGATAATAAACGCCATTTGACCATCCACCACATTGGTGTCTGTGCATGTCAGTGGACCGAGTGACCTGGGGGAGGCCGGGTCGCTGTGCTGTATCCTGAAACCAGGTCGCCCACCTTCTCATCAGAAGGCGACATGGTTCCTTGTTTTATGGCTGCATAAGGTGCTGGTTTCTTCTTGTCTGGTACTGAAATCAAAGCTTGATGAGCCAACTGTTGAGACAATTGATGTATTTCAATTGGGTAGGTGAGTTGTACCTTGGTTGTTGCATAAGGTCCAATGCCCAGTCAGCATATCTGGCTGGACTCCATAAAAAAGGATCTCCCACTACTGTATGTTTGTTGGCTTCTTCAACTGCCAAACGTCTCCACTCCCTCTCAAACATGAGGAACTGTGAGGGTGTCAGCAACAAGGATGCAATGCTAGATGAATCAGATGGACAAAGCACATCTGCTGTAAATATATACTGAATGATGTTCCTGGCTGCCTCTGATCTGATCCCATAATCTGTGGCTGTTTGTTTGGCTGATTGGAGAATTTTCCATTCATGAGGTTCCCAGGCTGCATTATTATTTCTTATAATGACAGGGCAGGCAAAAGATTTGGCAGCGTCCCAGTCTCCATCTAAAATAGCATTCTTCACCACTGAAGCCCACCGGGACTGAATTGGATTTTTTAAAACAGCTGGAAATGTCAATTGCTGCTCAGAGGAAGGTTCCTCTAATTGAACCTGTTGATTTGAAAGGCTGGCGAGCTGGGCTAGCTGTTGCTGTAAGGTATTTGTTCTCGGTATCTTATTCTGTGATCACTTCTTTTTTGTCAATTAAAATCGGGAGGATCTGATTCTGATTCATCTGAATCAGAGTTTGGTGGGAGGGGACATTTCAGCAGTGCAGAGGTGTGACGTGAACTGACTGCTGCGGGCTGTATCGCTATTGTCTGTGTTGTTGCCTCTGCCATCCCACCGCTGCGGCCATGTTCGAAACCGTCCCCCTGCTCGTGGATCTCTGCCGTCGCCTCTGAGCAATGCAGAGCCGCCCCCACCCCGCGTGCGCTGCCACCGCTGCTGCGCCCCCAGGGGGGTGACAGGGCAGCGCCGCCTCACTCCCGTCTCTGCCTTGGTCTCCGCCCCTGTGTTCCATCCACTGAACCAGCCCCGTTTCGTCATCAACTTCTGTCTCCTTGGGTTTCACCCCACCCCGAGAGTGGGGCGGCTGGCCCACTTCCTGTTGCCCTTCATTCTGCCTGGCAGCTGGCCGAGTCACTTCCTCTGCCTGTGCGCGAACTTCCGCCGCTTGCGCACGACTGGTTCCTGCTGCTGCCGCCTCCATGCGGGCCACCACCTCCTGCACTGAAGAGCTGACTGGAGCCCTTTGTCCTCGCATTGGACGCATATTATTATCACCAAAAAAATTTTTGACCTGAGATGGCTGCTGCACCTCTGTCTTCTCCACCACGGACTTTTCAAATGCCTGAATCGCGGCCTCCGCCACTTTTTTCTCAGCGGACATACTTTGCAAGGTATGTAAGACTTTCTTCCAAACGGCACCAAGTTCAAGTTCTGTTTTCTTATCTTTTCTGCCTTCAACAGCAGAATCCCAAAGCAACTGCCCTAGTTCTTGCCATTCGGTCTCACTAAAAATGAGTGAGGGCTTCTGTAATTTGCCCTTATTTCTGGCCCACAGGGCTAACTGTTCTAAATCAGTCTCTCTTATTTTTTCTCCTGTCTTGGAGAGAATATGCAAAAGGAGCCACAGCGCTGCCTGCCAATCGCTATCCATGTTCACTTTCACTCTCTTTGCATGCGGCTTACCTTCCAACCAGTGTGGGGTGCCCCTTATCTTCCACTCGACACAGCGGCGACACCCGCTCCAGCTCTCTGCTCTGTCTCGTTCACCTCCGCCGAGTGGGCGATGCGTGAACCACAGAGTCTTCTGTTTCCCATCGCAAAACAAGCGATTTGGAAACCTTTCTCCTGTCGCGACCAGCACGAATTGGAGTGAAGAGGCTTCAGTGCTCCGGCATCCCAATCCCCGTCGCTATAAAAGCGATTTGGGATCTGAGTCTCCCGTCGTGCCCTCCTTCACGCGATTTAGAGACCGTCCCCCATCACCATCATAGAGGTGATTTGGAGACTCATCGGAGACTTCAAGTCCCTGTTCACTGGCGCCAAATGAAGCAAGGGACTTATAAAATCGGGAAAGCTGGACAGGACAAACGCAGATCCAAACCAATGTGGTTAATCATACGTTCTCCCTTTATTGTTTATAAGATGGCAGTTTATATATACTTCAATATAGTTTACAATAGTGAACACACTCTCATTGGCAAGCAAACATTGTTTGTCTTTGTCTTAAGGTGGTTAACGTTTCACACTGCAGACCTATACTAATTCACACCCAGAAATCTCATTACACTGTGGTTACAACTTAACACAATTTCTAACTGCGCCACAGACTAATTTTAACTGTGTTATAGGCTTCAAGGCCTCACCGAGGCCCATATCTGAGGCCTAGGCTGGGTTAGCTCAACCTTCACTCTAAACATACAAATCGTGTCCTATCTCTCTCAGAAATTCTACTACATTTCTGTCTCCCAGGGGAACTGTCTCTTTGGTTCCTGTCATCGGAGAGTGCAGTGCAGACTCTCCCCTGCCCAGCCTCAGGCTGGGCGGGGGAGGGGAAGCCATGTGGCCTGGTCCAGGTAGGCCGAGGGGGCTGAAGGTCTGGAACCAAGTCAGCTCCTGTGGACGGAAGGGTGGAGAGAAGCGGAGATGCCTTTGTGTCGTGTCCCCCTTTCCCCCCCTCACCCAGGGAAAAAGACAGAGAGCCTGATGGCACCTGGAAATTTGCCGGCAGAGGACAAGGAGAAGGAGAAGGAGAAGAAGGAGAAGGAGAAGGAGAAGGAGAAGGAGAAGGAGAAGGAGAAGGAGAAGGAGAAGGAGAAGGAGAAGGAGAAGGAGAAGGTGGGGGGGGGGGTGGGGAAGATGCCCAGTGTGAGAGTTGGAGTTAGTTCTGGGCAGAGATTTCAGCTGTTTGGGGAATCTGAACTTTTAACCCTATCCTGGAAAATGAAGGCTTTGTAAAATATTACTCCTCCTTGATTTACAGTGGAAGAGAGACAGTCTGGGACCTGAGATATTAGAAGAACAATTTTTAGGTGGGAGATGATACAGTAGCTTTTGGCTGGACTTTTCTTGTTAGCCATAGACTGAACCAAAATCTCCTGCAATAGAGACTGCATTTTAGGGGGATGCAGTGGTGAACCAAGGAGATCTGCTTCAGCAACCACCAGCACAGGAATGGCAAGAACAGAGGAAAGCTGAGGAGGGAATGGTGATTCCCTCTGTCTTCAGGAAGAAGATGATCTCTGTTCTTGGACCCTTGGCCCCAGGGGAAAATGGGGGGGGGACTGTAGTCCCAAGATGAGAAGCTGAACTGTTGTCTCTTTTGGTCCGTGGCAAAGCATCCTTAAAGGAGCCCTATGGGCAGTCTGTCCATGCATGGTGGTGAGAGCACTGTGACATGGAAAGGAGAGTGTCACACTGGCAGATTTTCTCCAGGCGGTTGCCATGTGTGACATGGAAACACAGGAGGTGGCAACTGTGTTTCCTGGGGGCTCTATGGCGCAAGAGAGACTCCTCTTTCCCTTGATGGACTGAGTATTGATTATCTGAAGGGTGGCAACTTGATCAGGAATTCCAGGTGATGTCTCACTGTAGTTGTTTTGGAGGCTGGGTGGGAGGAGGAGTGTTTTAGAGGGTCTTCATCCTGGATTTAGTGTGTGTGTCTTCTATAGTAGCAGTAGTTTAATAAAGTTTTTTCCTTTGTTATTAAGCTTGGGCCTGCTCTGCTCTGTTCCTGATAACATCTCACAGCATTTATGCTGGGAAGGTGTATTTTCATGGGGGCGCTGGCATTGCGCCAGTGTCAAACCATGACAGTTTCCTTTTACCAGTTTAGATCCCGCTCTTTGTGTGCAGTCTCGAGACACCATGAGACTGAGTCTGCTCCTCATCCTACTCGCAATCATGCCACCAGTGATCCCCCGGATAGTCCCTCAGCCCAAAGCAAACGTATGGACCACCTTGACCAAAGCCCTTGGACAGGATCACATCTGTCTCTCCACAGCAGCAGCCTCTGACCCCCTGTCAGCTTGCCTGGTGGGAGTTCCTTTTAAATCTGAAGAGTTCCCAAACGAAATGTGGCATACTTTAAATGAAGTTAACTCACTCGCACCTCCTCCTGGTCGCTACCCTGCTGACAATCCTTTACTGTTTTGGCAGGAGTGGGCAAGACACTTACCGGTGCCAAAAAGGGAGCCACAAGAATTCCATCTCTCGGGGTCCATGAATGCAACTTTTTGCATTCACTTTAAATTTAATCCCCGGTTACCATATTATGAAATTAAGCTGAACACCTATCCTCACCCTAGCAACCCACACTACACAGACAAAAACTGGTGCGAGAGTTCAGTCCTAGTCATGCATTTGTCAAGTGATGATTACAAGCCCCGTGAGATCCCAAAAGGTGTGTTTGTAATATGTGGATACAGAGCATGGGCAGGCCTCACCCCTCGTCTGCTTGGAGGTCCATGCACCTTTGGTAAGCTGAGCCTGTTTACCCCAAATCGAACAACTCTAATGCATTGGCAAATAAAAAACAATACACATAAATTGGCTAACCAAAAAAGGGACCTAAGGCAGTTAGACCCAGACTGTAATCTGGAAATTGTTCACTGGTCCAGATTTAGGGCCACCGCAATTACAGTCCTTCTGCTGTGGATCTCGGCAGCAAAAAGCATGTGAGAATTAGGTCGATTGGAATGTTGGGTTGCAAAACAGGCAAACCTCACTTCTACTGCCCTAAGTGACCTCTTATCAGATTGTCGTGGGGACAGGACATTTTCATGCTCATTATCCCAATCGTGGTTTCTGTTCCCTGTCCTCAGTTTGTTTTGTCTTCCTTCCCCCCCCCCCCCGGCTGGCTGCTGGCTTGCTGCTTAGTGGGCTTGCTGCTTTTGCTTGCTGCTGGCTGCATGCTTTGCTGGCTCTGCTTTCCTCTCTTTTTTCTCTGCTTTTCGCTGGCTTGCTTTTTTGCCATTTTTTTTCCTTTTTCCCGGTTTCCGTTGTTCCCTTCCCCCCCCCCCGAAGACATTGGACCTACTCCGGGCAGGAGCTCCCCTGGGGTCTGCAAAAGAAGCTACGTACCCTCTGCGGCGAAGAGAGATACAGCTCAACCCCCTTAGACTAGTAAAAACATCTGTAGTCATCTTAAGCTATTTCTCTTGTGCTGAAAAGTGTTTTTTGTTGTGCCTTAATAAACAAGTTTTTTCCACTTCCCCTCTGAAGGAATTCCTCCTGAACCCGGTGGTAAGGGAGAGGTTGCGGAGGGTTTAGTTTCCTATAAGGGGCTCCTTTAGAGGTGTTTTCCCCTAATTTGTCCTAAACCAGGACAAATAATTTGGTGGCCCGTACGGGGAGGCCCAGACAAAGTGGAAAAAACTTTAATAATATTTTTGGCTTTAACCTTCCTGCAAGAATATTGGTATGTCTCTTTTTAAAGTTATGATGTCATTTAGAGTGAAAGCCTGCCTCTATTTGTGGTCATTAGGGTTCTTCAAAGTTTTGATCGCTTTATGGTCCCTGGAGTTATTTTCTTATCCAGAAGTAGCTCCGGTATTGTCCCTAATACGTAGCTTTTGTAGCAGAGGGGCACTAACGAGAATATTTATCGGGCTAGGCTTAGCTGTAATACTTTACAAGGGGCTTATAAAAATGTTGTTATCAGCTCCAGGAATGTATAACTCGTGGTTGTGGCTGTGTACTAAATTTGTTATGAGGGAGGAGGTTTTTCAGCCTTTGCTTTCCTTTTCCTCCTCCGAATTGTTTACATCTCTATTAAGAAATGTCCTGTCCTCCCTGACTGCCAAGGATACCATCTTTCTGTTATTTAATTTAATAACCTTTCTCTATACTGTCCACAGTTTATATAAGATGAAGGCTGAGATTTCTAGAGAGGCTAGTAAGACCTCTGATTTAAGAGTACAACCAAGGGTGAAAAATCCTGAGTGGTGTGGGAAATGGGAGGATATGGACAAAATTTTAAAGGAGTTTTCTGATCCTGTAGTTTGGGACTTTCCATCCAAACACATCCAGAACCCAGCTGAGGTAGCGAAGTATCTGAAAGGGAAATACCAAAATAACCCCAAGGAGAAAAAGATCATTGCAGTGAGCTGGGCCCTGGCATATGCTTATCGTACTCTGCTCGATACTGTAGGGCAGCAGACAGAAGAAGGGAGGCAGGGAGATAAACCAGCAGCAATC
This sequence comes from Vidua chalybeata, assembly GCF_026979565.1. NCBI lineage: Eukaryota > Metazoa > Chordata > Aves > Passeriformes > Viduidae > Vidua > Vidua chalybeata. The sequence goes on from NC_071569.1 coordinate 802,587, forward strand.
CCAGTCACTCAGGCTGCAGCCAACAGCCCAGGTTCGAAGCCAGTAGTTAAACCAGACTGTAAGCCTCAACCAATGGCTGTGGCTACTAGCACACGAAGTAGAAAGTGCACAAAAAAGACTGATCAACCCGTGGATGACAATGATAAGTATGATGCAGGAGAAAGACCCTCAACACCTCCTGACATAAAATCAGGAGTCAAAGCAACTGGCACAAGATCAGAGACTAATATTGATTCCTTCTCCCTGAAGGACCTCCAAGGCCTAAGGAAAGATTATCGGCAACAGCCCGACGAATCTATAATTAGTTGGCTGGTCCGCCTTTGGGATGCGGCAGGGGAGGCTACCATTCTAGATGGCACTGAAGCGAGGCATTTGGGGTCCCTGTCACATGATCCTGTCATCGACCAAGGCATGATAAGGGGGGCTAGCCCTCAAAGCCTCTAAGAACGGGTCCTGGACAGCGTAGCACAAAGATATCTGTGTACCGATGACCTCTATGTCCAGCAGACACGATAGAAGACCATAGAACAGGAGATCCAACGCCTGAGGGAGATGGCAGTGGTAGAGATCATTTTTTCAGAAGACGTAACAATTAAGAATCCGGACCTTGTACCATGCACACCTGTAATGTAGAGGAAACTAGTGCGACTTAAGCCACCTGAATACGCTTCTGCTCTAGCAATAATGAAGCGGGAAGAGGTATATGAGACTGTACTTGATATAGCAAAAAAGCTTCAGGCATATGCAGATGCTGTACATGGCCCGACCCATGCCAGAATTGCAGCTGTAGAGACACGACTGCAAGAATTAGAAGGCAAAATAGAGGAAAGCCGCAAGAAACTCAGGGAAGAGATTAAGGAGGACCTCCTCCAAATCTCAGCTGTGCAAATTAGAAGCCCTAGCACCCAACACAGACGTTCCTTTGTTAGGGAGAGAAGGTACACCCCACGAGCTGAGTTGTGGTTCTTCTTGTGTGAGTCTAGAGAAAACATGAGGAAATGAGATAAGAAGCCTACTGCTGTTCTGGCACAACGGGTGCGTGAATTGAAAGAAAGTAAGAAAAGGAAAGCAGCCCCAGTTGCCTGTAGCCGAACAGCCAGGTATGATGATAACATGTCTGATCCCCTTGAGGGAACCTCCAAGACATATGCCCAAAGAAAGAAGGATAACCAGGCATAGAGGGGCCCTGCCTCTAGCCAGGTAGAGGCATGGGAAAACCGTGTTTTCTGGACGGTGTGGATCCGATGGCCTGGCGCATCAGAGCCACAAGAATATAACGCTTTAGTGGATACTAGTACACAGTGTACGCTAATACCATCAGGATATGTGGGGGCAGAGCCTGTTTTCATTGCTGGTGTGACAGGGGGATCACAACAACTGACCCTGGTGGAAGCTGAGGTGAGCCTGACTGGGAAGGAATGGAAGAAACATCCCATTGTGACCGGCCCAGGGGCTCCATGTATTCTGAGCATAGACTTCCTCCAGAGCGGCTATTACAAAGACCCAAAGGGACTCAGGTGGGCCTTTGGAATTGCCGCTGTAGAAGCAGAAAGCATTAAGCAATTAAACACCTTGCCTAGACTGACAGAAAACCCATCTGCAGTAAGGCTCCTAAGGGTAGAAGAGCAACAAGTGCCAATTGCGACCTCAACAGTGCATCGCCGGCAGTATAGAACGAATCGAGATGCCGTGATCCCCATCCACAAACTGATTCGTGAGCTAGAGAGCCAAGGGGTGGTTAGCAAAACCCACTCACCCTTCAACAACCCTATTTGGCCTGTGCGTAAATCTGAAAGAAAATAGAGATTGACTGTAGACTACCGAACATTGAATGAAGTGACTCCACCACTGAGCGCTGCTGTGCCGGACATGCTAGAACTCCAGTACGAGCTAGAGTCCAAGGCAGCACAGTGGTACGCCACTATTGACATTGCTAATGCGTTTTTCTCCATTCCTCTGGCAGCAGAATGCAGGCCTCAGTTTGCCTTTACGTGAAAGAGAGTGCAATACACCTAAAATCGACTGCCCCAAGGGTAGAAGCACAGTCCTACCATCTACCATAGACTAATCCAGGTTGCACTAAAAAAGGGTAAAGCTCCAGAACATTTACAGTATATCGATGATATTATTGTGTGGGAGAAAACGGCAGCAGAAGTGTTTGAGAAAAGAGAGAAAATAATCCAAATTCTCCTAAAAGCCAGTTTTGCCATCAAGAAGAGCAAAGTCAAGGGACCTGCTCGAGAGATCCAGTTCCTGAGAGTGAAGTGGCAAAATGGGCAGCGTCAGATTCCTACGGATGTCATCAACAAGATCACAGCTATGTCCCCACCAACCAACAAGAAAGAAACACAAGCTTTCTTAGGCGCCATAGGCTTTTAGAGAATGCACATTCCTGAGTACAATCAGATCGTGAGCCCTCTTTACCTAGTCACCTGCAAGAAGAACAATTTCCATTGGGGCCCTGAGCAGCAACAAGCTTTTGCCCAGATTAAGCAGGAAATTGCTCATGCAGTAGCCCTTAGCCCAGTCAGGACGGGACCAGAAGTCAAGAATGTGCTCTACTCTGCAGCTGGGAACCATAGTCTGTCCTAGAGCCTTTAGCAGAAAGTGCCTAATGAGACTCGAGGCCGACCGCTAAGATTTTAGAGTCGGAGCTACAGAGAGTCTGAAACCAACTACACCCCAACAGAAAAAGAAATTTTGGCTGCCTACAAAGAAGTCCAAGCTGCCTCAGAGGTGATTAGTACAAAAGCGCAACTCCTCCTGGCACCCCGACTACCAGTGCTGGGGTGGATGTTCAGAAGAAAAGTTCCTACTACCCACCATGCCACCAGTGCTACATGGAGCAAGTAGATTGCCCTCATCACGCAGCGCGCCCGTATTAGTAAACTGAATCACCCTAAGATTTTGGAAGTGATTACAAATTAGCCTAAAGGTGAAAACTTTAGTGTCACAGACGAAGAACAAAAACCAGTAACACGGGCTAAAGAAGCTCCACCCTACAACCAATTGCCAGCAGAAGAAACATGCTATACTCTTTTCACTAACAGTTCCTGTCGCGTCGTAGAAATGAATCGAAAGTAAAAAGCAGCTGTATGGAGCCCCACACGACAAGTCGCAGAAACCACTAAAAGAGAAAGTAGATCAAGTCAACTTGCTGAACTCAAAGCCGTTCAACTAGCCCTAAACATTGCAGAAAGGGAGAAGTGGCCAAAGCTCTACCTCTATACTGATTCATAAATAGTAGCCAATGCTCTGTAGAGATAGCTAAAAAGATAGAAAAGGGCTAACTAACAGCGTCAAAGAAAACCAATTTAAGCTACTAAAGAATAGAAAGACATTGCTACCCAGGTAGAGAAACTGCCTGTAAAAGTTCGCCATGTAGATGCTCATATCCCCAAGAGTAAAGCTAATAAAGAACAGCAAAACAATCAGCAAGTAGATCAAGCTGCAAAAATAAGGGTGTCAAAAATAGATTTAAATTAGCAACACAAAAGGGAGTTGTTCCTAGGGCAATAAGCCCATAATGCCTCAAGCCATCAGGGTAGAGATGCCACCTATAAGTGGACACGAGACCGAGGAGTAGATTTAAGCATAAACAGTATTTCTCAAGTTATCCATAACTGTAAAACGTGTGCTGCCATCAAACAGGCCAAACAAGTAAAGCCCCTATGGTATGGGGGACGGTGGTCCAAGTACAAGTATAAAGAAGCCTAGCAGATTGACTACATCACACTGCCTCAAACCCGCCAAGGCAAGCACTACGTACTCACAATAGTAGAAGCCACCACAAGATGGTTAGAAACCTACCCTGTGTCTCATGCTACTGCCCGTAACACCATCTTGGGCCTTGAAAAGCAAGTCCTTTAGAAGCATAGTACCCCTGAAAAGATTGAGTCAGACAATGAGACTCATTTTAAGAACAGCCTTATCAACTCCTGAGCTAAAGAACATGGCATGAAGTAGGTATACCATATCCCCTACCATGCACCAGCTGCAGGCAAAGTAGAGAAGTACAATAGACTGTTAAAAACCACCTTAAAAACATTAAGTAGGGAATCTTTCAAAAACTGGGAGCATCATTTAGCACAGACCACCTAGTTAGTTAACACCCGAAGGTCCACCAATCGAGCAAGTCCTACCCAGTCTAAGTCCCTAAATATAGTAGACGGAAATAAAGTCCCAGTGGCACATATCAGAAGTTTGTTAAAGAAGACAGTGTAAATCAATTCTGCCTCGAGTACAGACAAACCCATTTGTGAGATTGTCTTTACTCAAAGACCAAGTTATACATAGTGGATAATGCAAAAAGATAGAAGAACACGATGTGTACCTCAGGAAGACCTGATTGTAGGGTAAGACTCATATGCAAACATCTCAATTTGCTAGATGTTACTGCCATTGTTTATACATTAAACCACACAGGCATGGGACAGAAAGAAATGTGTAAATGTCGAAAGTCAGAGCAAGTAAGAATAGAAGGGAATGTGTAAGTGTAGAAGGTTTGAGCAAGTAAAAAAGAAGTTCAGTAACATGTTCACGATATGGGATAAGGGGTAGAATGTCGTAAGGACAGGACATTTTCATGCTCATTATCCCAATCGTGGTTTCTGTTCCCTGTCCTCAGTTTGTTTTGTCTTCCTTCCCCCCCCGGCTGGCTGCTGGCTTGCTGCTTAGCAGGCTTGCTGCTTTTGCTTGCTGCTGGCTGCATGCTTTGCTGGCTCTGCTTTCCTCTCTTTTTTCTCTGCTTTTCGCTGGCTTGCTTTTTTGCCATTTTTTTTCCTTTTTCCCGGTTTCCGTTGTTCCCTTCCCCCCCCCCGAAGACATCGGACCTACTCCGGGCAAGAGCTCCCCCGGAGTCTGCAAAAGAAGCTACGTACCCTCTGCGGCGAAAAGAGATACAGCTCAACCCCCTTAGACTAGTAAAAACATCTGTAGTCATCTTAAGCTATTTCTCTTGTGCTGAAAAGTGTTTTTTGTTGTGCCTTAATAAACAAGTTTTTTCCACTTCCCCTCTGAAAGAATTCCTCCCAAACCCGGTAGTAAGGGAGAAGTTGCAGAAAGTTTAGTTTCCTATAAGGGGCTCCTTTAGAGGTGTTTTCCCCTAATTTGTCCTAAACCAGGACACAGATGAGGAAATTACCAGGCAAGCCACCATTCAAAACAGGGCGGCCATAGACTATCTGCTCCTCCTGCACAACCATCGCTGTGAAGAATCTGAAGGTCTCTGCTGCCTCAACTTGTCATCGAAAGCAGAGAACGTCCATGCCACGATCGACAACATGAAAACCATGGTGAACGACATCAAGAGAGAAACAGATGACTGGCTGAGTGGACTGTTCAAGGGCTGGGGACTCTCGGGCTGGTTGGGATCTATTCTGAAAACTCTCCTTTTAGTACTGTTTGTTCTAGTTATTGTTATTGTCGTTGTTAGCATTGTTTTGGGGTTAAGCATGGTTTACAAGCTAATTTCAAGCTCATCTTCCCCCCCTGAAGTCTACCATTTTGAAGCCCCTGCCCCTAGTGCTCCAATGGATGACCTGGCAGCCTCAGTTGAAGATAGGGACCCTCCTGAAGGAGGGGAACCAACTCACCAACCGTGGTTTGGCAAGCATTCTGCCCCCCAAACCCAGTCCTCTTCATTTTAAACAAAACAAGGGGGAGATGTTGTGGTGTGAATTCATGGTTTCCCCAAAACCCTGGTTTTCTTCCCTGAAGGTGTCCTCCCAGGTGTGTCAATCACTCCTCCTTTCCCCACCCTGACCCCTGCTGAGCACTGTCTGTCACTCCTGGCATTCCAGAAGTGCATCAAGTGATTGGCAGATTCAAACGATGCCCTCCACCCCCGGGGGGGGGGCATTGGGCCATCCAGGTGTCCTTTGTCCCTTAAGACCTCCTCTCCCGTACCTGGTTGGTGGGCTCCTGATCCCTTCCCCCCTCCCCCAGGTAAAAGAGAGGGGAACCACGCAGTCCAGGACAGTTCTGATGGAGCAGTGACCGAATTCAGAGGCCTGCAGGGAGTTCTGCTTGGAGCTGTTGCTACATTCAGGGGCCTGCGGGCCAGAAGAAAAGCACTGGATTAAACCCTTCGTCAGAACAGACTCCTTTCCTTCACCATAGCCTTAAAGGATTCTCCAACAGTGGGAAACCTGAGGAGCAGACCCTCTGCAAGAGGAAGCTCCATCCCGCCGCCACCTGAGCTCCGGCATGTCTGGGCTTGTCTCCATGCGCCCAGCTGCAACATCCAGCTAGCCAAAGGTGTCTCTGGGGTGAAACACCACAGTTGCCGCCATTTGGTCCAGCAGCAGGGGCCAGACAGGCCAGGGCACGTCCGGTTCTCTATATTGGAGCCTCTAATAGGAAATCTATTACCTGAACTTTGAGTCAGTTTGCAGGACTCTGTGGAAATGCAAAATGCAAATGAAGTCCAAGGAATAGAGCAGAAGGTGTATTAGGCAGGGCTACAGATGATTGCTCTGAAAGGCGCTGTAAGCAAGATTGCATCCTATAAAGATAGCAGCTGCTTCTGCTGGTGCCAACATAGAAAATTTGTGCCACCAGCCTCATTTTCTGGAGACATTTGACATGTACATTCCTGAGGGCTTGCAGGTGTGAATGACTCTGTCCTTTGATCTTTTTTTTTTCTTTTGAATGTGTATGACCTGATCTGCTATTGTGTACTGTACCATATCCTTTTCTAAACAGACATGTTTCAACCCTTTGAAAGCAGTAGTTGGAAGTTAGGTTGCAATCATGAGTGGACTGTCAAAATAATTAATTTTCTGGTTTAAGCAAAATAGCAATAGAAAAATCCAATCCACTCCTATGATACAGATTCATTTTGAATGGACAGGGTCATTTGCACTAGTGGTTGTACTGCATGTGCAAGAAATATTACTTGCTTGGTTTCTAATGATGATAATAGTCCTCTTTGTATTACTGTAAGAATTGAATCTATCATCATTATTTTCCTATTATTATTGTGCTGTAAAGGAAAAATAGTTTTGCATGAACCAAGGAGTAAAATGCATGCATTTAATATCATTCTTGCAAGTAGTCCTCAATTCTGAAAATACCTCTCAGAAGCTGCATCAAATGGGAAAGCTAGACAGATGGCAGAATGCAGAACCTGCATTGCATTTAGGATCGAGTACAATATAAAAGCCAAGACATCCTTCATGGATGCTTCCTAAGTACAAAGATGCCATGAATTCAAGTTGAAAAATAGTCAATGTGAAACTTGTTCGATGTATCAAAAAATGATGCTAATCAAGACACTGCAGTGCCAAGTGTGCTACAAGGCATTTTTGTAGTTAACATAATTTCCAGCATGAAAAAATACTATTTTTCTTGTCGATTGTTTAAGAGTGCACAACAGTTTGAAAAAAAGTGCTTTTCTTTTTCTACTGATAAGAGTCGTGTATCATTAGAAGAGATACTGTGAACGGGTTTTTGAAAACAATGCTATTTTCAAGGTTAATTCTATTCATAAATACTTCACAGGAAAATATTTGATCTGCTGTTAATCCTGAAGACTCTTAAAGGACAATGTCTTTGTTGCATTCTCTTCTCACTAGTACAGAAGCTCAGTCTTACCTGCATTCTAATGCTTTTTTTAAGTTCCTGATGCATAGCCTAGACATCCTTGCCATCATGATTTCCATATCAAGTGATGATAATTTCTGTTCAGGATTGGTGAAATTAAGTATCATGAAATTTAAGTAAAGTCAATTGGAAGTTTTTTTTTTTTTTTCCAAAGGAATCTCTTCCTTCCTAATGAAAACCATTGGCAATAGCAAACCTCCTCCGTTTTCCAGGAAGTTAAATAACACACCTGCACGGTACAATTTACGCAATTTTTTTTTTCACCAGAAGAAGAAAACTGCTGTTTTCTTCTATCACCTTAAACTGACTTGATTCCAAATAGTTTTCAACCTTTGAATTTCTATTTCTAGCTAATTACTCTCACAGTATGCTATAGCATATGTATTTAAAAAGGCCATTTGTACATATTCAAATGGCTTACTTCTATGATATTAAGAAATGGTTGTACTTATATTAAGAAAACATAAAGGTGCAGTAATATTTTATCTTATACCAAATTTAAATAAACCCCAACGATTAAAAATGATACCAGCAAATGATGGCTGTAAGACTGTTGCAGGAGTTTTTTTCCAGAACAATGTGCAGTTCTTCCCAATTCTATTTTTCCCTCTGATTACTTCGTACAGGAATATTTTTACACAGTCTTCTAATAGTGGCATGTTACTACTGAGGTAGAGTATTGCCCTGCCAGCACTGGAATTGACTCTATTGTAGTTGTGTTCAAATTTGCTGATGGGACAAGGTTTTTTGCTGAACACACTTTACTTTAGCAAGCAAGAGAGCCTCTTAGCCTTTAGATGCTATGAGTCCCAGAAAAAGATTAATGAGGTGACGACGTGCCTTGTGTTCTGAAGAGAAATCAAAAACTTCTTTCTGGGGTCACCCCCGTCTTGGTACAGAAAGTGCACACAAGGGTTGGAAGCAGCACTTTGCATTCACTAGTAAATGTGAGACAGGACTTGCCCCAAGGTTTGTGCAAGAATACTCTTTTTCTGCAACTGTTAACCAGACAATATCTGTGGGAAAATTGGCAGTGGCAGAAAGCAAGCCCTTCCTGGGAAATGTACTGAAATTGTTCAGAAGTTATTCCCATTCACTGTTGCTAAGCTCTGCTGTCTAGCTGTCAGATATGGTTGGGACCATGTTGACATCATTAGAAACAATGGACTGATGCTGCAATATTGAGTCAACATAGGTATTTTCCATAGGTGCCATGGAAAAATATTTCTATTGGCAAAAATGAGTCGAATATAAAAAAATAACAGCATGGTAGAAAAAAAAAAAAAGACATCAATAGAATGAAGATGCCTAGAGTTCTTCTTATTAAGTTACACAGAGTGAATATTTTCTAAAGAAGGTTGTGAAACTTATGAAGAAGTAGGAGTACATTCCACATGACTGGTGCACAAGTTCATCTTTCCAACTTACAAAAAACATATGATTAAAAGAAAAATTTTCTTCCTTGTGGAAAAGTAGCCCATTAGTAATTTTATCAAAGGTAGGATTCTATCAAGTATTCCTACAGGACAGTAGTAGTACTATGAAAAGCCTTTTGGCGTGTATTTAACTCCAGGAAACTTGAGAAAGCAGAAGAGTGTCTTTCCCTGCTGCAAGCTGTACTTCCTATTTGCTATTGCTACTTTAACATTGTCTAAAGAAAACTTGCCCAAAGAAGACTATTGTATAGAAGCAACTGTAAATATGCATTCCGTTCCAGCCAATTTTAACTAGGAAGAATGAGACACACACTCTAGTTGAATAGTCTAGTGCATAGATGGAGTATACCATCACTAATAAAGGGGGACTCTGGATAAAGGAGCAAATGCAGATGAATTTCAGGGAAGGAAGTGATTGGAGAGCTAAGTGCAGACCCTCAACATAACAAGAAATTGCATCCAGTAATCCCAACCAGAAACGTATAGAAGTCCATTTTGAAATGGGTCGCATTTATGGTCCTCTCTTCTTCCTATATGAAGGAACTGTGTTTTGAATCAATCTTCAAAATGGTATGGCTCAAAACCTTAGATGTCTTTTTTTTTTTTCCCAGAAACAACTGTCTCAAAACTGACCTTTTCCCTTAAGATGGCATATTTTAAAAGTGTGAAACATAAGCTTTAAGGGATTTAGAGATTTTAGAGGAGCTAAGATTTTAGTTAGAGATAAGCCTTACTAGAGTTAATTAAAATAAATGAGTAGGCTTTGATGAAGTTAAGAGTTAGTAGTTAATAATTGATTGCTTGTCAACACAATGTTTAGTTAGCTGGGTTTATAATGAAGAATGTAGAAACTGACAAATAGCTTTTAGGAACATAAGACAATTGTGGGCCTCCTCTGTTCTGAAACCAATTGAAGACAGGGAATGGGAGTTCTACCAAGGTTCATTTGTCATATTTGCATTGAAAAGGTAGAAAGGTCAGAATGAGGAAGACTTCGTTTACTTCCTCATTTTGGGACCTCTCCCCATGAAAGGGACCACCGACACATTTCAAGGAACAAACTATGCATGCTTAATAGCTTTTGAAATGATTAGCATACGAAGCGAGGAATGGGATGTACTAAATTATGAATATGTATTTGTATTTTGGGTATTCAATACTTGTGTGGATAAAAGGACTCTGTAATAATTTGAAAGGTGCGGTGTGTATTTGGGAGCTATCCCGCATGCTGCCCAGCGTCCCAGTAAACATATACTTTCTAACTTCAAACTGTTAGAGAGTTTTTTGTCCATCACAGCTGGATATTGGTACTAGATCAATATCCATATTTCTTTAATAAATCAAGAGCATCTTGTCATTTAACAGGATATTCCAAACATCATTTACAAATTTAGACTAAAAGTAACACTCTTCCTAGTAATCTTGCTTTTTTTACAGCTCAGTGCTAACATAGGCAGCAAAGAAGAGAACAGAGTGCAGCTCTTTCTGGAACATCTTGAACAAATGCCATTGCTTATGTTCTAATTATTCACTTCACCAAAATACCCAACGGTGAAGAAAAGGTTGTGAAGGCATTACTAGTAGTATCATATGGCAATGTGTGGGTGTGATTTATCAAGTAGAATTTGTATTGCATAGATGATACTTGGCAAACAGCAAATGAAGGGGGTTTTTTCAGATCTCAGACTGATGTTACATGTCAGTAATTGAATAAAAAGATAACGACAATTATAGTTTTTGACTCAGTGAAGATGAAACTTAATTACACCCCTACCATGGACATCTGAATCTTATGAATAGACAGTGTCTGATTTAGAAAAAAAGAATGATCACAGTTGAAATAAACATATGACCATAAAGACTTTGATGATGGAACACAGCCTATTCATTGGCTGAAATGAAGCAGGTAGACAGGATAGATGAAATATTTTTTTGTGGATCAAACATTTGTTTACTAAAGTGATGTTGACAGATGTTGAACTCACCAACTTGGATATTGCACAGTACATATGTGGGTATTCTCAGCTCAGTCAGAGAGAAAGCGAAAGGTTTTCTAACCAGGCGACAGCCTGGGAAACAGTTGGGAAAGAATGTAAATAATTCTCTAATCGATCTTGTTGTTCACATTGTTTATGGATATGCTCTGCCACTGTGTGTCATTCACTGCACGCCAATGGTGTGACATGTTTTTACTCTACGACCAATGAAATTAGTCTTCTTGAAGTTCTCTATATATAGAGCGGTATATTTGAAGTAAATCAGAGCTCATTTTCTTAGCCTTCTGATCTGGAGTTCTCTCTTCCCGTCCTGCTCAACAGCGTCATACTTAAGAGTACATAACTTGCTACACTTCCCTGAGGAATCATCATCCAAGGGGATTTCCCCCTGCATCTGGGAAAATGTGCCTACCTGTTTCACAATCCTTTTGCGGCAGCTTTGTTAAGCCTGGTCAGCTGGTATGGAGGGTGAATGATCAGCAGTAAGGTGACTGGCCGGGGTAATTTGCTTCAATGGATTTTGATCTACCAGATATTTTGAAGATCTGTTTCAGCCCTGTTTGTCAAACACAGCCTTTAAATGGTGCTAAACAATTTTTCAGGCTGTGGATCACATGAAAAAGTACTTTCTGGCGTCTCTACTGTGCCATATGCCCTTTATTCTCTCCCTCAACTTCTTCAACACCTCTCATCTGTTTCACGTGAGCTATGTTCAAGGTCCACAGGATACTTTTCACAGAATCTTGAGGCCTGGTGCAGTAACAATGATGAATAGAACACACCTGGAATTAATTTTCCCATTTGGATCAAATGTATTGTGCACACAAATCCAAGGAGAAGGTGTTCTCCCTATGGCCCAAAAAAACTTCACTAGTACTAGTGTTCTACATAAACTGTATTTTCGTCGGAAATAAAAGCTTTTTCTGAGAGTGTCTGATTTGTATGAAGCACAGATATTTGACAGATGCGATTTTGAATATCAGAGGAAAAAGGAAATGGCAAGAAGTTTTTCATTTTACTGGTTTTATTTTTAAATTCCATGCACTTTTTTGTCGCTGTTGAGGCAGGACGGGAATGAATATGACTCCAAGTCAGAAGGCAAGAAATAACTGCTTATTAGAAAGTACATTGCTGTTTATAGAGCCCATCGTGAGGACCAACTTCATTGGTCCTAGAGAAAAAACATCTCACACCATTGGTGCACTATGAATTGCACACGGTGGCAGAACATATCTATAAACAATATGAACAGAAAACAAGATAATAGATTGTTTACATTCCTCATGGACTTTTTCCCAGGCTTAGCCTGGCAGAAATCTTTCTCTTTTTCTCTCTGACTGAGCTGAGAATATCCACAATTCCCCCGTTTTGTTTACATAAAGAGGTGGTGTTTGTTGGCCTCCTGCAGGACCCCCTGCAGGAAGGAGAACAAACACAGCTCAAGAGTTTTATCAACTGTCAATCAAAACCTCAATTGGATATTGGCTCAGAACAGTCAAAGAGATTCCAAACTTATTATAAATTCCAAGAAATCAGTTACCAACTCTAGTATAGTAACAACCCATAGTCAGTCTGTCAAAGGACTGGCAGTCCGACTTGTCAAAACCCATTTCCCAGTGTGAGCAGATGCCATGTGAAAGAAAAGAAGGTATTAACAAACATGTGCACATACCCAAATCAGCCAAATTCAGAATTTGGCAAGATGCGTAACATCTGTTTGCCACAGCTGCAAAGCCTTTAGGCCTCTGGGATTTATCCCAGCCAGTAAGGTGCAGCAGGCTTGTTTTTTTGGTTTTTTGGGGGGGTTTTTTTTTTGGTTTTTTTTTTTTTTCAAGCCTTGTTTGGCATTCATCAAAATTGCTTTTTGCAAGGTGTGTGCACTTGATAGAAGAATCATGCAAGATTTTTGGCCCATGCAGTCATGTTCTCAATGAAAAATTTGAGTGATAAAATTGTACTCAGGTCCAAATTGCATCCTCAAAGTTTTCAAAACAATTGAGTAGAATTGACCAAATTCAGAAACAGTTGAGAAATCTCTGAAATGTCCTGGCCACAGCCCTTAATTCAATCACTTGGGCTGAGGCTGATTCGTTGCTTTCTGGTACTTTGAGCTGTCAGTGAAGACGCAGCTCTTTCCACTTTTTTTTTTTTTTATTTTCAAAAGAGCCAGCAGCACTGGAGGGCTTTACGACCCTGTGGTGCTGGGCGAGGCGGGGGACCCGGCCCAGGGGGCCGGGCCAAGTGTCCCAAACCTGGCCGGGTGGGCGGGGAGCCCAGCCCCTCTGCCGAGCCAAGATCCACTCGGCTCGGTCCCTCTCCCCAACTTCTCATTGGTATCACTTGGGGCCCCTGGATCTGGGGTCCCTGGGACACCCTATGGCCACCCGCAGATGGGCGACCGATTCCAACCTTATTTTTCTAGCAGACTGCCAGAATCTCGGTGACTCCTCCGGCTTTTCGCCCTCCCCCCGCCCCACCCGGCCATGGATCAAGCCACAGCTTCTCGGGATCCCGCTCCTTCCGCTCTGAGAACAGGAGCAGGACGCGCAGGGTGCGGGCAGGGGACGTTTTCCCGGGAATATAAAATTCCACCCTGGATTTGGGGCTCTTGGCACCGCCCATGACTGCCCAGTACAAGGGGCTGCTCCTCTCTCCCAGTGTGTCTGCCCTCACCTGCGATACAATCGATTGTTGCCCAGCTCCCTGATCCGCGGCCTCACCCCCCTCCTCCCCAGGCACGGTACCAGCAGCAGCGATGCTGCTGCCGACCAAGCCGGTGCTCCCTTTGGGTGCCCCCGTCCATGCCTCAGTGGGACAGTGCTCGGGGCAGTCTGGGGAAAGCGGAGGGAGTGGTGGGCTGGGTGCAGGCTCTAAAACAAGCGGGCTGGATGTGTTGTCCAGCATATGGCTTCCTGCCGCTGCCAGCGGCGGATCGCAGAGCGGAGTCGCTGCTGACGAGTCGGCTTCAGGCGGCGCGGCGGCGGGAGCCGCTACGCCCTGCGGGCGCTGCCCTCCCGCGGCGAGCACACCGCCAGTCCGAGGGAGGCGCGCGGCTCGGCTGCGGCGGCGTCTCTCGGCGCCGGCGGCCGTGGCGGCGCTGTCGGTCCCAGGGTGGGAGGCGGCGACGGTCGGATCGGCAGCGGGCTCGCTCCGTCCGGAGCGGTGGGTGGAGCAAGAGGCAAGGCTGCTGCTGCCGCTGGAACGGCGAGCGGAGCGCTGAACTCCACTGTCGGCAGAGCCGGAGGCCCCGCGGGCGGCGGGGGGCGTGCCAGGGGATGAGTCAAAGGCTCCATTGCCGTCTGCACAGGCTCCATTAGCGAAGGTGTCGGGGGGGCGCCAGCCCCCACTGCGTCACGGACTGCGGGCGGCGCCGCCCCCCCCGCCAGCTGCATTTCGAAGAGCGGGGGCTGCGGAGCCGCGAGCGATGGCGGCAGCCCCCGGTCCGGGGTGGCCTCGTGCAGTCCCTGCAATGTCGGGTGTGCCGAAACTGGTAGTTGTGACAAAGGCACCCCGGCTGCCGCCTGAAAGGTGGATGACGTCACCGGCACCGCGCTCAAGGCGGGGTGAGTCTGCGCGGCCAATTGCGGCGCGGGCTGCGGCGCAGTCAGTGTCCGGAATCCCGAAATGTCCCGGTCGGAACCTCTGCCTCTCGGGGTCTCGCCCCGCAGGGCTATGTAGATGCGCCCCCAGACTGCGAGCAGTGCGGGCGCTGTTGCGTCCCCCTTGTGCAACTGCTTCATGAGGCAGTGTCCCAAATCGCGCCAAACTCTAATATCAAAGGCGCGTCTGAGATCCGCAGAAAATCCATGGTCCCGAGCCCAACCCAGGAGTACAACGAGCTGGGCACCGGACACTGGGACCCCCAGCTGAGGGATATAACCCTGTCAGGAGGACAAAACCAGCCGTTCAGCTGCAGAAAGCTGGTTCCCCATGTTAAAGGAAACCCTCCCTTAGCAGACGTCCACTTCAAGAGACAGACAGTCTGCTATTTCACGGAAAACCGTCCCGCTCAGTTCTCGCCATTTAAGAGCCGACCCGCGGTCCAAATGTTATAAATAGAGGCGAATAATTTGTTCAGCCTTTCAAGAGTCAATCAGAAATTTATTGATTACAGCAAGCGATGGCAAGCAAACAGCGCTGGGTGCAGCCGGGGAGTCCCCGCTCCGCCTACGGCTCACACACCGTTTTCCCCCTTCCCACAGTCTTTTTATACTTTTTTTTTTTTTTTTTCCCCGGGGCCGCGGTATCTCTGGGTGTACTCTGCGCTTGCGCCCTCTGTTGCTAGGGGGTCGTCTTCTACTCTCTGGTGGTCGTTTGACGAAGGCTCTTCTCTTCTTCCTTGGTGAAAGTCCACGGCCCTGTAATGGTCTTTTCCATATAAGGTTATATGTTATATGCGCCTAAGTTCTAATTACACAACCAGCTTAAGTAATCAACATATTAGCTAGTTTCTGTCTGGCAGTTTTCTGTTATCTACACAAGGCTTCTCCTTTGGCTCTCTGTTATCTTACACAAGGCTTCTCCTTTGATTTTCTGTTATCTGCACAAGGCTTCTCCTTTCTGTCTTGATGAACAAAGAGTCTTCTCTAACTTATCACACAAACAGGACCAAGTCTTCTCCAGAAGACACGAGGTTTCAGCGTTATCTTACTCAAGAGGGCAAAGGTGTCCGATCGCAGAAAGTCGCCGGGCCGCACCCTTAAAGACGTGCCCTGGCTGCGCTGCTATTCCACGAGGGGTCACCAGATGGCGATGTTGAGGCAGGACGGGAATAATTAAACTCCATCGTCAGAAGGCAAAGAATGAACTGATTTATTTTAAATACATCGCTCTTTTTATAGAGCACATTGTGCGGACCAACTTCATTGGTCCTAGAGTAAAAGCATCTCACACCATTGGTGCACTATGAATAGCACACGGTGGCAGAACATATCTATAAACAATATGAACAGGAGAGATAATAATTGTTTACATTCCTCTCGGACTTTTTCCCAGGCTTAGCCTGGTAGAATCTCTCTCCTTTTCTTTCTGACTGAACTGAGAATATCCATACTTTTTCAAAAAGTGTCAAGCTCAAATGCCCATCAATTTTAGTAATTTGTAAGTTGATATTAATATAAAATGTGTTTCAAATCAAAACCATTTCAAACATTTCTTCAAATTGTATATGCCTAGATGTATTATTTCTGACATCTGTTAGATAAAAGGAAGTCATTTTTTTCCTGTGGGGGTGGTGGAACACTGGAACAGGTTTCCCAGAGAAATTGTGGGTGTCCAGTCCCTGAAATTATTCAAGGTTGGGTTGGATGGGGCTTTGAGCAGCAACAAATGAGACTCTTGATGCTAGAGAAAAAGTTTGAATCTAGAAGAAACTCCGATTGAAGTATAGGAGCAAGTTTTCTCTCAGCTCTTAGTGTAAATTCAAAGTTGTATAAAATTGCATTTCTCTGTGATTTGCACTGCTGTAACAGAAAGGGTAATGAAAACTATGCAGAAGAGATCCCATTTTAAAACAGATAAGAATTACAACATAAAATACATGGGATATGTTTCAACATGGGACACTATCTAAGAGACAATCTCTGTATTTCAACACTTCATCATGTTAGGATTTCATGAAGTGCCAAAGAAGAAGGCAAAATATCATTCAGGACATTATTTACTGGAGTTCAGCCTGGCCATTAGTAGGAATTGGTGTTTTAACTAATGTAGATATACCAGACATACTTTCCATTCACTGAAAAATTACTGCTTACAATGAGCAATGAGGATCAACATTTATTGAAACCATCTTAAAAATGTCAAGGATTTCATTTTAAATGATCTGAGATTAAAATACTTATTCCACCTTAGTGTGAGACAAACTCTTCCATATCATTGTGGTTTAAAATTGAATAAACCGATGTTTTATTCTGAAAATAGATCATCAAATTTTTTCTATTTTTAGCAGAAAATATTCAAAGATATACGGCATGTGAGAATTAAGTAATTTTAAAGAAACAAATGAAATTAAGATATTCTGCAAATAGAATGAAATAAAAAGCTGTGTTTTAAATATGAGGTAGATATTAAACAGAATTTTTGTAGCAGATATTTGAATTAGTGTACCAGATATTTTGCCCAGGAAGAGAGGTATTTAGCATTTCAGTCTTTTCCAAGGTGTTCATGAACTGCTGTGCTGATCTCCGTGTGTGCCTAAGTGTGTGTGGAAGGGGGTGCATGTGAAGGGGAGTGTGTATGTTTGCTTAACACTTGTAGTGGCAGATTCATGCTTCAGCTCCATCATTTTTTTTTAGAGACTTCACAGAGAGTGGAAACTAAGCTGAGTATCAACAAGAGATCAATTCCCAAATCATCCATTTTACTCTACCTTATAAATCATATGCTTTGTTGCATCTTTTATCAAATATACTTTAAAGCCACATGGAGAAATGAGGATGTGGAGAATCCCTCATATGTCTTGCAACTTTGATGCAAATAGATTTTCAAAAAAATCATCATTTCTCTTTTAAATACATCTGAGCCAGGCATGATGGTGGTGCCAACCTGTTGGAGTTTTTGTTGCTGGGAGAAGTTGTACAAAAGGATTGGGTTTTACATTGTCCAGTTACTGAATCAAGTGCATGAATATATTTGAAATTCAACTTGGGTTTCCTTTTTCTAGCAGACTACTTCTAGAACTAGCTTGCAGACTCAAGCTCACTCTTTTTCTCTGTTTTTGTATCTTTCCTATTTTCTTGGCTTCTTTGCCACTTTATACACAATTTTAGAACTTTTTCCCAACTCAAATTGCTTCATAGTACAATAATGATGATATATTTTTTACAAGGAATTTTAAAAATCTTTGTTAGAGTTAAGAAAGTTAAGGACTTAGGTCTTTTTCTTCCCTTATGAATATTGCAATGAAATTGTTAAATAAAGAGCAATTCTTTCTTTTTATTTTGAACACAAGTAGATCATTCCCATACATTCATCCATTTTGTGGACCAATATTTGCCATTATGATGGAAGTTGTCACTTCTTAACAAGATACCTTCTATGACTATGTTGACAACACTTTCTGTGAAGATCTTAACTGGTCTTAGACACACATAGGGAGAAATTTGCTCAGCCAGTGTCAGTCTTAAGCATGCGTATCAGAAGATCTTTATATACCTGGGGAATTTTCCCATGAAAGGGATTCAGTTCTGGAAGAGACAATTATCCTAGAGTTTTACATTCTTCTTGAATACTACTTAAGGAACTTAAATCCCATGTCCATTTGGATCTTTGTCTCCACAGAAATTTGTAATGCCAGTTACAGAAGGAGAGGACACAGTCTCAAGCTGCATCAAGGGAAATATAAGTTGGATAGTAGGAAAATGTTTTTCACTGAAAGAGTCCTAAAGTACTGGAATGGCTTGCCTGGGGACGTGATGGAGTCACCATCCCTGGATTTGTTTAAAAAAGGCTGGATGTGCACTCGATGCCATGGTTTCATTGAGGTGTTAGGGCATGGGATGGACTCAATGATCTTGAAGGTGTCTTCCAACCTAGCCATTCTGGGAATTCTGCGAACAAGTGACAAGGGCTGAAGAAGCTCCACCGTACCACCAACTACCAGCTCTTTTCACTGACGGTTTCTGTCACATTGTAGGGATGAAGCGGAAGTGGACAGATTGCACAAGCTACTGAAGGAAAAGGTGGATCAAGTAAACTTGCTGAACTCAAGGCCTTTCAGCTGCCTCTGGACGTTGCTGAAAGAGAGAAGTGGGCAAAGCTCTACCTTTATACCCATTCATGGATGGTAGCCAATGCTCTGTGGGCTTGGCTGGAAAGATGGAAAAAGGCCAACTGGCAGCATAGAGGAAAATCAGTCTGGGTTGCTGAGTGGAAGGACATGGCCACTTGGTTAGACAAGCTACCTGTGAAAGTCCATTATGTAGATGCCCATGTCCACAAGAGTTGGGCTAGTGAGGAGCATCGAAACAACGAGCAGGTAGATCAGGCTGCGAAGATGGAGGTGTCAAAGATAGATTAGCAACACAAGGGGGACTTGTTCCTAGCTCAATGGGCTCATGATGCCTCAGGTCATCAGGGCAGAGATGCCACCTATAAGGGGGTACGAGACCGAGGGGTAGATATAACCATGGACAGTATTTCTCAGTGTTACAGATAAGTAATGTAATACTTGGCTTTCACCATTAAGAGATTGATATTATATAGATGTATAGTAATGTTATTGTAATATGTCATTCCATAGTCCTCTTTCCCTCCCCCCCTTGTAATAGCCGTAATAGTCAAGACATTTAGAGGAGCCTGGCTTGTTACCAGGAGGTGCCGCAAAACAACACCTGGCCTCCAGTCGAGATGCAAAAAGTCATCCCCACCAATGGATGGCAGAGACAGAGTTGACTGACAAAACTTTCAGAAGAGCTAAAGATAGAAAAGACAGAACATCCATTTTGTAGAGGAGCCACATGTCTAGTAGTGATGGAGGGGGCTCTCAGCACTGTGATTTTTCCTTATTCAGTCCTTTGTTGTCATTTTTGTCAATGTTTAATAAACCTTTTAAAATTTTTAATAAGTGGGGGCCGTTTCTCAGATCAGGTTATCCATGACTGTGAGGTATGTGCTGTGGATCAAGGAGTCCAAGCGAGTGAAGCCCCTATGGTATGGTGGGCGGTGGTCCAAATAGAAGTATGGGGAGGCCTGGCAGATTGATTACATCACACTGCCTCAGACACGCGAAGGCAAGTGCTACATGCTCACAATGGTAGAAGCCACCACTGGATGGTTGAAGACTTACCCCGTGCCTCACACCACTGGCTGGAACACCATCCTGGGCATGGAAAAGCAAGTCCTGTGGAGGCATGGTACCCCTGACAGGATTGACTCAGACAACGGGACTCATTTCAAGAATGGCTGTTGCGGTCCGTGTTGATTTCATGAAGTTTTACTAAGTTAGTTGTTCAATGGTAGATTTTGTTAACTCCCATGTTTTCCATTTGGTACTTCCCTAAGTTGTGCCCTCCCTTCCAGCTGTCCCTCAAGATATCCCCCCCCGTTGTTCCAGACTCTTCCCTGCCTATCAAGGCCACCCTGCCCCTTCTGCCCTGCCTGCCAAGGTAACCCTGCCCCTTGTTCTGGAACCTTCCCTGTCACTCACCCTCTGAACCAGTCCCCAACTGAGCCCTCTCTCCTTCCCTTCCCCTGATTAGTTGTCGTCCCAAAACCATGCCTTAAGTGTTTCCCTATTGGCTTGTTAGTGGTGCCCACCCCCTAGTTTTTGAGACTTTAGCGTCCCGTGCACAGAGGTGCTCGGGGCTTTCTCTGCCTGTAATCCCTTCAACCTTGCTTCTTCCTGTATTCCTTCCACCTCAAGAAAGGGCTTGGAACTTCACCACAAGAGTCTCCTTTGCTTTCTTCACCCAGTCCCTGCCGCGTTGTCTCAGAGTACCACTGTAGAGCAGTGAGCTCTAAGGTTCTGCCCTTGGCACTAGCCCAGCCAGGTCAGTTCCCCACCCTCGCTACTGCACCAAAGAGCTAGCCTAAGCTCTGGCAGACAGTGGCAAATGGCCTTATAAACACCTGGGCTAGAGAACATGGCATTGAGTGGGTGTACTGAGAGCGGTACTGGCAGTACTCTGGGACTGAGACTGAGACTGAGGTTGGCACCGGGACAAGGATTGCTCCGGGATCGCTCTAAGACTAGCACTGGGACCTGTACCTGGATCGCTCCGGGACTTCCGACTTCACTCCAGGGAACATTGGCCACACCCTAGAGCGGGACTGGAAATGGGAGGGACTGGGAGTGACTGGGAAGGCCCTGGGCAGCGTGGGACCGCCTCGGTTCACATTGTTCCAGTGCAGCCATCCAGGTCCACATGATCCCAGTCTGTATGGTCCTGATTCATATGGTCCCAGTCTGTGCAGTCCCAGTCTGTAGAATCCCAGTCTGTAGGATCCCAGTCCATAGGATCCCAGTCTGCATGATCCCATCCCAGTCTGCGTGGTCCTGCATGGCACACACTCCAAGGGTCTGGAATTCCAGTTGCCACAGAGGAAAAGATGTTCCTGCCCTTGAAGGCAAAGCTCTTAAGAAGGGGCCAAAAGCCAAGTGCAGCAAGATCCTATAGTGACATTTCACTGCCAGCTTTCCTAACTTCACCCATGGTTGTTGCAGCTCCTGCATTGGGAATTAAATCAGGGGAGGGTCTTTGGTGGCAGCTGCCCTGGCTCAAGGGAGACACGGAGAGAGAAACAGAGCAGGCAAAGAGAGGCAGGAGAGAAAGGAGGACACAAACACAATCACCTGAGAAGGTGGCACACTGAAAACAGAACTGCAACTGACTGAAAATGAATGGGACAGAAATCACTAACTCTGAAAGTCTGATTTCCTATCAAATACATCCTATCCACCCAGCCCCACACAATCCTCATCTCACTGTTCCAAATTGGTATCCCACTTCTCCCAATCTCCTTCCAAGCCCATCTCACCCTGACGGCTGTGGAATTGAGTACGTTTGGTGTGAGACTGAGTTTTTTTGAGGTGGGAACAAGCTGTTTTGAGGTGAGATTGAGGCCTTACGGATTAAAATTCAGTTGTTTTTTGTGGGATTTGAGTGGTTTTGCGGTGACAGATGGATCCCTCTTGGCTTTTGGAGTGCAAAGGGATGAAGAACACTGCCCAAAATCCCCCCCGAATGCACAAATCCTCCAGAATATGTCCCCAAATCCTAAGTTCCCCCTCAAAACCCTGTGAAATGGTGAGACTTTGGACATCTTTGGTCCATTTCTTTCTTTTTAACCCTGTTTTAGATGCTTTTAAGGGATGACGATGAATCAGAAGAAAATGAAGGCCGAAAAAAAAGGATAACCAGCCAGGTGGCTTCCCAACATGGATTACAGGGAATGTGGGTCACCAGGGCTCTGCCCAATGTGGGTCCTCCAGTGGGGGATGGAGTTGGAGCAGCGCACAAAGCTCTTCCTGCACTCATGGCACTGGCAGGGCTTCCCTTACCAGTGGCTCTGTTGGTGTTGGGTCAAGGTAGATCGCTGTGAGAAGCTCTTCCCACACTGGGGACACTCGTGGGGCCTCTCCCTGGTGTGGATGTGCTGGTGGTTGACAAGGGTGGAGTTGAACTTGAATCCTTTCCCGCAGTCCGGGCCGCGGAAGGGCCTCGCCTCCGTGTGAATGCACTGATGTCCAAGGAGATGGGAGGTGGTCTGAAACCTCTTCCCACACTCAGAACACTCGTAGGGCCTCTCCCCAGTGTGGATCTCTTGGTGGACAATCAGGGCAGAATGCAGACTGAAGCTGTTCCCACATTCCCCACACTTGTGTGGCCGTTCTCCAGTGTGGATGTTCTGGTGCTGGATCAGGCTGGAGCTCCAGCTGAAGCCCTTCCCACAATTCCCACACTTATAGGGCTGTTCCGCGGTGTGGATCATCTTGTGCTTGATCAGTGTGGAGCTCTGCGTGAAGCTCTTCCCACGCGTGGGGGAATGCCCCACGCTCGTAGGACCTCTCCCCAGTATGGATGTGCCGGTGGGTGAGGAGGGTGGATTTGTCCTTGAATCCCTTCCCGCAGTGGGGACAGCAGAAGGGCCTCTCCTCTATGTGAATCTGAGAGTGCAGGAGGAGATTGGAGCTGGTCTGAAACCTCTTCCTGCATTTATCACACTCGTAGGGTCTCTCCCCAGTGTGGATCTTTTGGTGGCTGATCAGGGCAGCCCGATGCCTGAAGGTCTTCCCACACTCCCCACAGTCATAGGGCCTCCCCACGCTGTGGGTCCTCTGGTGCCTGATCAGGTCAGAGCTCCTCCTGAAGCTCTTCCCACATTCCAAGCACTTGTGGGGCTTCTTCCCATCATGAGCCTGCTCACGGACCAGCAGCGCCAAGCTCTGGCTCCATCACCGGCTGCTTTCCCGGCCCAGGGTGGGTGTCCTAGTCTGATGTTATGGTGCTTGTTTCCCCAATCGTGTGTTCTGTTTATGCTTGATGTTATGTTCTGCGCCTTCAGGACTGGCTCCGAAAAGTGAAGGTTTGTTTTGTCTTATTATCAGCTGGCTCACCTCCCCCCACAGTATGTGTCTAGGAGAGAGGATAGCGCTTGCATGCTTGCTTGCTTGCTGGCTTGCTTTCGCTTTGCTCTCGCTCCTGCTTTTTGCTTTTGCCCTTGCTTTTCTTTTCTTTCGTTTTCCTGAATACCATTCAAACCTGGGAAACACCGAGAAACACTGAGAGCCTGCATTTTTGTGACTTGCAGCAGCTATCCCCAGCGCCAGAGACCGATAACTGGGCGACCACTTCCAGGAGAGACTTTCAGAATTTGTCATCTCTTCAGAGCAGTGAAAGAGTTTTTGTCATCTGCTGGTGCTGTTTTTGTGACGGGGAGTGTTTTTGCTTGTTAAATAAACAGGTTCTTCTTTCCACTTCTCTCCAAGGAAATTCTTCCCGAACCAGGTGGGGGGGAGGGGCTGTGGGGGTTTGCTGTCTGGGGGGGCTCCTCCTGGAGGTTTTCTCCCAAATTTGCCCTAAACCAGGACAGTGGGTCTTTCCTCCTCAGATCCCCACAATCTGCGTTTGCAGCTCCTGCTCGTGTGGCATCTCTGGGGCTTTTCCTCCCCGTTGGGTTCCTGTGCCGTGGAGCCGCTCAAAACGGCCTCTTCCATGAGGTTCTGACATGGGGATTTGCACTCTCTGGTCTCCATCCTCAGCTCCTTGTATGGGGGAGGAAGGACAAGGAGAGGATGGGATTTGCCTCCGTGCCAGAGGGAAGGGGAAGGAGATCCCCCCAGTGCATCCCCAGCAGGACGGTGTCGTCAGGGGGGTTGTCCTGCAGCTGGGGGCCATACTGGGCTGGGAGATGGAGCAGGAGAGAAAGGGCGCCACGTCTCATCCTCAATTTCGCAAGAGCAGATCTATTGCCAGCCCCGGCTGGCTCTCCACGGGGCGATAGGGCAGTGAGAGGCACTCTCTGCTGAACCCAGCAGGGCTTTAGAGAGTGCCTTCGTGGGTCCGAGGACACTGCTGATCCCACCAGCAAGGAAGGAGGCAACACTCTTCTGGGGGTAGGTCCAAGATTTATTGTGACTCCAAGGAGAGCCCCAGAGCCCAACAGCACTCAAATAGGTCCCAGAAGAGAGTGAGCTCTGAGCCTCGAACAGGCCCTGATATAGGGTGGGCGAGGAAACCCAATCAGCCAATGGGAGAAGACATGGGAGTGGCCCTCCGAGGGAAGGACAACCGGGGTATCCACTTAGGAGGGAGGAGGGGAGGGACCCCAGGCCATTGTCCAGTCACCCAGCGACCCCGGCTGAAGCCTTCAGACAAAGGGGAAGGATGGACAAGTCACCTGGGAGGGGTCAGGGGCATGAGTCAGGGTTTTTGGGATTGATGGACACACAGGTGCTGATGGGAAAACCTGGGATGAACCAAAAGGGCACAAGGGGGAGTACAGAGGGATAAACCATTTTGAACATACATACAGTGGAACCTAAAAACACAACTCCACAAGGGGGAAAGGGGCAGTAACTTCCCCCTTACCTGTCTGGGTGTCCTGGGGCATCTTTCTCTTCCTCGCAGCCTCCAAGGGGTTGGGAATGGGAAATCCTGGTTTGGGGAAAACAAAGGATGAGCACGTTGACTTTGAAGGTCTGTCATAGTTTGACATGGAAGTGAATTTTTTCAAGAAGTTGGGTTAAACTAATCTGTAGTCAGGTTTAGATATTAGTACTTAGAGTGACCACTGAAGGTACGGACATGCCTCTGAGAACTCAGGGGGTTAAAAGCAAGAACTCTCAGGGGAACTGTTTCTTTAGTTCTGGTCGGTCGTCGGAAAGTGCAGACTCTCCCCTGCCCAGCCACAGGCTGGGTGGGGGAGGGGAAGCCATGCAGCCTGGGAGAGTTAGGCCGAGGGGCCTGAAGGACTGGAACCAAGCCAACTCCTACGGATGGAAGGGTGGAGAGAAGCGGAGATGCCTTTGTTCCCCCCCTCCCCAAAGGGAAAGAGGCAGAGAACCTGACGGCACTTAGAAATTTGCTGGCAGAGGAAAAGGAGAAGGGGCAGAGAAGATGTCTAGTGTAAGAGTTGGGAGTGCTGAGCAAAGATTTCAGTTGTACGGGAAGTCCGAACTTTTAACCTTTTGTTAGAAAATGAAGGCTTTGTAAAATATTACTCTTCCTCAATTTATAGTGGAAGAGAAACACTCTGGGACCTGAGATGTTAGAAGAAAAAAAAATTAAGTAAGAGGAGATGATGGAGTAGCTTTTAGCTGGACTTTTCTTGTTAGCTATGGACTGAATCAAATTCTCTTGCAATAAAGACTGCATTTTAGAGGGATGCAGTGGTGAACCAAGGAGACCTGCTTCAGCAACCACCAGCACAGGAATGGCAAGAACAGAGAAAAGCTGAGGAGGGAATGGTGATGCCCTCTGTCTTCAGGAAGAAGATGATCTCTGTTCTTAGACCCTTAGCCCCAGGGGAAAATGGGGGAGACTGTAGTCCCAAGATGAGAAGCTGAACTGTTGTCTCTTTTAGTCCATGGCAAAGAATCCTTAAAGGAGCCCTATGGGCAGTCTGTCCATGCATGGTAGTGAGAGCACTGTGACATAGAAAAGAGAGTGTCACACTGGCAGATTTTCTCCAGGTGGTTGCCATGTGTGACATGGAAACACAGGAGGGAGCAACTGTGTTTCCTGGGGGTTCTGTGGTACAAGAGAGACTCCTCTCTCCCTTGATGGACTGGGTATTAATTATCTGAAGGGTAGCAACTTGATCAAGAATCCCAGGTGATGTCTCACTGTGGTTGTTTTAGAAATTAGGTGGGAGGAGGAGTGTTTTATATGGTCTTCATCCTGGATTTAGTGTGTGTGTCTTGTACAGTAGTAGTAGTTTAATAAAGTTTTTTTTTTCCTTTGTTACTAAGCTTAAGCCTGCTCTGCTCTGTTCCTGATAACATCTCACAGCATTTCTATTGAGAAAGTGTATTTTCATGGGGGTGCTAGCATTGCGCCAGTGTCAAACCCTCTGCCCAAGTCCATGTCTGGAAGTCACCAGCCATCTGGGGTGCATAAAACCTCCCGAATACCAAGATTCAGCCCTGGAAAAGACTCCCAGGAGTTTCCCGTCCCTGGTCCCTCTGCTTTGGTGTTCAGGCTTCCCCCCTGTCCCAGCTGCTGGGGGTCACACTTGTACTCAGGGTCCCCCTGCTCCTCAGTCCCTGCCCTCCCCAGGCTGCTGGAAGTCCCAGGAATGCAAAAAGCTCCCCCCTCTTGGGTCTCCCTGTTTAGGGATGCTGGGGATTTTTGGGGTCCCAGGTTTCCTTCTCCCCTTATTTTCTGCTTTGGGGTGCAGGGACTCCAAGGAGTGCCCCCCTGCCCTCTCCAGGCTGTTGAGGGTCCCGCCAATGGCAGCGCTCCGCCCTCTCTGGGCTCCCCACTTTGGGCTCCTGGGGGACACAAGGCTCTGCTCCTCCAGGCTGCGTCTGCCGGCAGCCGCCACCAAGACCCCCCAGTGTCCCCCCAAGGGGCCTTTTCCGCTCAGCTTTGCAGTTCTTCATTCTCCAAACATCCCCCCAAAAAACCCAGCTGGGAGGAACTGGGAGTGACTAGCTGCATGCTGCAGGGGACTGGAAACAACTGGCCTGATACTGGGATCAACTGGGATCATGCTGGCAGTGAGTGCGACTACACTGAGGCTGACTGGGAGTGCTTGTGAGCAAATGGGATGATACCAGAAGGAACTGGGAGTGACTGGGAACATGCTGGAAGGAACTGGGGTACATTGGGAGATACTGGGAGTGACTGCAACCAAAGTGAGGGTGAAAGAGAGCAACTGGAACCATGTGGAGCAGGATGGGTTCATACTGGCAGTGACTGGAAGCACACTGGGCTCATCTTTGGATCATACTGGGAGTGACTGGACACATACTGGGAGTATCTGAGAGCGACTGGGAAGACACTCTGTACATCATCCCCCATAGTGGGGGTGACTGGGAGCAATTGGGAGCATGCTGGGAGCAAATGGCATCATACTGGGACTGACTGGGTTGATCTAGGAAATAACTGGAACCATGCTGGAGGTGGCTGTGACCATAGTGGGAGAGATTGGAAGCAACTGGGATTCTACTGGGAACATACTGGCAGTGCTAGCATGTGACTACGATCAAACTGGAGCTTACTGGGACCATATTGGGATTGATAGGGAGTGACTGGGTGTCGCTATTGGACACGAAATGAGTACACAGAAGATTGGTAAGTTCAAAAGGGTAAAAGACCCAGTTTTATTCGAACATCTGGCCGCTCGATTCCAGCTAGAGTCGTCACGCAGCGCAGCCTCCCAGGGGAAAAGGGGGGAGGGGGAATGCCCGCCTCCCCCTCCAAAAAACCCTGGGGGACTCCGACCCCTGCAACAGCTGGACAACGCGTTTCCAGAGCAGGAGCATCAGCACAGAACCTGCACTGTAACCATCAGCAGCGAGAAAGCCCCCAAGGTGCTCCCCCAAGCCAGACCACACCTCCTTAGAGAACGCCTCCTCCGGGTCAGAAAAAAAACCGTGTTCCCTTCCCCAGAGGAACAGGGACTCAAATCCCAGCCACGAGATAGACACCCCGCTCCATTCCAGGACATCTTTCCAGCTGTCCAACACCAGGGCGACAACCACAAAACCCATAGAAGCAGACATGCCCACAAGGGCTGCAGTCACGGCCGGAAGAGAGAGCGTTAATCAAGACGTCACCAAAAGGTGTCGTTCACACTCGGCGCCAACAGATGTCGCTATTGGACAAGAAATGAGTACACAGACGCTTGGAAAGTCCAAAAGAGAAAAAGACCCAGTTTTATTCCAACATCTGGTATTTCTAGAATTCCAAAGGTGACAGTGGATTGGAGGATAGAATTACCACTGCTCCAACCACACTGGTCCAAAGATCTATCAATCATTTCTCTCCACCCACAGAGAAATATGTAAACTATTCTATTTATACATATTGTGTGGGAACTCTGGCTCTCAAATATGGAAACATTATCAGAAGGCTAAAGAAGTTTTATGAGAACTTTAAAACTTTCAAAAGAACTATAAAAGAAAACTTAACACTTTTAAAAATCAGGGCAACAACTGGGCTCATAACTTGGGCTACTTGGAACAACTGAGAGAAACTGGGATCGTGCTGCAAGCCAATTGCAGTATTTGGGAACGACTGGGTGCATGCTGGAGGCAACTGGGATATTCTGGCCATGACTGGGGGATCATACTGGGATAGCTAACACCTTACTGAGGCCACTGGTAGTGCCTAGAAATTATTACGGACATGCAGAGGGCAACTGGGATCTACTGGGAATGTCTCTAAGCATACTGGAGTGACTGGAACCACATAGGGAACATCCCGGACCATGCAGCAGAGAACTGGGACCACGCTAAAGGCAACTGGGAGTGAGAGGGAACATGCTAGGAGGGACTGGGATCCTTCCCTTATTCCAGCCTCTCCTTAAAAGCAGCTTTATGCATAGGTGGACCACAGATGCTGAAAAGCAGCAAAGCTGAATAGCCTGGCACAGCTTCAGTAGTGTGCAATTCACAGAAGGCGAAAAACAAAGCAGCAGAGCAGCGGGCTTCTGTGCGCAGTGAATGCAATTGCAAAAACCCAGCAGCTGGTCTTTCACAAGCATAGTCAGCACTCTATGTTCTTGTTTCTTGACAAACTCACCGCTGCCCTTCTTTTCTGCAGCTGCCATCGAGTTCTCTGTATCTCGCAGGCTAAGGAGACAAGCAAGATTTTCTAAGGAGGGAATGCATCAGGACTAAGTAAAAACCCAGGAAAGTTGTCCTGGAGAGCCTTCTATACGCATGCTAAGAGTAAACTCGACAGGCAGGAGAGTGGCAGGCACCATCCTCCAGCAGTCTGCATGCTTTGCACACAAGTCCGCTTCTTTGCGGCTTCATTCTTCGCCTCTTACAAGCCACCGCGCTCTCTGGCTCCCGGAGGCGAAGAAGCGGCTACTTCATGCACAGATCACTGTACGCTCCGGAGCGCGGCTTCTGCTGAAAGATGCCAGGGACCAGCACTTACATTCGGACAGCTCTGGAGCCCCGTATTCTGCCTCTCTAGACATCTACATCTTAGCGAAAAGCTTTTCCACTATGTCTCGCAAGGAGAAAGTGTACCAGCACAACTGTGGGAGGGGTTCCTGCTCTCCCTTGGGAGGCAGCAACAGTTTAGAAATCAGCTGCTGCTCTCCACCCCAGAAGAGCTGTCCATCAATGTTTAGCATACTCCCCAGTTCCAGAAAGTTCAGTTATTCTGTTACCCCCATTGGCTCCTGTTAGAATACCACTCCTCCTCTGTACCCCGATTAGTTCTCTGTATGTCACCCCACTCTGTCTCCCCCCTTCACCCGTTGCTGTTGGCTGTCTTGTACCCTAACCACTCCCACTTCTTTGCCCTTAATACCCAGCCCCGCCTTTCCTCGGGGCTTCCGGAGCTGGCTCCCTTCTGGAGAGTTTGTGCCCCCCCGTTTCTCCCTCCTGTTCCTGCGACGCTCCTGAAATAAAGCCTCTAGGAATAAAGCCACTTCGGAGCCCTCTCGTCCTTACGGTGGAGCTATCCGGGTCCCGCCACATCCTCCCCGCGGACCAGTCCTCTGAGGGTTTCCCCCCGGACAGGCTGGGCACCCGGGTGAAGCCCGGAGGACTTGTATTTTAATACAAGTGGCGTCCCGAACACGGCGACCACTGCCCTGGTCACCGAGGAGCGTCTCCCGTGAGCGTCCGGATCCGTGACCCCGCGCTCCAGGACTTCAAGCGCCGTTTGCCGCCGCTTCCAGGGGCAGCTGTACTTCGATTGTTAGAAGGCTTTTGCCTCCTGGCGCTGCTGACAACTCGTGGAGATCCGACCCTGCAGCTCCGGGGGAAGCGCCGGATTTCACGAGATCGGCAGCACTCCACCGCCCCGCCACAGCTTTCTTCTTTTCGCCGCGTCCCGGTGTTGGTGAGTTTCGCTGCTCGAGGTGAGCAGCCGACGCAGGCTCTTTCTTTTCTTTTCTCCTTTTGCTTTGGCCGGGGATCTCTCTTGCAGCGGGAAAAATGGGCAACCGCCTTTCCCCTGCACGACGGGAGTTTTATATCCAAGTTAAGTCCGCCCTTGTGTTGGGGAATGTTTCATTTAAAAAAGGGGTTTTAAAATCTTTTGTTAAATTTATTTTTGAACATTTTCCTGACATCTCCATGGACGATGTCTTTTCTGTTTCGTTTTGGGGGAAAGTTGGACGTTACATTTATGATGTTCAAGTTACGGGGAATTTTAAAGTGGGGAGATTTTTTCCAATTTATGATTCCATTTTTAATTTAGTTAAATCGAAAGGGGAAAGTTTGGGTCCCAGTTCTCCTACCCCTCATTCTGCCCCCCCCGCTCCTAACCCCACTTCCCCTAAGGATGGATCGGGAGACAGATCCTGCCAGAATGAGGCACAGGGTTGCTGCCGTCTCCCTGCTGCCTCCCGTGCCACCCTGTCCTCTCCTTGTGTTGGGACTGGCCACCCCAGCACGAGCCCTACCCACTCCCTCGTTCCACGAGTCCCTGACCCCAGTTGTATCCCCAGTTGTCATGGTTGTTCCAATGCTGTTTTAATACCTCAAAATGGCGACGGCCTCGTGGCCGGTCGCCACACAGCACAAAAGGGCGCCTCCTCCTCACCCCTCGGGTTCCCGCCACTGTAACAGCTCCGCCCCCTCCGTCGGTTGCCGCCCCCGCGTCGGGTCCCGCCCCCCATCACGTGTCGATTTCGGTGACGTCAGGACCCTCCCATCCTGCCTCCTTGACCACGCCCCTGGGTGGGCCCCTGGTGGGTGGGACAGGCCTGCCAGAAGGCCACGCCCCGGTGGGTGGGTCAGGCCACGCCCCCTCTCATGCGGCCCCCGGTTCCCACGCCACCGGAACCAAAAGTAGGCACAGCCGGAAGCAGGCCATCTTGGCCTGCAGGGTCTCCCGGCACTGGAACCAACCAGCAAGGGAGAGGCTCCGCGCCCTGGCCCGTCCTGCCTTATCCTCGGAAGAGGGTGAGGACAGTGACAACCCCCGGCCCACAACCAAGCCGGGGGAGGGCTGGGCCCGGATCCGGGCCGAGGCCATTAAGGATGGGGACCTAGATCTCGCAAGGGATCTAGGTCCATTTGCGGCATCAGTTGTGCATAAGAGGGGAAAAGAGCCGAGGTGGGAACAGTTACCATACGTGGAAGTGAAGGAGTTGAGGAGAGCCGCAAAGGATTATGGGAGAAATTCTCCCTTCTTTAAAAATGTTTTAGACCTTACCTTTTCGGGACATTCCCTTGTACAACATGACCTTCGCTATACAGCGAAGGCCCTGCTGTCCCCCACAGAATTCCTTCTGTGGGAGATACATTGGAAAAATTGATTAAGCCTCTCCTAACAAAGTATGATCTCAGGGAGGTGTTAGGAGATGGCACAGAGGGACTTGAAGCTTTGGCAGGGGAGGGGGAATTTAGCAGACCTGAGGACCAAATCCTCCTTCCCGAGAATTTGTTAAGTGACATAAGGGACGCTGGGAAGGAGGCACTGCTGAAAATCCCCGATGGTACCACCCCTCTCCAAAACTTTTCATCAGTTCTTCAAGGCCCTGACGAAACTTTTATCAAGTTTGTGGACAGGTTAAAGGAGGCCATCGACAGGCAGATTGAGAACGTCGAGGCCCGAGAAGAACTTCTGCGAAACATGGCCCTGACCAACGCCAACCCGGAGACCAAGAAGATCCTGAGAGCTCTTCCCCAGGATCCGGAGCCTACCATCGCTAAGATGGTAGAGGCATGCACCAAGGCGACTTCGATGGAGCAGACAGTGGCATTGGCAGTGAGCAAAGGGGTGGGGGAGGCGATGGTAGACCTGATGAACACTCGCTGTTTCGGCTGTGGCCAGTTGGGCCACATCCAAGCGAACTGCCCACACTGGCCGCCAGATAGGTCTTACCACCCTTACAACCCCTCCCCGAGACCAACATACAGGAATCCCCGCTTCCATCGGCCGGGAAACGGCAGGCAGAGCGCGGTGATGGGCCGCGCCATGACACCAAATGGCCCGTCCCAGCGCCCGGGGCTGCCATCTCTCCCGGAGAACCACGGCCCCAGCGGTACACTTCTCCGGATGTCTGCAGCCAAGAGGACGGGCTCCGGCTCCTCAGAAGAACCAGGCAACTGAACTGCGCCCGTCGCCAAGTCCTCCGGACCAGCCTTCACGTCATGTTTCCAGATGAGGACTTGGTTCGCGTCCCGGCAGGATTCCTGCCACCGCCCTACTGTGACTACCCCACCACTGTCTTGCTGTTAGGAGACACCGCCAACACGCCGGATGACCTCACCATCATCCCAGAGGTCGTCTACTTCGAGCCGGGGACAGAGCTCACCGTCTCCGTGGTATGTTACCAGCCTCCATTCTCCTTGCCTAAGGGGTCTCCTTTAGCTCTTTGCTACATCTTGCATGTCCACACAGAAGACACCGGCATGGACCTTTCAACAGACCTTTCTTCGTATTTGGACTCTTCGGCCTTTCTTGTGCAAAACGTAAGCAGACAGAGACCTATTATTAAGACTTCTTTTGTTTTACAGGGAAAGTCCATCTCACTAGACCTGATGGCAGACACCGGCGCAGATGTCACCCTCATTACCCAGGCAGAGTGGCCTTGCGACTGGGAACTGGTGTCCCCTTGTGGCACAATCTCCGGTGTGGGAGGCGCTGTCAATTCCCGCCGGAGCAAACATCTGGTATGTGTGGAGGGGCCGGAGGGTCAAGTTGCCACGATTAGGCCTTTTGTGGTAGCTTCCAACATCAAATTGTTAGGTAGGGACGTTTTGTCCCAATGGGGTGCCC
The DNA here is from genome assembly GCF_026979565.1 of Vidua chalybeata. Lineage (NCBI taxonomy): Eukaryota > Metazoa > Chordata > Aves > Passeriformes > Viduidae > Vidua > Vidua chalybeata. The sequence goes on from NC_071569.1 coordinate 835,488, forward strand.
GACTTGACATCCCTAGTCCTGCGTGGGATTTTTAGTCTGGGCCACTGCGGAGCGCACCTCCCCACCGCTCAATTGGAAAACAGACACACCGATGTGGGTGGACCAGTGGCCCTTACCATCTGAAACATTAAAGGCGCTCAATGAACTTGTGGAGGAGCAGGTGCGCCTGGGGCATTTAATACCTTCCACCAGCCCCTGGAACACACCTGTCTTTGTGATTAAGAAACCCGACAAAGACAGGTGGCGCCTGCTCCAAGACCTACGCAGGGTTAATGATGTCCTCGAAGATATGGGCCCCTTGCAACCAGGCCTTCCCTCTCCCTCCATGCTGCCCCGGGATTGGCAGCTTGCAATCCTCGACATCAAGGATTGCTTCTTTAACATCCCTTTGTATCTCGGAGATGCTCCCAGATTCGCCTTCTCGGTTCCCTCCATCAACCGAGGAGAGCCATATAAGCGCTATCAGTGGACCACTCTGCCCCAGGGATTGAAAAATTCCACTGTGCTCTGCCAAACTTTTGTGGCTCAGGTCCTTTCCCCGGTCCGTCGCCTCTTTCCCGAGGCAATCTTTTTGCACTACGTGGACGACATTTTAATTTGCGCTGCTGACGTGACCTACTTGAAAGCGGCCTTGGAAAAGACAGTAAAGACCATCAAGGACTCAGGATTCCAAATTGCGGAGGAGAAGATCCAGCTGTCATCCCCCTGGAAATATTTAGGCTTCCTAATCACGGGAAGAACTGTCGCGCCCCAGTCCCTCACCATCAAGGACAACCCTCAAACCCTGCGGGACTTGCAGCAGCTCTGTGGCACCATCACGTGGATCCAACCGCTCCTAGGACTCACCACAGAGGAGCTGTCACTGCTGTTCCAACTGCTGAAAGGCGACGGCGACCTAGCATCCCCACGCCACCTCACCCCGGATGCCCGTGAGGCCCTGGAGAGAGTCGCAGCTGCCATCACGTCCCGCCAGGCACATCGGGTCGTGCGGTCCCTCCCCATCAACTGTGCCATCTTAGGTAAGTCCCCGAACTTACATGCCCTCTTATTCCAGTGGGACGACAGCCAGAGGGACTCACTCTTAATCATAGAGTGGTTGTTCCTCCCACATCAGCCTGCAAAAACGGTTATACCTTTTCCGGAATTAATGGCAAAACTTATTATCAAGGCCCGCCAGCGCCTCCGGACCCTCGCAGGGTGTGACCTAGCATGCATCTATTTACCATTAAATTTGGACCAATTGGATTTCCTCTTACAAACAAATGAAAATTTACAGATTTCGGTAGACAGCTATCCTGGTCAAATTTTAATACATTATCCCAAACACAAACTTTTTAAAGACACCTTGTATTTGGCCCCAAAATCTTTCAAAAGTAAGATTCCATTGAAAGGTGCTTGCACGGTGTTCACCGATGGGTCAGGTAGATCCCACAAGTCGGTGATCACCTGGAAGGACCCGGACAGTCAGAAGTGGGAGTCTGACGTCCAAATAGTTCAGGGTTCCCCCCAGATCGCTGAGCTTGCAGCAGTCGTGAGAGCCTTCAAAAAATTTCAACAACCTTTCAATCTCGTCACTGATTCGGCATATGTGGCCGGGATAGCAGAAAGGGCTGAACATGCCCTGCTCAAAGAAATTCAAAACAAAGTATTGTACGGATTGCTCTCAAAACTCATTTGGCTTATCTCACACCGGAAGCAACCGTATCACATTCTGCATGTTAGGTCACACACAGACCTGCCAGGTGACATCACCGAGGGCAACCGGAGAGCAGACTCCCTGGCGACGCTGGCCACCTCCACCTCTGTAAACCCTATAGTTCTAAGACCCACCTTGCCAGATGTCCACATGCAGGCTAAGATGAGCCACGCCTTTTTCCACCAGAATGCTCCGGCGCTTTGCCGTCAGTTTAAAATCTCCAAGGAGCAGGCGCGGGCCATCTTAGCCACATGCCCCAATTGCCAATCCCACGCCTTACCATCCTTAGCGACAGGGGTTAACCCCCGGGGATTGGGGGCATTGGAAACCTGGCAAACAGACTTTCCCTCCTTTGGGCGGCTGAAGTACATCCATGTGTCTGTAGACACGTTCTCGGGGGCAGTGTTTGCCTCCACCCACACGGGGGAAAAAACAAAGGATATCATCAAACACTTATACATGGCTTTCTCCACCTTGGGTGTCCCTAAAACTATCAAAACAGATAATGGACCAGGGTTTGTGTCCAAACAATTCATGGAATTCATGCAACAATGGGGCATTGACCATATTACAGGTATGCCACACAACCCTACAGGACAATCAATTGTGGAGAGAAAACATCAAGAAATTAAAAAACTACTAGAGCAGTAGAATGATTCGGCCCTTACCACAAGCCCTGTAGAGAGGTTGTGCAAAGCCCTATATGTTCTCAATTTCATGAACTGTTCGGACTGCGAGCCAAACCCCCCGATACTACACCACTTTCATAATAACACCAGGTCGCAGTTGAAAGAAAGACCACCAGTGCTTGTTAAAGACCCTGAGTCCAGGAACATCAAAGGTCCATACCCGTTGATAACGTGGGGGAGAGGGTATGGCTGTGTCTCCACAGAAGAGGGCCCCAGGTGGATCCCAGGCAAGTTTATAAAACCATACCGGGAAGACATCGTGAAGGAAAGCCACCCCCCGGACCACTCCCCCGAGACGACAGCTCCAGCGGATACCACCGTCGCCTGGAGTCGGAGGATAAGGAAGGGAAGCAGACCCATCGACACCGCCACAAGGACGCTGATAACTAATCGATACTTCCCACCGGCTTGGACAGTTTACCCCCTGACCCCATCCCCAACCATTCCTTACCCTTTCCTGTCCTACCACTTTCCTCGCCCCCCTTACCCTCACACCTGACCCCACATTTTTTCTGTTTCAATGTTAATTTAAACGGGGGAGGATGGGGATTTGAGGGGACCCTTGGTCTTACTTCTTTTTGTATGTCTGAGTTATTAGATTACCGACCACCCAGATGGCAATTACATCAGCCAGAACACCCCGCAGTGACCGGCTTCCTGCAGCTGCCTTCGTCACCATCTTATGGCTCCACCTGGCAGGAAGCTGGCTCGTGCCACAGCCCAAGGAAAACGTCTGGGTCACGCTGGCAAAGTCTATAGGACAAGAACAGCTTTGCATGGCCATGGGCAGTGTAGACAATCCGTTGTCTACATGCCTGGTGGGAGTCCCCCTGTCCGAAAATGATTTTCCTTTCACGGGGATGAAACTCAACCCAGCGGACTCCTGGATGAGTTGGATGAGGACACTACCACAGGCACCACAGGAACCCCAGGAATTGGACCTACTGGGGTCCACAAGGGTCCACTTTTGTATTCAGTTTTATACTAAGGCCCCACAAACAAAACCAGGGCAAAACATCAAAGACTTAACAACAGCAAATAGAAAATGCATCAATGAGTGGTGCAATTACACAAGCCCTGTGATGTCTAAGTCCTACCCATTCCCTAAGGAGCTCCCTTGGGGTGTGTTTCTCATCTATGGGGACAGGGCGTGGGCTGGGATCCCCTCCAATACCAAAGGGGGTCCCTGTAGCCTTGGCAAGCTTACGACACTAACCCCCAATAAAACCCAAATTCTGGATTGGAAGAAGAAAAGTCAATTGGCATGCAAAAAGCGATCGTATGGTGAATTTGACCCAAATTGCGATTCCGAAATTTATGATTGGAGTGAGGGAAAGAGGGTTGCCGCTTCTATTTTTCTACCATGGTACGTGGCAGCGAAAGCCCTCGGTGAGATTTCTCACCTGGGGTGTTGGATGAGTAAGCAGGCCAACGCTATGTCTGCCGCATTATCAGACCTCTTGGCAGAAGAAGAGACCACCAGGCACGCCACCTTACAGAACAGAGCGGCCATCGATTTTCTGCTGCTCGCCCACGGCCATAGCTGCGAGGACTTTGAAGGGATGTGCTGCTTCAATCTGACATCGAAGAGCAAGACCTTCTCCCAGTGGGGTGTTCCTGGGTGGGCCGTGCCAATCATTAAAGGTTTAATTTGGATTTTGATTATTATTTTCTTAATTTCTGTAGCCTTAACTATCTTTAAGAAAATGTTAACGAGGAACTTGGGGAATGTTTTTTTAATAAATCAGAAAGGGGGAGTTGTGGGAGGGGTTCCTGCTCTCCCTTGGGAGGCAGCAACAGTTTAGAAATCAGCTGCTGCTCTCCACCCCAGAAGAGCTGTCCATCAATGTTTAGCATACTCCCCAGTTCCAGAAAGTTCAGTTATTCTGTTACCCCCATTGGCTCCTGTTAGAATACCACTCCTCCTCTGTACCCCGATTAGTTCTCTGTATGTCACCCCACTCTGTCTCCCCCCTTCACCCGTTGCTGTTGGCTGTCTTGTACCCTAACCACTCCCACTTCTTTGCCCTTAATACCCAGCCCCGCCTTTCCTCGGGGCTTCCGGAGCTGGCTCCCTTCTGGAGAGTTTGTGCCCCCCCGTTTCTCCCTCCTGTTCCTGCGACGCTCCTGAAATAAAGCCTCTAGGAATAAAGCCACTTCGGAGCCCTCTCGTCCTTACGGTGGAGCTATCCGGGTCCCGCCACATCCTCCCCGCGGACCAGTCCTCTGAGGGTTTCCCCCCGGACAGGCTGGGCACCCGGGTGAAGCCCGGAGGACTTGTATTTTAATACACACAGCACACTTATTCCACATGCATTGCACGAGCATTCTGCATGTTCCCACGGGCCAAGCAATCATCGGAAGGGCTCATGGTCTTCTTAAATGTCAGGTTCAAAAACAAAAAGGGGGAATGCAACAGGAGTCACCTCAAGTGAGATTAGATAAAGCTGTTTATGTGTTAAACTTTTTGCGTCCCCTACCTGACTCACAGTTATCTCCAATTTTTTACCATTTTTCCTCTTTGAATTCTAAGCAACCAGATTTTCGTAGAAATGTTAAGGTATGGGTTAAGGATTTAATTACTGGTATGTGGTCTGGTCCAGTGGAACTAATAACCTGGGGGAGAGGTTATGCTTGTGTTTTGACAGATAATGGTCTTTGATGCGTTCCTGCTCTCTGTATTAAACCTTATCTGGAGCGTGCAGGAAGGAATAGGATGGATGGTTCCGCAGCTGAAGCAGAACATGCGGATGACGCTAGCCAAGGCCATATATCAGGGCATGAATCTCATCAGTCTTAATGTGTTTTCATAGTAATTAAAGGATGTGGGTTTGGTTTGTACTTATCAGGATCTTCTTTTGAGCACTTTGGGTGGTTATAGTTTATTAGATATATAACTTGATAGAATAGAGTAGTTAAACTTAAAAGCACTTATAGATGGATGAAGGACAGGAATGATTGTGTTAAGAATAGGAATGTTAATTTTTGTTGATGGTTGTGATTGTTGTTTGTGTTTCCCGTCTGCTTGGATTTTTGCAAAGGGCCCTGCAAAAATCCATAGCAGCTGTGTTTACAGTTCAAAAACAAAAAGGGGGAATTTTGGGAAGGGGCTAACAGTGGGCCTGTTAGCTAAAGGAGCGAGAAGAAGCTGAGGAGCGAGAAGAAACTGAGAAGCAAGAAGCTGATAAGGAGCTTTATCCAAGGCTGTTACCAAGGAGACCAAGAGAAGAGAGGAATTGAAGAAAGATAAGGAGGGAACTTTGCAGCTGGACAAAGTATTTTTAGAAAGTTAGCTGAAGTCACTGTTACTTTTCACCAGTGGTGTTATGTTGACTTATTGAGGCCAATAGTTAGGGTAGAAGAAGTATAAACAATCAGAAAGTGTATACAAGGTCAGCCATATTCGATAATAAAGAGTTGCCATCTGAGACTGATGTCTCTGCTTTGTGCCACGACCACCTCAACAGCGACAAAGACACAAGACATAAGTGGTGGGATGCACTATTTGGATGGTCACCAACCGCAACTGGGATCATGAATACTTTATGTCACCCAATTATAGTTCTATAAATTTTAGTTACTATAAGTTTAATGATGTCTATTTTAACACTCATGTGGAATTGGAGGATGTTGAGACGTGTGGCCATTTTGACTTCACTCTCTAGAACTCATGGAATCCTGCTGAAGGGGAATTGTCATGATAGTAGGTCAGAATTTAGATCAGGGCCCCTGTAGTAAAAGAATTTACTATATTTTAAGAAAAGGGGGGACTGAAATGGAGGTTTGGGGGGTTTGCTTAATTTAGCAATTTGAATTAAGCATTTAAATTCTAGCTTGTAGAATTGTGTGTTGAATTTTAACTTCTTACTTAAGAAACCTCTGCCATGGTACAAAGGGCATAGGGAAATGCAAATTTCTGAAGCTTCTTTAGATAAAGAACAATACCGTGAGAAGACCAAGGAATGCAAGAAACCTAGATAAAGGAGCTCCTCTGTCTCCAAGCTGATCAAAACCGACAGATGTACTCAGATAAGCACCAAGGGACCTGAAACAGAGATTTTTGGAGTTAAGTTAACAAAATGAATTAAGCATTTATAATTTAGCTTGTAGAGTTATATATTGAATTTTAACCTTTTACTTAAGAAACCTCTGCCTGGTACAAAGGGCATAGGGAAATGCAAATTTCTGAAGCTTCTTTAGATAAAGAACAATACCAGAAGAGGCAAAGAACCCAGATAAAGAAGCTCCTCTGTCTCCAAGCCTATCAAGACTGACAGACGTACTCAGATAAGCACCAAAGGAGCGAAAGCGCACGCGCAGAGAGGAAAAGTTCAAAAGTTCAGCCATGAGGAAGACCACAATCTTCAGCCTCAGGACCACCGAGAGACCCCCGTACGACCACCACAGCAAACCACGCGTGCCCAGAAGGGCGTGGACTCATTTAGCGTGAGAGGCGAGGACAGGCGGGGCCAGGGGTTGAATATGCATGAAAAAGTTGTGCAATGTATTGCATATGGAACATCTTTGGGAATAAAGGTGTGGGTCAGACTGAGGTTCGGGGCACAAGTTTTGGAGAGCTATCTCACTTGTGCCGGGCACTGACATACATACCCACTTCATAACTACCCCAGGTTGTGGAGTCTATTTATTTATTCTGCGTATCACTTCAGTTGGCGACCACGAAGGGACTGCTCTGCTCACCCGCGGGTCCGGTTGGGAGCAGACACCCTCAGGCGCCACGGGGCTTTTTCCCGGAGGAACTCTGCGCCTCGGCTGTACACTGCGGAGAGCAGACCACGGCCCGTCGACAAGCGGATGAAAGCGGTATGTATTAATTTCTTTTCTTAAGGTT